>NC_137821.1:21982163-21989663 GCF_963921795.1 Nannobrachium achirus
CAAGTTCCCTTGCAATCAACTCTGTTCAAAATGAAAAATGAAACTCTCATTACGCATGCATCAATTTGCATAGCAATGAGGGCGAGTCAATCGCTCAGGAAAGTTTTTGAGGCAAATTTGGTAGTAGTATACTCATTGTGCGTGCGTGCGTGCGTGCGTGCGTGCGTGCGTGCGTGCGTACGTGCGTGCGTGCGTGTGTGTGTGTGTACGCGAGTGTGCACGTGCGGCTTCAACAGTAGGTGACAAAGTCAGGGTGAAATTTAGTAGAGATTACTCTAGTGCAACGAAAGAAAACAAATACTTCTACACAGGAGCACAGCATTGAGAAAACAAAGCTTCGGACAGAAACATGG
Source organism: Nannobrachium achirus (assembly GCF_963921795.1). Taxonomy (NCBI): domain Eukaryota; kingdom Metazoa; phylum Chordata; class Actinopteri; order Myctophiformes; family Myctophidae; genus Nannobrachium; species Nannobrachium achirus. The sequence goes on from NC_137821.1 coordinate 21,982,517, forward strand.
GGGCTCAACACTCAAAGAGAAACACACTTAAAAACATTCACTGCCATGGATGACTTAACTCATTTTGTGCTCCTGAAATGAACAAATTAAAATGTCCAGCATGCCTCTCGCTTTCTCCATAAGCGGCCAGTCTCTTATTTTGAAGGCCAGAAGTCGATTGCGTAAACACTTCCGGTTTGACGTCATCACGTCATTCACCGGAATCGCTCGTCGTCAACATGCCGTTGTGTAATGGCGGATCGTTGCTTTTCAACATGTGTTTTATTAGCGAGAATCTACTGCCATACTCCCCTTTGAAAGTGTTGTTTGGAGATAATGGACATTAAAGATGAGATTCCCCGTCTGCCTCAATGTTATGGGATTACTATTTTGTGCATGTGGATCCGTGATGATGATGAATCGGCGAGGGCGATTGTGCATTTGTGCCAGGACCTTCCGCGCAGCTACAGGGTAGGAGAACCGCCGTTACAGTAATATAGTACTTTTCACGAGTATACTCGGGATTGGCACCATATGATACTCGAGTATTTTTCACGAGTATTCTCGGGATTGGCTACAAATGAGTTAAGTTGTCGTTTACCCATCCCAAATACCAGAACCAGTGGGTGCTATAGTACCGTAATAAATGTACCCATCCTAATTACAGCAGTGGGTGCTACAGTAATATAGAATGAGGGAGCAGTTATGGGTTAAAAGATTAGTTCACCCAAAATAATTACTTATTTTCAATTACATACAGCATATTATGAAGCCTTGAATTCACTGGGATCTTTGTGTCTTTGTTGCATTCCTTTTAAGTCTATTGACTTAAGTTACTTTCCACCACTGCTTATAAAACACAAAGTAAGCATTTCACTGTGGCTGGAAAGTGTAGCTCGCCTCTTGGTCGGCATGCAGTGTTGCTATGCAATCATAGAAAAACTTGCAATTTCTTTACGTCTTACAAACAGACAAAGCTTAACCACACGAACCACTTGCAGCAGCTTGAACATCCTGGTGACTCACAAGCTACCGAAAAGGAAAAACAACAAACAAAAGGCTGCTAGTGAATGAAAGACAAACCGCAATGTCATCAGTGTTCATCATGGATTCCTTAGAAGTGAAAAAATATAGAGACCTGTTTCCCGAGTGCTGCCCTCCCCTGTAGAGAGCACCGCCGCCATTTCCGCAGTGTAAACCGCAGCCAGTGTTGGTAAAATAAGTAAAATTATAAGATGGTAAGTCCAAAACTATTACCTTTCAGGATTCAAATTAAAATATGGCAAAAGTAGTAGATCTACAAGCTCAAAACGCATTGAACTTGCGGACCTGCTTCTTGCGTGTGACGCTGTGGTGTGATCAAGTAGGGCAGTGGTTCTCAACCTGTGGTCTGGGGACCACCAGTGGTCCTTTGGGGGGTTCCAGGTGGTCTCCAACTAAATGATGGAGAGTTGGTAACCAAATAGATCCTTATTGATCTTTAACTCTAGAGAGTGTAAAATGAAACACTAGGCCTGTGCCAAAAAATCGATTTACTATATTATCGCGATGTTAATGCCACGATTCAATTAAATCGATTTTCAAAGTTCAGAATCGATTTTCCAGATTTTATTTATTTATTAAAAAAAAACACACTTTAAGTCAGCAGACACTCACACTCTGAGCTGAGTGCAGCTACTTGTCACTCAGGGTTACATTTATTTGTTACTGCACAAGTAAGTCAGACGAGTAAGTACAGGTCCTAAAGGAACAGTTTTAGGTCATGAGGATGTCAAGTTATGGCTAAAGCTAGCACAGTGCTGTAGGCCTGCAGCACAGCGATTCTTTTTTTATGACAACTTGTGTTCTGTGTTTTCTGGCATCTTGACCAGGAACATGTTGTTGTAATGTTGTACCACTGGCACTTTGGCTGAAATAAATGTCAGAAAGATTGACTGACTTTATTTGGCTGCATTGATTTGAAGTATGATTCAACTTTTAATGTTTTATATTGTTTAGAATTGTTTTAAAAAGCTGTGATTTTTAATAATCGTGATATAATCGAATCGTCACCCTATGAATCGAAATCGAATTGAATCGGGAGGTAAGTGAATCGTCACAGGTCTACTTTTTACGCTCTCAAAAGTTAAATTATTGTTAAACATCTGCATTACTTGATTTACAAGATGTCTACTAAATTAGAGAATGTAGAAGAATTGTTATTTTGATCAACGTTTGCCTGTTAGTATCTCTCCTATGGTACCAACATATTGTTAGTATCTCTCCATATGGTACCAACATATACAGCATGGAATTGTGGACAAAATCTTATCCAACGACAACAAAATATTCAAGTCTTGGGTCTGAGAGGCTAAATGTCATCAAATGGTGGTCTGTGGCTCAAATGCTGAATAAATAATTGACCTTGTTTTGAAAAGGGTTGAAAACCACTGAAATAAGTAACCTGACTTTCGCCAGATGGTTTGCAGCATTGCGTATGCCTGCATAACGCTCTGCTTTACCATCTGGGCTCGGTCCAGCACAACCGATGTAAGGGGCGGGCCATTTTTTCAAATTCTAAAGCAGGTGATTGGATATGGCCGTGCCAACTCCAACCACTCATATTGGCCTGTCTGCATGACGTTGCACCCAGAATCCGCCTCCTGGGTTTCCACGTGGTCTGCAATCAGACTCTATTGGCTCAGAGCCGCTCAGAGCCCGCCCATAGATGCCGCTGATTGTTCCGGCCCGGGACTTTACGAGTGTTATCAACTGTGCTGGAGCGAGCCCAGATGGTAAAGCAATGCATAAGCAATGCTGCCACCATCTGGCGAAAGTCAGGTTATGAAATAAGGGCATGAATTTACAAAATAATCCTTTCTGCCCGACCGCAACGCTTAACCTGTGTTCCAATGGATCTAATGCAGTTAATATTTTGTCAGAAGCTCTTATTAATACTTTTCAGCGGTTCAATATTTATAAACGCCACAGACACACTTCACCACTGCCAAAATAGCACATCTGCTATTGTTGCTATACTTTTGTGTGACACTGCAGAATGACGAAGTAGGACATTCATTTACGAAATGAAACACAAAAAGATTAAACGTTGAGAATGATACAAGGTTTCTGCCCGACAACGACTTATATAACCAGCAGTCCCTAAAGTAACGACATACTGTAGTAACTAATAATATGACCCAGTTTGTCACAGCAATGTGTTGTATTACTTCATGACTCATGCGAGTCATATTACATAATCTGATACTGTGTAATGTGTGACCGCCTGCACTGTCCGTATCATGTACTGTATTAATTAAAAATGTCAGGCTCTCTCCCCCGCGCTCTTGAATTAGCTGCGGCTAAGTGTTGCAAGCAGTTGCTGCTGTTCATGCTGTACTCATACAGACAGACACACATACAAACACGCAAAGTCAGATGTAGAAGTGACTGGCATCGTAACATAAAGTGAAGAAACTCATGCGACTTAGGTTTAGGCCATGTACAGTAGGGCAAAGATTATTTGCGATGGGATGCATTGTGAGCTCGTAGATCTGTTAATTTTGCTATTTTGGAATATGTTCTAAAATATAGTTACTAATATGGTCTGTTTTTGCCATACATTATTCACTTTTTTGTTTGCAGAGCCTAAAAGGCAAATAGAAACGTTATTTTGATTTATATGTTCCAATCTCAATCCGTGATTCTGACTGGCTGGCATGGTTTCTGTTTAGTAGACGTACTAAAAGAAACTATAACCCACACCTTAGATAAGTTTATATCAATCAATCACAAGTGCGTGATTTGTCTCGCTATATACCTCTCAGCCATTATAAAATACTAGGGTAAACTCTAATGGCGTATTGATTTATTAAATTGTTATTCACATTGACAGCCCCACACACCTGCCAGGTGTAGAAAAATGGACCTGTACACTCTCAGAGTTAAACTAACAATTGATGATTTTGCAGTGTAGATTGGGGTCCCCGAAATTAAAAACAAAACAAACAGGCAAATCAGCCAATCACTGACATTAGGGAAAAACATATTTATGTCAGGTGGAAACATCATTATGTCCAAAAACTGTTACTTTTCAGGATTCAAATTCAGAAACAGCAAAAGCAGCAGATCCACAAGCTCAAAACGCGTTTCGAGCTTTTGGATCTGCTACTTTTGCTACTTTAGTGCGACACTAGTATGATCAAGTATTGCGTTAATTTACGAAAAGTTCAAAATTCAAATATGGAGATAAGAGGTTTCTGACCGACAGCGACGATAAGAATGCACACACACACACACACACACACACACACACACACACACACACACACACACACACACACACACAAGCGCGCGCGCACGCATGATGGTCAGCGGCGGAGCGGTGTTCCGTTGACCTGCTTTAACACCTGTATTGGTTGCCATGGAAACTGCAGCCCCATCACACACGCCCCTGCCCTCTCTTCCTGCTCTCTCTCTCTCTCTCTCTCTCTTTTTCCCCCCGAATCCTCCCTCTCTCTCATCCCCCTATCATCCTCTCCTTACACCCATTTGCTCCATTCTCTTTCTCCCTCCGTTTCCTCTCTCTCTCTTTCTCTCCATCCTTCAGTTCAGCCTCTCGCTCTGTCTCTCTTCCCCTCTCTTCTCATCTCTCTCTCTCTCTCTCTGCTCCTCCTTTTCCTCTCACGCTCTCCGTTTTCTTCTCTTCTTTTCGTCCTCAATATCATATCCTTCTCTCATTCTCTCCTTACATCGGTCTCTCTCTCTCTGTATCTCTCTCTCTCTCTCTCTCTGTATCTCTCTCTCTCTCTCTCTGTATCTCTCTCGACCTCCTTCCTCTTTATTCTCTCTTCCATTCATCTCCCTACTCTCCATCTCTCTTTCGGTCGTCTCTCTCCATCCTCTCTCCAGGGCAGGCTCTCATTCTCGTCTTTCTTTTCTGCTGACAGCCTTTTCTCGTTACTCCTCTCTCTTTCTCTTTCTCTGTCTCTGTCTCTGTCTCTCTCTCTCTGCAGGCTGGACTGAATACCAATGACGTAATTCTGATAAAAAATATGAATGAACACACACACGGTTCACGAAAACGATAAGCGCGTGCGTGTTACACCCACTGGCACACACACTTGCATAACAGACACACAGAGATGCAAACGCAAATAAGCGTGTGCACACACACACACACACACACACACACACACACACACACACACACACACACACACACACACACACACACACACACACACACACACACACACACACACACACACACACACACACACGTGTATAAATGGGATTAAGCCGAAGCAGACAGAGTGATATATGGAGGGAACGGTAGAGAACGGCGTTATCAGTGATCACGTCCTAGACAACCCATGCATTGCAGCAGCAGTGTGTGTGTGTGTGTGTGTGTGTGTGTGTGGGGGGGGGGGGGGGGGGGGGGGGGGGGGGGGCATTGATAATCAGTGTAATTCAGGCATGTAAAATGCCTTTGGTTTGCAGCTGATGTCTTATGGCTCTTTTCCATTTATCGAGCTGTAAGCGAACCGTGTGGTGAAACATATTGGGTTTCTGCTCAGGAGGTAGTGCTGAGATCTGGGGACCAAGGACTTTCAAATGATTTTCAATATTATTATTATTATTATTTATTTTTTAACACTGCGGCAAACCGCGAGGGTCCGCCGCTTAGATACGGCCCAGTGAAAAAAGGCGTTTCCCGACAATCAACGCGATCTGGAGATAAATTCCGAGAGAACGCCATTTTGTGCCGAAAATTGCATAGAAGCTAATGGAGGCTTGACGTCATCTTCCAAAGCATCATGGGAAACTGAGTTCCTGCTTAACTCCAGGGTACAGGAGACAGTGATGTAATATAAAACAATGAAAAGACCAATTGAGGGACATACTCTTCAATGGCAGGGAACCGCGGCTTTTTGAATTAAAGAGTGTCCCTCAATGGCAGGCAATGTTAATAGCAGTTGTACAAGCACACAGTGAACATATAAATGGATAAAGTGATTAAAATGACTGTGATGCAGTATTAACTACTTTGCTGGGGACCCATCGTACCTCTTCAAATTGCATTCAAATTGGTTACTGGGTGGGCCGGCATAAATATAACCATAAACAAACCCGATACGCCCATATATATAGGCAGGACCACGGCCACATCACTCGACGTCACTATAAACAAGCGTTATACGCCCGAACAAACCCAATATGCCCATATATAGGTTGCCTGGTTAATAAACCAGACCGAACACAACAACATTTATTTCCTCAACCAGCTTCAAGGGTTGGCCAATCAGGGTTGTATGCTTGGGGCTCGTGGTTTCTGTAGACTTGGGGCACGTGGTTTGGGGAAAACCCCAGAAATGAAAGCTCTTCCTGAAATCCCAGACTCTCTTCCCAAAACGAAGTGTGTGATAGAGGCTGGCAACGCCAGGCAAACATATAGGCATAGATGGAGTCATGGAGATAAAGTTGTCTAGAGCCACAGATCCGGCTACTATGTCCATATATGGTCATGACATGTGCATATGGGACTAACCTACCGGTACATCAAACTGGGTGCGTGCATTGGCAAGAACTTGAGGGAGTGCGGTGCCCACCGCAGAGTCCTTTAGGCCATGTATGGCCTATACTTGTGCACAAGTCCCAGGTTGGCACCTCGACAGAGTGCAGTTCTAGTTCTATATATTTCTTTACCATGTTTATTTATCATATACATTCTATTAATTTGCTTAATTTATTTTACCAGCTTGCAAAACTGGGATCGTCCTAGCCGGCACAGTATGATGTTACATCATTTCGCGTTACTTTCTCCTCATTGGCTGGGCCTTTAGCCAATGAGGGAGCAGCGTTCTCAGTGACATCATCACCTCAGCAAGGCTAGTCTACAAGGTGCAAGCTGATATAAAAGGACATGTGTCATGTGTCATTTCTTGTTAAATCATTTTCACAGCTGTTCTATATTTGTATCGGTTTTGCAGATACTCATTTGTTCTAGCCCTAATCTTTTTAAACATCCCCTTATGCTGGATCTAGATGTCTGTGTTACGCTATCAACATCATTCAATGAAATGTTAGGTTGATGATTACTTCTCCTTGTGCCAAATATCATAAACTTTAGACCGACAAGCTCTACAAGCTCACAACACATTAGACTGTAGATAAATTAAAAATATTG
>NC_137821.1:21994663-22042163 GCF_963921795.1 Nannobrachium achirus
AGAGAGAAGGTGAACATGGTTAAACAACACATAGTGGTTTTGTTTTGATTGATTGATTGAAGACTTTATTAGAAGTTTGCATAGGAAAAGGTACAGTTTCATGACGGTACAGTTCACTGGTACAAGGTCTACTAAAAGGAGATCCATGAAAAGACTAAGCTTATTTCCACTGGAAACCATTGAAGTATCTCATATAACATTGAATGACAGACAAATAGAACACAGTACTATGCAGTAGATATGTAAAGAAAAACAAAAAAGAAAACAGTAAGTCTAAATAAACAGTATATACAAAGAAGGGGCAGGGGAGGGTAGGGTTGGGCTAGGTTAGTTTTTTACCAGTTGCGAATGGCTGCTGCCTGTAAGTGATTCTTCAGGGCAATTTTAAAGGATGCTAGTGATCCACACTCCTTTATGACCTTCGGTAAGGCTTTCCACATTTTGGTGGTATAGCAGAAAAAGGAGTTTGACCCTTTGTTGGTTTTGACTCTGGGTTGAAAGTGATCTGTGGCGCTGCCTCTGGTGTTGTAATTATGGACATCCTTAATGTTTATAAAGTATTTTGACAGGTACTTGGGTATCATAGTGGTGTAGTGTATCTTGTACACCAGGCCCATTGCAAGTTGCTGTACTCTGTCATCTACTCTGAGCCACCCCACTCTTAACTGGTGAGTAGCGGTGAGGTGAGTCTGATAGGGAAGGTGAAGTAGGACCCTAATTAGTTTATTTTGGGCTGTTTGGAGTTTAGTTTTTAGGGCTTGTGGGGCGTCACGATACCATACGTGGACTCCATAGTCAAAGAGGGGCTGGATTATTGCACCAGCTATGGTCTTCAGTGTGTTGAAATTGACCATTGGGGCGATCCTCTGTAGGAAACGAGTCCGTTGGTTGATTTTATTTATTACTTTAGAAGTCATCTTTTCACTGGAAAGATTAGCTTCAAGGATACATCCTAAGTAAGAGATTTCGTTTTTTCGTGTTATGACCTCGTGTTATGTTATTGTAGCCTAGTAACTGTAGTTGAAGCCTGCTCAACTGCAGTGTTTGTAGATTTTTTGGAAACATTGGTTGTCGCTTTGTATTTTCAGGTTGCTGGCTTCCATGTACCATAGCCATATTTTGTACCGTTGAAATAAAATGAATGGTAGCCAGTAGCTTTATAGCTGCCCGTGTGAATGCAGCATTAGATTTGTGCAAGCAAAGCATCAACAATACTGTTGAGAACAGGCACATTGGCACACCTAAATCTAAAGGGTAATTCAGAACGAACTAAAGCTAAAATGTATGCTCTGTCCGGTGATGGTGTGGCGCAGACCCAAAATAGCAGACCTGCAAGGTGATGAAACGTTTTCATCTTGCCTGCAAATCTCTGGTCTGAATTAGGCTCAACACACCCATTTGTTCTTGTATTAGCTGCAGCTGCATTGCTTGCAGTACATCACAGCGTAGTATAAGGTCAGCCTGCTATGTGTTTTTACCCTTCTGTAGTTTCTTAACCGTTAGAGGAAGACAAACTAGAACACAGACTGGGCCTAGGAGGCGATCACAAGCAAAACAAACACCAAACTAAACAGGACACCAGCAGCAAACCGATTCTAACCTTTCTCTCTCATCCAGGCACGTGCATAGACATCAAAGGGGGCTTGAGCCCCTGCCCTTTTATCTATCTGTAAAAAATGCCCTCTCCAGACCATGAATGCAGTTTTTACAATGGTGAAAGAAATGCAAATGCCCCATTTCCATTCCATACCTGAAGGCAGTATTCAAGAGAATTGCCTTTTCCAAACTCTCCTGAACTTGAATGCAGCATCTTATGTTGAAAGAATAGACCATATTCACACTGCGGCCAACTTGGATCACATGACTTCCTGGGATAGCAGCCTGCATTACAAACAATGAACAATGGAGCGATGGTCCCAAAATATGAGTTCTATTCAACCAATTTCTTTTTACCAAATTGACAAATGGGCAGATGACAACATCAACATCCCCAAAATGATTAAATAGAAGGGTATATCCACAATATTCATGGTAGTTAGGTTGCAGTGTTACTCTGTACAAAGGCTATAGTATGCAGACTAGTGCTTGCTCTGCCATCATATAGTTAATATTACTGTATCGTGATTTTTGCATATTAATCAGAAACAATCTAACATAAATAGTTAATATGATAGTGGAGCAAGCTCTGCACAGATAGCAAGTCTTTGTAAACAGTAAGATTGCAACCTAACTACCATGAATATTGTGGATGTACCCTTCTTCTTAATCCTTTTGGGGATGTTGATGTTGTCATCTGCCCATTTGTCAATTTGGTAAAAAGAAATTGGTTGAATAGAACTCATATTTTGGGACCATCGCTCCATTGTTCACAATGGTTTGTAATGCACTCTGCTATCCCAGGAAGTCATGTGATCCAAGATGGCCGCGGTGTGAATATGGTGCATGATTATGGATCCCACTGGGAAAGATGGATAACCACGCCCGGGCTCATTTTTGAAGCTTGTGATTGGCTGAACCGGACGTAGGGAGCGCTCCGTTGTAGTCACTTGGGCCGCGCAAGGTGCACCAAAACCCAATTATCATTGCGTTTATCGTGCGCTTGCCCAGGCCGTAACGATTGTATTCACCACGGCTTCGTAACTCATGCGGCACTCCGACGGTCGCGCGGCCCTGGCCCGCTCTTCGCGGGCACTCGCGCCTGCGGCACTCGCGCCTGCGCACTTGCGTAAAAGTACTATGGTATTGTCATCAAAAAGACAAAATGTACTTTACTAGTACCACGAAAATAGCTGAATTATAAAATAGGCCTTGAGTGGTTCATGTATGTTATGTAATAGTAATCTAAACCTGAAAAGTAACTAGTGAGTAAAGCTGTCAAACAATTGTAATTAAAAAATACAATATTTGCCTCCGAGATGCAGCAGAGTAGACGTATTAAAAAAATGGAAACCGCTGAGGTAAAGGTGCCTCAAAATCTAGATTACCTCTCTCCCTCTTCCCCTCCCTCCCTGGGTGAATGACAGTAACAACCCCTGCAATAAATCAAGCCCTCCTCCGTCTGTCTCCTCTGCTCTCCTCTCCCTCTCTAATCTCACCTCTAACAGAGCAGCTCATATATTTATCCATGTCACCGTAGCCATGCACGTGGAACTGTGATTGGAGAACTGCTGCTATTCCTATACAGTATGCTGGAGATGGGTTCCACCTGCACAAGAAGCCCTTCTGCCTTTCCTATAGTGCCATCCATATATTGATATATATGTTTTAATCAGATCGGACTTAAAGGAGAAATTCACCCATATAATAGGGAACCATTTTTGTCTGCTCAGTCTGCGTCTCAGGCTGTGGGTAGTTCAGAAACTTGCCTAGTCTACCAGTGACATCATATTGGTCATATTGGTTTGGTCATGTCAAACAAGATGTTTTATTTTATGTCTTATTAATGCGAGAACAATGGCTTCTAGTTCAGCATGCCAACGCAGGGGTTAAAGCAAAAAAAAATCCCGAGACGGAAATGTATTCCCACCCCCCCCCCCCCGCGCTTGAAAAGCGTCTTTTTTATCGTTGCTGCCATGCTGCCATTTAACAGATACAACAGAAACAGGCTCCTGGTTCTCTCACCGTTTGACACGGTGACACCAGGACCTGAATGGCTTTCCCGTCAACCTTTTCATCCAGCCAAGCCCACCTCAATTTGTTTTGACCGCACTGAGCACATCCGAGCCTTATTGTCGCTGCCTCCGCCCAGAACTCATGTGCAATTCCAAATAACGCGTCGCTGACTGAACCTATGCCACACGTGGGTAATGTTATGAGCGAAACACTGCGATGCAGTGGAGAAATCTCCGCCTATTGCCATGAACAGTGAACACCAATCATTCATGATACGTTGCTAATCGGTACCAATGAAACACCACCCCGAAGTATTTCATTAGCATCTGTATGGATCACTTTTGTGAGTGACAAATAAATCCCCTCGAATCTCTGATTTGCAAACATAACAAGTGTTCCGTTGCTTATTTTAATGCAGAGAACGTAAGCAAACCATATAGACTGTAGAAAGCAAACGCGTATTGTCAATTACTGCTGCCCCCTGTAAACACATATTTAGATAGTATAGCCTACCTGCTGTTTACATGTAAAACTCCAGTGACTTCATCTTTTGACACTGCCATCCATACATTACAGAGAGAGCGACGTCTCATTCCTTTGCAGCATCCAGCTATTGGAATTCAGCGTAGGTCCAAAAAGTTTAACAAACTTCCAAACGGTGTACATCGTTTAAGCCACAGGAGCACTGTTTTCTATCATAAATATGAACTTTAGCCAAACTATTGCGGGTAATCCAAGTGATGTTTTGTTTATCCAACAGCATTGTCGCAGTTAGCTTACAGCAGCAACAAGTAGCTAGAGGCATTTCCTCTCAGTGTAGGGCGGATTTCAAAATAAGAGCCTAGCGTAATCTGATCAAGTCAAGTCAAGTCACGTCAACTGGTTTTATTTTGAAGTCTACTTACAGGAAATAGTTGGTCTAAATTAGAACTACATGACACACCAGCAAGTCTACGCACCACAGTAGTAACTGATGCTATTATAATTAGCGCAGACGGTTCAGCTTTTTTTCTTTTTTTCCGAATCTTCTCTGATCTTATAAATAGCCCCTAGGGAATCCTCAAGACGGAAATCCGTCCCCAGGACGGAGAACTTTAACCCCTGCCAACGCTCTAGGAAGAGAAAGCATACTCATGCTATTTCTACTAGCTTGGATTCGGTAGGTGGGTTTCTGAACAGTCCACAGCCCTCCCCCGGCTGATACACAGACGGGGTAGACAAAAATGGGAACATATTATAATGAGGACCAATTATATGAAGAACACCACGTACAGTATAAGTATAATACACAAAAATAATCTCTCCCAAATACACCTGTAAGCGTGTGATAATGAAGATAAAGAGATGATTCCCCCACACTCTAAAGTATGTTGAACTCTGTGAGCATGGAGTTAAATGGAACAGATTCTTTTCAGCCACTCATAAATGTACCATTCACTAGGGGTGAAAATAATCAATTCACCAATTAATCGCGATTCAAATCGAATCGATTCACAGATTTCAAAAATCGAGCGCTGTACCGGACCGTTTATGGTGTAACACACTGATCTGGCACACAGCTACGCACATGCACTCAATGAATCAAAACAAAGACGACAGAAAACGACGGAAAGACGAATTCGACCAGCTCCATCGGCATATAAAACCTCCTCTCCTCTCCTCTCCCTGCTCTCTCTCTCTCACTCCCTCTACTCAGCTGTAATAGTGCTGCTCTGACGAGCGTGTGTCGTTGAACGGGTGAAATAAATCATGTATTGGAATCGTGATGAATCGTGATAATCGCTAATCACAATTAAATCGAATCGTAGCCCTCTGAATCGTAATCAAATCGAATCATCAGGTACCTGAATCGTTACACCACTACCATTCACACACAGTGGTGCCACACAATTAAACAATTGGGGTTCCAAGTTGCTCATCGGGATCAACTAGAGGCTCATGGTCTTGCTCAAGGACACTTCAACATGAAGCCAGAAGGAAAAGGGGATTGAACTGGGAACCATCCGGACTCCAAGGCAGCCACTCTACCTCTTGAGTTCCTCTCCCCCCAAAGTGGCTTGAGTGGAACATTTTAAATGTGAATGTGGACATTAAAATACCAGCTGAAATTAGAAATATATCATCCCTTTTTGTAGAGTCAAAAATGTAATCAGTCATCCATGACATCAGTCGTCTATAATACATGTCTAATCTTGTACGCTATCATGGACCATCCAGGTTTCTCAGGTCACCTGGGAAAGGTCTGCTTTCTGTAATCTGTAAATCTGCTGCCAGTAATACTTATTTTAAAATGCTAACTAAACAAAATTGCCTTGCCCTCCTTATGTGACCTAACAAAGACCTACAAATTTGGGTAAGGTTTAAACCCCATCAAAGCCCCATTCATTTTCATTATTAAATTAAAGTGAATTATTTAACAGTGGAGGTACTTACTGGCAGTGTGCACAAGAAATCTGGCCCTGCAGTGGTTTGCGAGATTACTGGACACAAAGACATACAGGCAGGCAGACACTCTTATAGATGGCTAAACTCCTGCCAAGCCACTCAATAAATACGATTGTTTGTGTGAGCGTGCTTGTGTGCGTGGGTGTGTGTCGCAGCTGCCATATGGGAATTCTCCTTTTGCACAAAGTAGTGCATTGCAAGATAGAGGGCGCCAGATCCCTTTTAGTCACACCCTACCACTACTTCCTGTTCATCCACAGAGCATTGATTCTAGTTGTTTTCTCCATTAGATTTCTTTTCACTTTTTTCAACTTGTATTACTTGGGATAGTAAAAAGATGAGGCAGACAAATAAAATGTATTTTGACAAGTAATAAAAGTTGAAATAAGTGAAAAGAAAGCACTTTAATCTAATGGAGAAAACAACTAGAAGCAATGCTCTGTGGATGAACAGGAAGTAGTGGTAGGGTGTGACTAAAAGGGATCTGGCGCCCTCTATCTTGCAATGCACTACTTTGTGCAAAAGGAGAATAGCAATCCTCAAAATAAAAAAGTTTAAATCATGTAGATAATACAGCTTGGTGTGAGGTTCTCAGCTATTACTTTCGTGTGATGTCACATTCTCTTTCTATTACTTAAAATCTAACATAATATGTCAAATTAAAAAATTCACGTTGGACTACCAAAGCATAATCTACCAATAGACACAGGAGAGAAACTATACACGCCTCTTCCTCTCTCCTTCGATGGAACTCATTTCCCTCTGCAATCAATAAAGGAGTAACCCGTAAATCAGACTCACCACTAACAAATACTCTCTAAAGCTCCTCAAAGCCTTGGCTTAGCCACAAACCACCCCCAAAGAGATGGATGGGTGCTCTGATGTTCTGTCTCTTCCTTACTCTATCCTACAACCTCCTCTTTCCGACACTCTCTCCTCCTCTCTCTCTCTCTATCTTCCACAGTCTACAAGCTCACAACATTGTTTCGATGCTACTGTATGCGAAAAGCTTGCAGCAGTAGGCAGTTTTTGAGTGAAACCGTCGTACAAGTAAGTACAAAACAGGGTGGTTAATCGTGGTATTTGGTTTAGTTGATTATTAAAAAAAAGATATCAATTGATGTAAAAAAAAAGCCACACACAAATATATATTTATTTTATTTTACATTTCGTCGTTGTCGGGTGTAAACCTTGTATGTCCAAAACCGTTCATTTTGTATTTATCATTTAAAAAATGATTTAAAGTAGTGAAAATAGCTGATCTTCAAGCACACAATGCCTTGCAATGCGTGTGATTGTAGATCTGCTGTTTTCACAAGTCTTGTGCGACAATCTTGTATGATGAATTTGAAACTTGGAGATACAAGGTTTCTGCCTATAATAAAATAATAAATAAATCTAATCGAGTAATCGATTGAATAATCACTCAGAAAATAATCGATAGTTGTAGCCCTAAACAATCATCTAGGGCTGATCTCAGTTCAGCCCCCGGGCCTTCCAATGAGCCCCGGCCTCAACGCCTGCTCTCATCATTAAGGATGAACCGGTCTGAGGCGGGTCTGAGGCGGGTGACACGCACTGGTCCCAGTGCTGCCAGACATTTTGAGAGCTCCTTCTCAGAGAGAGAGAGAGACAACAGTGATGGAAGAAGTACCCACATGTTTTACCTAAGTAAAAGTATCAATACTGCAATGCAGATGTGCTCTGTTACAAGTAGAAGTCCCGTTTTAAGTAAAAGTACAAGCGTATCGTCATCAAAATGTACTTAAAGTACCAAAAGTACCAAAAATATACACGGTTCAAGTGGTTAGTGTGTTTGATAATAATAATCTAAATCTACAAGTTAACTAGTAACTAAAGTTGTCATGTAATTGTAGAGTAAAAGTACAACATTTTCCTCATCAGACATAGTGGAGTAGAAGTAAAAGTATTGAAAATGTTATAGACTGATGAAAGCACAGTACTGTACTTGTGTAAATGTACTTAGTTACTTTACACCACTGGAGAGAGAGTGATGGATGGATGGACTGGAAGATGAGAGTCCTTCTGAGGTTTTTTCCTCCATAAAGAAGAAAGGACGTCATTCTCTCTGTCGTTGACAGCTCCTCTGCTCAGCTGCTTGTTCCCTTCTCTCTCTTCTCTCCCTCCGCCCTCTTTCTGTCTCTTCCCCCCAATCTTCCTCTCTATTATCTCCCTTCCCCATCCGATTCTCTCTCCCTCTTTCTTTTTAGGTCCATATCGTCTCTCTCTCCCACATAGACACTCACACTCTCACTCTCTCTCTCTCTCTCTCTCTCTCTCTTATCTCATCTACAGCTGTGAAGCCAGCTGTCATGTGCGGACAGGAAGATGAGAACATCTTCTCTCCATCTCTCTGTCTTTTCCCACCACTCCTTTCTCATTCTATCACTCCCCCCATCCCTCGCTCCCCTCTCTCTTTCTCTCACTGTCAGGCTTCTCACAGGTTCACACCACCGTGTATCCAAAATGTCTCACGCTGCTCCCGCTTCCTCTCCCCTCTCTATCCAATTACCCCCCCCCCCCCCCCTCCCTCCCATGAACGCTTGTGTCTCTATTTTGGGGCACGTCATAATCGGCGAACATCCTCTGAAAACAGCAGCCTTGTGAGCTGCTTCTACAGTAGAACTGTGGTTGATTTTATGTTAAGATATTTGGGGGGAAAAGAAGGGGGGCCAAACTCAGATCCCTGGTGGACTCCCGGTCAGTGAAGTACAGTATACAGTATATTGTGCAGTAATAGCTTTGTTTTGTTAAAATGTTTTAAAGTCTCTATATCCTAATCCTACAAATAAACAACCAAATGTCTGTCTGTCCGATGTCTGTCTGATATACACGCATGTTGACATCACTGATACTAAACAGTGCCCAAATTTGGATATAACTGACATCACTGATACCGCTGCCTGTACTGTGCATGCGTCCCCGCCATGGTAACAGCTGCATGCTGAAACAGTGCCCAAATTTGGAGATGATTGACATCACTGATACGTCTGGGTTCTCCAACATTACTTCTGAGACTCCTACATTCAATCCCTCATATACTGTGCACATCCCATAACCCAAACTGCACATAATTCGGAGCACATATGTTAGAATGAGCAAGGACTAGTTCTAATATTGATCATTGCTATAGACTGTTCAGTAACAGGGTTCTCCCTATCTCTCCAGCTCTTTAGTTACAAAAATACAAATATATATTATTTTCAGGGCAGGATACACATTTTGTCCAATAAGGAGAGAGAACACGTATAACTGTCTAAACAAGTGACATTTGAAGTGATGAAACATAAGGCAGACAACACACTATACCAGGGGTCTTCAACCTCCTTTTTCATATCATATAATATATCCATATTCCGTGAACTTTAGGAGCTTTGGTGTAGAGGGGAAAAAGAGCAGACTAAGTACAGAGTGAAAGGTCAACTTTATTAAGTATTGACTGTTCAAGTGGTTAAATATCTGAAAACACAAATAGACGTGAATCCAAAATACTATGATGATCGTGCTGTCAAACAATTAAACTATATGGAATCTATGAACAGGTTGTGGGGGTCCCTGCTTCATCTCTCTCTCAACTAAGGGGTCCGTGGCCTGAAAAGGTTGACGACCCCTGCACTATACTATCTAAAACACTATAGAAACTAGATACTGTAGATGCAATTGGAAATTGCAAGTGGTTGCCTTGAGGCAAGTCACACTTGCAAATGTCTCTGTAACCGTCAGTCCTTGTCCATATTCGAGCTGTGCTAACCATTCCGTCCTTGTCCCTTTTATGCCCATATATGGAGATCCATGAGGTCGTCAATATTAAGCCCATATATTGGAATGCCCATATATGGCCATACTGTGTCAGTCTCATGTGGTCTATAACGTCAGACATCTATGATGTCAGTCATCTCCATATTTTGGAAAAGTTATTCATTTTAATTAAAGTCAATGGAGAAAATTAATTCACGAATACATTGTTATAAATGAAATATATTATATAAATGAAACTATATAATGTACACCGAATACACAATATACCGTACAAACAATTAAAAAAAAATCACACCCAATGTGAAGTGAGCGGTGGTCGTGCTTGCATAACGTCTCCAATTGGTAATTGGTGATGTAATACAGGCTACACACATACACATTGCTATGGCAAAACGCTGAGGAAAAAGACTAGGATATAGGTCTAGGATGTAATTGGTGATGTAATACAGGCTACACACACACACACACATTGCTATGGCAAAACGCTGAGGAAAAGGTGGCTACAGACTCACGCACAGCCACTCTATGGAGCGGTTTACCACCGCTCAAAAAAAACGATTTAACAAAAGAAACATCACTCACACTACCTTCACTCTTCTACCTACACTCCTGTTCACATGCTAAACTCCCAGTACACACAACAGCACAGAGAACATGTTTTCTCCTTGTAACACTCCCATCACTTTCTCCCTGATCTCTCCATCTCTCTCACACTGGGACACATAATATTTACCGCTCCCTTATCGCGTTCTCATGAACCTGACCCGACCCTGAGCCAACACACACAACAATGTCCAACACACCGGGCCAAGCCTCTCCCTGCAACAAAACACTCACCCAATGAAAACAATAATTACTCTTTTCTTTCTTTCTTTCCTTCTTTCTTTCTCTCTCTCTCGGTTTGCCTCTCTCTCTCCCTCTCTCTGCAGATGTTCGCTTCTGCCGCCATCATCACATTCAATAATAGACAATAACATAATAACATAATTCATTGCAACTTCAAAGGGGCAAAAGTGGAATAAAAGGATTCTGTTTGATCAAAGCAACAGGAGGACGGTGCGGTGAATCTGATCTGAAAAGCTCATCCGCAAAGAGACTGTGGTTAATGGTTTGTTTTGTTTTGCTTTGTTTGGGCGTCCTCATTCTGACTGCAAAAACCTGAATGTCCTCAAAGAACCGTGAAGCCAGGTTTAGGGTTACTTAAAAATGCAATGTCGGCGAAATCCCTATCAGCAAAAGAATCCAGAGTGGCTCGCTCACTGGGGCCTGGCTAGATCTTGGCGACAGCACCATAGTCCATTTGTACTTTTCTGATAGGGTGTGAACCAAAATTAGATTGAACAGTTTATATCTGTCAGATAAGATGGAAGAGAAATGCATTGAAAACATTGCACAATACAAACATAACCGCTTTTGTTGGTGTCACTTGCTGCAGTTGTCGTTTGTTTCACTGAGTAGTAGTTTAATCGAGAAAGCATCTGTGTAGTTTTAGTCTATATCAATCATTTTAACCATTTTAACCATACTTTTATATGTGGGCTATTCAAAAACAGCAGATCTACAAGCTCACAGCGCAGCACAAAGTGAACATTTGTGCAAATCTTTGAGTATATACTGTATATATTTTTTAAGAACAGTCTTAACTCAAATCTTTTCTTCTCGGGGTCCCCTGGAACAAAATATTTCAGATGGTGGTCCGCGACCAAATACATATCTTTTGGGGGTTCTTGACATGAAAAGGTTTGAGCACCACTGTTATAGTAACATAATGTACTTGAAAACTGCTAGGATTTAAGAAAACATGTGGACACTATTGATGTGTGCACCAGGGAGCCCATCTTGCTACTGAATGCCTCCCTTCCATCCACGTTTCACTTCAACGTTCCCCAGGCGTGCTTTCTGAGGAAGCATGCCTGGGATCTGAGCATTTTAAAACTAATTCATTAGATTTTTCAATTGCCAGCAGACACTCTCATTTATTTATTTTTATTTTGAAACTTAATTAGAGGATTTTCAAGGGGGTCCTCGAGATCTTTGTAAGTCTCTTCCGGAGTGACTTACAAGTGACATGAATCCTAGTCAACAAGCACGCTGTGTAAACAGTCACATGAGAAGAGCACAAAAGAAAACAATTTAGTGGTTCAAAGAAACTAGGATAGCGGGTGAACATCAAACCTGCCATCTGTCCAAACAACATGCCGTCTAAATAACTTTCTTAACATTTGTGATCAAGCGAAAACAATTATAAATAACACAATACTGTGTTATTTTCACATTGCCAAGACAACAATTGATTCTGTAGAGGCCACTTGAACCTTAGCATCCCTATTCTGGGGCCAACATTCAGTGAATATAACAGATCTACGAGCTCACAACACATCACAAAGTTGTGTGTTGGGAACTTGTATATCGACTATTTTCAGTGAAGACATTTGGATTAGATGGACCAGCCCTGTTCATTGAAGTAGCCTACAAAGAACAGCCTTGAGCTTTCAGAACCAACAGTTCTCCGGTTAGTGTGAGGCAGTTTGATGTACAAGCACCCCCCTGGACATGACGCTAGTATGTCTCAGGGACTTGTCCTCAATCCAACTGAGTGCCAAGCGGCGAGGCATCAGGTACCATTTTTATAGTCTTTGGAACCATTTTTATAGTCTTTGGTACCGTTTTAATAGCCTTCAGCCAGGGACTGAACAGCAGACCTCCCAGTGTCCTGGCAGACAGTCTAACCACCAGGCCACTGAGCTGGTAAAGTGGTCAACTAAGTATGCCGTTTGCTGTCGGGCAGAAACCTCACATCTCCATATTCTACATTTTTGTGTTCGTTTTCTCATAAATTAATGCCCTAACTTGATCATACTACAGCGTCACACAAAAATGAAGCATAGTGTTAGTTTATGCAGGACACGTGAGTCTCGCCCGCCTCAGATCCTTTCCTTCTCGTTATTCACAGATCTGCTAATCATTGTATCACTCTGTTTAATCCAATCAGAACTCTTGCTCAGTAAGGGAGGCTCCTTATACAGCTTGCATTCACTATAGCTCTGCTCGCCTTTCATACAAAGCTTCGGATCTGCTGCTGCAAAGTCTGGCATACTGTAGGCTCAAATACTTGCGATTTGATGTCTGCTGATTCCAGCTAATCATATGTCTTGTCAATGTATTGCAATTGTATTACTATTCTATCCCTATGGGGGGTTTTGCTTAAAGTTCCCTGATTTTGCTTAGCAAGCATGCGTGTACAAAATTCAGGGAACATCTCAGAATGGGTAGCCATTTAACGCCAAGTTTAGAGCCCTTTGCACACAGACGCGTTTATTTCACACGGAAAAAAACGGATGATTTCATTTTTTAAAAGAAAACAATGATTCTCTATGACCTCGTGCACACCGGCTCCGAATTTGCCATGCGGCAGGTGGCTGCGGCTGTGCGTTTCCCGTTCGAATCCAGTTCGATTTGTGCGTCTTGTCGCATGCGGTGAAAACTCATTGACTCCTTTTCGGATCCGCAGCACGGATTCCGCACAGCCTTGCACACCAAATCCAATGCGTTTTAATCAAGCAGCAAACGGAAAGAAACGCAACGGTCCTGTGTGCAAAGCCCTTAACTGTATTCCATTTGTTGCAATAAATGGTTAAATCTACTTTGACGTGAGTGTTCCTGACTAAAGTATCAACTGTAGCAGATCCAGAGCTTGTAGATCTGCTACTTTTGCATTTGAATCCTGAAAAGCAACAGTTTAGGACATATTAGGTTCGACATAGGGTTCAAGTGGTTCCGCTGCTCTGGGTGACTCATTGAGCAATGTGTGTGCAGTGCAGTGTGTATTGAAGAAACATTTCTCTGCAATGAACTTTGTCCACTTGGTTCGCTGCTGGCAAATCAAAGGGACTCATATCTCACCTAGAAGACAAGTCCTGTCATCGGTTTCTTTCACAGCGTCGCCATGCATGCAAACACTTCATGGGAAAGCTTTTCATATGCAAAGTCACAAATACACACGTATGTACCTTTACTCAAGTATGTACTTAAAGCTATACTGTGTAAGTTGCTCAACTAGTGGTCAGAGCTGTATAGCAAACCGCGGTCGCGTCCGCGTCTTTCGCCGCGGACTGGGCCTCTCGCCACCGCGTCTGCCTGCAGCTCGTCGAGATCTATCTTTAGAGGGGTCCCTGGTTCCTGTGCGTTCAGGCATTCCGGAGAAACGGACTCCTTCACTCGAGTATGTTGTTGTTATGTTGAGGCAAGCTACTTCCTAAGAAGTCAGCAAGATGCGCCTGTGATTGGCCGGTAGTGTACCATGTGTTTATGATCGGCGATATGATTTCTCCAACGTATACACATGATGCAGATGATGCCATTTTGCCGCGAAATTCTCCCCCCCTCACGGCTCATAGAAAACATATAAAGAGAAGGCTTTAGAAGCTGAAATTAACGGAGTGGGGGTTCTAAAACTTTAGCGATTTAACAGTTAGGACAATTTTAAGATTTGTTTTATAAAAAAAGTTACATGGTATAACTTTAAGTACTATTTTGAGGTATTTTTACTTTACTAGAAAACGAACCATTTTCTATACTTTAACTTCTACTCCACTACATTTCAAATATTGTACTTTTTACACCACTATAATTATTTAAAAACTTTAGATTTGGATTATTATTACAAAACATACATACCACTTCAGCTCCCTATATACATTTTGGCCATTCGAAAATATGTGTCACGAATCACGATGCAACGTACTGTATTGTGAGCTTAGATCGGCTATTTTCTAAAGATTTGTATACATTTTACACCTTTTGAAAAGTTGCAAAATGGGACATTCTGCATCATTAGTAAATTTTGAATTCTGGAATTTACTTGTAGTAAAAATTACAAGTAGTTTTTCCACCACTGTAAATACAAGGGTTGTAAAGAAACAGTAGGCTGTGAAAATGTCTCCGTTATCAACGACCACACCTTGTCTATTAGAGCTCAAATTAATAATACATTAAATCATATAAACGAGTTTCACCTGAACTCACCTGGATTAATGGCTCAGCTAGCGTGAGAAGACGCACAATGACGACACATCATTTACAGCCTACACATGCACACACCTACTGTAACCATATTGTACATTACAGAGATACCCAATAATGCACAGCAGCTGACAAGATTATAGACAAGACAATGATGCAATATAAAGAGAAACATACACATGCATGGATGCACAAGCAGCACATACCTGTCACTTCTAATGGTAGTAGGTCTGTTATGGTGCCGGCAACAAGTCAACTCAGAGACCAACTCTATCACACATCAACATATACTAAGTAACACAGAGGGAGGGAGAGAGAGAGAGAGAGAGAGAGAGAGAGAGTGAAAGAGAGAGAGAGAGAGAGAGAGAGAGGAGAAAGTAGGAGGAGACTTGGGAGTGCAAAGGTAGAGACAGTATCACAAACTGTACAAAGGAGAGAGAGAGAGAGAATACTTTGGTGCGTGTGTGTGTGTGTAGGTGTGTGTGTGTGTGTGTGTGTGTGTCTGTGTGTGTGTGTGTGTGTGTGTGTGTGTACTTCTGATCTCCACAGGGAGTGAGCCAGAGGTAATGACTGAGCTTACAGTGGAATCGACTGCAGAGATTACACCATGTCCACACACACATGCACGCACACGCGCACACACACGCACGCGCGCGCACACACACGCACGCACGCACGCACGCACGCACGCACGCACGCACGCGCGCGCACGCACGCACGCA
Source organism: Nannobrachium achirus (assembly GCF_963921795.1). NCBI lineage: Eukaryota > Metazoa > Chordata > Actinopteri > Myctophiformes > Myctophidae > Nannobrachium > Nannobrachium achirus. The sequence goes on from NC_137821.1 coordinate 22,010,245, forward strand.
CGCGCGCGCACGCACGCACGCACCAAAGTATTCTCTCAGACAGACATCTGCCAATCATCACATCCTTAAAGCCATGCTCACCCTTTAATCCTTACGTGTCTGTCTGTCTGTCTGTCTGTCTGTCTGTCTGTCTGTCTGTCTGTGCGAACATTTGCATTCTGAGGGGTCACAAATCCACCAAGGATATTCCCTCTACACCAATTCCCTTAAATAGTCGATCGTGTCACAACTGAATGTTGCCCCCAGAATAGAGACGCTATGTTTCATGTTATTAATATAGCTTCTACACTAGAAGCTTATGCCGTCTATTCTGGTATTATGCCGTCTAACGGTACACATATTTGCACTGCACGTTTTGGTATACAGGACTTTGGGCGCGATGCAGGTGTGCACCAATACGAGTGCAAAGCAGAGTTGTGCTGAACATAAGATCCCTGTTCCAATTTCCCAGGTGAACATTATAAGGTGTTGGACCGGAAGACCAGATCGCAGCACACTACAGTATATATACACAGGACCCTACACAGCAGCATGGCACTGTCAGTGGCATTTATTCTTGCTTTGGTCTGAACTGAATTAATAGCAAAAGGCCATTTAAATGCCAGAGGGAGGTGTTTTTGCACCACGCTGGGTTTTGCACCAGGCCATTTCTCTTCCCTTGCAGCAGTGATACTCACATTCGCCTTGCGGCCGTTCCAAAAGAATTAACTATTTTGATATCAGACTGCTAACCTTATGCAAGTTGTTGAATTTCACCAAAGTGTTCCCAGGCAGGAGATATTAACACATCAAAAATAAATGGTGCATGGGCACCAAGCTGCTCATTGTTCAGCGTCTTGCTCAAGGACACTTCGACACTAACTCTGGGGAGGTCGGGATCGAAACGGTTCCCAAGCGTCCACGTGACTCTACCCCTGAGCCAAAAAATTGTAACAACACAAATCTTCTCTGATGGCGTCCCCCAATTTTCGGAAGGGGAGAGAGGGGGGGGGGGGGGGGGGGGGGGGTGATCGAGATGAAAATGTTTGAGAACCACTGATCATTAAAGTAACAGTAAATCTCTTCCGTCAGGCCCCGCTGCCTTTACAACATGGCAATATAATAGACGGTTAGTGTGCCAGAAGAGTAGTTCCACTTTACAGGACCACTTACAGCTCTGAAATCCACGCTGTCGGGCCGGAAACCTTGTATGTCCAAAACCTATAATTCTTTCAAGGAAATGTAACGGAAACCTTCCAGAAGTAGTGAGAATAGCCAATCTACACGGCAACGCTTGATGCAGATCGGCTATTCTCACTACTCTGGACCTAGTCTAACCTAACGCGGACATTCGATGGCACCGACAGATCTCATTGGCTCTTCCGGCGTCTCGGAATGGACGCGGCGGGGGACATGACTACTGCTGCTGTCCGCTTCGAGTAAATGAGGAAGTGATCCGCGGTGGAAAATGAGTGATAAATCATATGTTATAATGGATAAACCTAAACAAACCAGTTCACATGAACAATACTGATGTAAAATAAGATATCTGAACGGCTACATATATTTTATATACAGGGTTCCCAGACATCTTTATCAATTAATTTCCAAAACTTTTCCAAAACTTTTCCAGAATATTTAACCCGATTTCCAGGACTATATAACAATAATTCAGCGAAATAACGAGTCACCTATGCGCCATGCCCAAAGACAGGTAGTGTATGCCAGTGGTTCTCAACCTTTTCAGGCAGTGACCCCCGCAATAATCATATTTTCAACTGGGGACCCGGCACCCTGACGAGCACTAAGAATTTTATTGTGAAAATAGCCGATCTACATGCCGATCTACATGCTCACAACGCGAGGCGTTGTGAGCTTGTAGATCGGCTATTTTCACAATTTCTGCCTCTAATATTTGACAATTTGGCCAGTGTTTAATTTGTCATATCAGAGGTATTAACAAAATCAATAACCAAAGACAATGCATAGCTATTTTTTCCAGGACCTTCCAGGACCCTTGATCAATTCCAAAACTTTTCCAGTACTGGAAAAATATTTTTCTAATTTCAAAATATTTCCAGGAATTTCATGACCGTGGGAACCCTGTATATACAATTAAAATGTCGTGAGCCACAGTTACAGGGGCGCTGTCCCAGGCTTTTCTTTCTTGAAAAGTCTGGATCCCGCGGCTACTCCGGCCCCGACACACTCGCTTGACGAAGTAGGGCGCTGCTAAGTGGCGACAAAACGTAAAAAGGTTTGAAGTACGGAGATACGTGGTTTCTGTCCGACGGCGATGAAACGCTAAGTAAAAACATCATGCAGGAACATTGTGCTGTTCCACAACGGTTTGGAAATTAAACCCCGTAATTAGTGTCGATAGTTTACGGTCCTCCGTCATGCTGTTGTGTGATGGGAGCTTATGCGAGGATCGCACACACACGCACGCACGTGCACGCACACACACACACACACACGCACACACACACACACACACACACACGCACACACACAGTGTTGCATTGTGATGAAAGGTTACATGAGGAAACCTCTGCCTCAATACCCCAATCCACTTATGTAACTGAGGTTTGGTACAGATACTGTGTGTGTGTGTGTGTGGGGGGGGGGGGGGGACAGGGGAAAATAGGGATGGCGAAGGCGTTGCATTCCATCTTTCCCCATCCCCCCTCTCTCACACACACAACCATATCATCTCTCTCTCTCTCATGCACGCACACATGCGTGCACAGCCCACACACACAATCTCTCTCACACTGTTTTCATCAATATCTAAATTCTGTTCTTTATCACTTTCAACTCACACATGCGCGCACGCGCGCGCGCACACACACACACACACACACACACACACACACACACACACACACACACACACACACACACACACACACACACACACACACACACACACACACACACACACACACGCACGCACACACACACACACCAAAATGATGAAGCCACATCATTTTCACAACTCTCCCTCCCTCCATGTAAACCTCATTTAAACCCATCTTATCACTACATCCTCTCCTCTTCTCTCCTCTCCCCTCCATCGTTTTTAAAATGCATTAAACTACTGGAACAACCAAAAATAGCAGAAAATGCATTAAACTACTGGAACAACCAAAAATAGCAAAAAATATTTATATATATAGATTTGGTGTAGATAGAAAACAGCGGTCCAAGAACAGAGCTAACTCAAATCCAGTTTATTAAGTCTAGAGCGGCGGTTCTCAACAGTGAAATGAGTTAATATAGTGTCACAATCAGTTTAACCACTGGCACTAACCATATTTTATACTTTGGCTAAGTAATAAGTGCACATGTGCAAACTCGTCACAAATGAATTAAGTGTTGGTGTCTGTGGCCAGATATAAACCTGATCTCCATATCAAAGCTCTACAAAATGACAACATGTTGCAGTGCAACGCATGGTGAGCTTGTGGATCTGCAATATTATAGCTGAATGTACGCCCCCCACCCCAGAATATGAATGCTGGGGTTCATGGGGTTATGATAATAAGAGATTGGGTGACTGGTACGGACAAACAGAGTAACAGACATACACTCTTCCTGTGCTTGGCCTTCAGCCACACTGTAAAAATCACACCCGTGTGAACTGAGCGGTGGTTCCCCCCCCCCCCCCCCCCCCCGCGTGTGTGTGTGTGTGTGTGTGTGTGTGTGTGTGTGTGTGTGTGTGTGTGTGTGTGTGTGTGTGTGTGTGTGGCCTGGCCTGAACAACAGCGCCCCTCCCTTAACATGTGTGGTCAGAAAAGGTACTACACCACAGGCTTGAGGCTACATACAGACAGACCCACATACAAACAAACAAACAAACATACCTACACACACGGCCACGCTATGGAGACGGTGTGACCACCGCTCAAAAAGCGACACGGTGCACCTGCAGACTGAAAGAACGAGAGAGAGAGAGAGAGAGAGAGAGAGAGAGAGAGAGAGAGAGAGAGAGCGAGAGAGAGAGAGCGCGAGAGAGAGAGAGAGAGCAGGAGAAAAGTTTTGTGTTCACAAGAGACCCAGCTAAATGTATTACATATTGAATGTCCATTTAACTCTGGGAGCTAAATGAACACGCTCAGAGACTATCTGACTCTCTGAATTGACGCACAGAATTTCACAGTGCACACAAAAAATGAGTTCCCTTATCTCTTACAGCACTAGAACCCTGAAGGCAATACACTGTGTGTGCGCGCGTGTGTGTGTGTGTGAGAGAGAGAGAATTTGTGTGGACAACATAAGACACTGGAAGGCGTCGTTCCACTCGAGTCGTATCATTACCCAGAAGTCTCGTGTAGGGACGCTTCCAACGCGGTTTGATACAGTGTTATTGTTCAAAACTACCAAACACTGTTAAGACCCATTAAAAGGCAACACACAAATAGACATACACAGTACACCACACACACACGCACGCACACACGCACGCATACAGCATCCCTGACTCGATTAGGCCTGCGCTGTGTTTAGGTACTTAGTTCTGCATTATTATTCTCTTTAATTTCCTCTGCTTCCTGCAGGCCTATACCACAGTTTTATCAAACAATAATCAAAAGATGTTAGTTTACCATCCAGCTCCCCTCAGAGCCAGAGTGTAATCTACTGTACTGTAAAAAAAATATCTATTTAATTTTCTACCATCCAAAGGCATGTAGGGTACAGTAAGGGTTGCAAAGCAGTGTGTTTGTGCTGCGATGAGTAGCAGTAAGAACTCTATGCAGGGCAGGCCAGTATCCACAGTTAGAAACTCTATGCACGCTAGTGTCCCTTGTTTGAAACTCTATGCAGGCTAGACCACCGTTAGAAACTCTATGCAGGCTAGTTTCTGAGTTAGAAACTCTATGCATACAAGTACCCATAGTTAAAAACTCTTTGCAGGCTAAAAGCCAAATTTAAACACGCTATGCAGATTGCAGACTAAAATACACAGTTAAAGACTAGATGCTGGCTAGTAGCAAAAATTCAAAACTCTATGCAAGCTAGTAACTACTGGCCATAGTTGATTGATTGATTGAATACTTCATTAGCCATTTGCAAAACAAAACAAAAAAAAGCACAGGAAAAGTGCAGTTCAATACAAAGTCTGCTAAGAGGATTTAAAACCCAAGAAAGCCTATGGCTTGTTTCCATTGGGGTCCTTTGTACTCAATTCACAGTTAAAACTGGTGGTGTCCAAAGCAACACTACAGTCTAAATCAGGGGTCTTCAACCTTTTCAGGCCGGGGACCCCCAAACTGATGGGGAGATGGAGCAGGGACCCCCTACCACCTCGTAGGGTGGGGGGGGTCGGGGCTACAACATATTTTTTTATTTTAAACATGTACAAGTTACAGCGAGCAGGGTGGGCCGTACCGCTACCATTTCTAAACATACTACTTATTAACTGAGAACCAATGTCAATAATATCAACAATCTGTCAATTGCATAGTAATCATGTATTCAAGCTATTCAAAATGGATAGAATCATGATTTGATGATGTGAAAAAAGAAAAAGAAAAAAAAACATTTTTTGAAATCTTTTTTTTTTTTTTTTTTTTTTAAGCAATAATTTCGCGGACCCCCTGCAGTACCTCCGCGGACCCCCTAGGGGTCGCGGACCCCCTGTTGAAGACCCCTGGTCTAAATGGAATGGAAGAGTAAAGACCACTTCCAACCACTATTTGTATCCATAAATTATATTCTATCATACGCCGGTTCAAACACACTAAATTAAGTCGCAGGCGCTTTGAAAACGCAGGCTACCCTGATAACGTATCGAGTGGCCCAGAAGGGTTCCATTTTGACTAATAGCCACCACAACAGCAGCCACAATAACACATGATGTCACCACAGCAGCCAGATGAACTCCAGCTGGACCGATGGTGACATCACCAGTCAAACGGCACCACATGAGACTCGTGGGAAAGCATGGCCTCCCTCCCACAACAAAACGCCTGCGGCTAATTTATTAGCATTCTGTTGCCATGTGTCATTCTGGCCCACTGCAGCGCCCCCCCTTGGCAGAGTGACGATGACAAACGATGAGAAACGCCGCGGTCTGTGGCTTTGGGATGAGAGGTTCACACCGAGCACTGGGTGCTTGGATGGCTGGGTTTTGACAGAACAAACGTGACGTATAAGCTGTAAGGCCGATTAAAAAGAAAATCTTCTAAATCAGTGGTGCACAGACTTTTTCAAGTGAAGGACCCCCACAATTATATGCATTTGGCCGCAGAGTAGACCCCCCCAACTCAAAATATTTTGTTCCAGGGACCCCCAGAAGCAAAGGCTTGAGTCGGTTATGTAGGTGATGCTCTTCACCTTGGACTATGATAGAGACTTAAAGGGGCACTCCACCACTTTTCAACCTATGTTCATATAATTGGTCCTCACTCAAAAATATATATATATATAGGGCTGGAGGGCTGTGGGCAGGTCAGAAACCCATCGTCTTGTGACATCATCGATTGCCAATCCAGCTTATAGAAACTGCAGGCTTTCTATTCCTGAAAAGTTGCAATTTCAAAGTGGAAGCCATTGTTCTCGCGATAATAAAAATCTAAATCTTTTTTTTCAAAAATATAGTTTTTTTTTTTTTTTTGGGAAAATGATGATGTCACAAGACGATGGATTCTGAACTTCCCACAGCTCTCCTAGGAGACTTGGACTGAGTAGATTTTTTTTTAAATATTTTATCATGAACATTAGTGCATTAAATGCATCATTAAACTCGGTTGGTGAGGTGCATTCTGGGTATTAGGGACCACCGGAGCACCGGAATCTACAGACTAATTTACGTGAATAATAGACTATTCCAATCAATTCCAGCAGGGCCACACAATGAATCAGCTTTATAAGGCTTATATAGCTTTAATATTAGACCCTTCGCCCAGACCCTGATAATTGAGTCAGTGTGTACGGTATGTGTGTGTGTGTGTGTGTGTGTGTGTGTGTGTGTGTGTGTGTGTGTGTGTGTGTGAGCGAGCACGCATGCATACAAGTTCATGCATGTGCATGAGAGAGAGAAATGGTGTGTGTGTGTGTGTGTGTGTGTGTGTGTGTGTGTGTGTGTGTGTGTGTGTGTGTGTGTGTGTGAGTGTGTGTGTATCCTGATACCCTATCCTCTGTGCCAGGTCGCCTCGGCTCTCACATTCCTGCAGACCATGGAAAAAATCCCTAATGTCTAAAATGCATATACTTCACCGTCCGTGCGGTAGTGTCATGCACTGTAAATAGCAGATCTACAAGCTCACAACGTGTCGCGTCCGCGACGCGTTGTGAGCTTGTAGATCGGCTATTTACAACGAGCGACACCATCGTACGACGACGTAAACATCTTTTTAATCTCTAAGAGAGCAATTTATATTAGAGCTCCTAAGAGACGCAGAAACTGCAGCGCGCGCCGACACTGTTGCTACAGACAAAGCAGCGTGTGTTCCATTATTAGAATGAGGCACTTTGTGGAACTAATTAATATGCTAAATCCTAGTCTTTAAAATAAACACGAGCTGGAGTAATTGCATGAGTTAGGCTGTTTTAATAACTTTTATATATCGTTTATATAAGTTATTCTTACGGAGTGGCTCTGCAGGAGTACAGGCACCTACAGTATAGGAGTCTGTGTGTACGCAGCTAATCTCTCAAACGCACACATTCTTTGTGCAACCTGACAGCAATTGTTTTGTTGTTCTTTTCATTATTTTTTATTGTTATTTTTTACAGTTAATTTTTCATTGTTTTGGTAATAATATACATGAAAAAAGTACAAAAGGGACAAATACATTATATGACCATCATCAATTCATAATGGCCATTGAACAATGCATTTAATACAGTTAATCGTTTTAGCGTGGTGTTTTTACATGATTATAAGAACTCATCAGGTATGTGTGCAAAGGTCACAGGGGAGGGGGCTAGTGATTCATTGTCCCTCACAGATACAGCATGGTCAAGAAAAGAACAACCTTAGGCTCTCACACGTCTATAAGTACCTTTCAAGCTCAACCAAGTCTCAGCTGAAAGCATCTGTTCTCACTCCTGTGAGATACACCATGTGAGGGATCTGTGTTTTCAGTTAATCTAACACTAGTCTTTGCCCGTTCGAACATACAGCATGTGCTCTGAATTAAGTACAGTTTGGGTTATGGGATGTGCACAGTATATGAGGGATAGAATGTAGGAGTCTCAGAAGTAATGTTGGACAATCCAGACGTATCAGTGATGTCAGACAGACAGACAGACAGACAGACAGACAGACAGACAGACAGACAGACAGACAGACAGACAGACAGACATTCGTTTGTTTATTAGTAGGATGGTTAAAATGGTAAGTTACAATGAGTTTCTATAGGAAATATGAATGTTGAATATCTAAATATTCAATCAAGCAACTTTAAAACAGCCAGCCCAGAGGAGATGTTAAAATTACCCCAGAAGTGTTTTAAAGTGAAATACCCCTTTGACTAATTGTATAGTGGTAGTCAAGGTGACTTTGATCGGGCTCAAATCTTGCGAAGATATGGACCATATACTCCACCGGGGTTTGTGTGGACTAGGGATGGGAGACTGGGACGATAAGCGATGTTATTGTTTATCGTGGAGATTTCATTTATCATGATATCGTCCTCCGTCATGCACTAGGATCAATTCACCTTTTATTTGCCGAGCTGCATATCCGGTACCACTTAAACCCTCTATAATTGGTAAAAGGTACTTATAATATACGTTCTTGATACAGTCTTTGTTTCACTCTCTATCAAATGTCTTTGCCAAAAAATAGCCGATCTACAAGCTCACAACGCGCGCGACACGTTGTGAGCTTGTAGATCTGCTATTTTTTGGCAAATATTCCGCCCCAGGATAATGGATTTTGATTATCACAATAATATCGTAAATCGCGATGAATGATGCCAGAGCAGACCTCCACTTCTACGCTAGGTAGGCTTTGATAGGCTTTGATAGGCTTTGATTCATGTCATTTAAAGCAGGACTTCTTTGTATTGCAAAGACCAAACGGAAGTGGGGGGAAAGGTTTATTCGCAGTTTTCTCTCGTTGACCAGACAAACCATTAGAAAATTGTGTGAGGCAACAGTTCTGTCTCGAGAGACTCGTTCGGTTTTTCGGGACACATTTTTCAGGACACAGGTTGAGGTAATAACCTATAACTACTAAACCTTGAGCTGTAGAACTCAGAAGAGTGGAGGAGACACTGGCACCAATGTTCTGAGGCATCTCGAAGAATGATGAAAAGTTTATTAGTGGCCGAGACAGTCCCGGCAGGAGGGACGTTGTCTGCATCCTAAATCCGAACATTCACTTATTTTCTGTCTCAAAACGGAAACATCCAGAGGAAATAAAGACAGAAGAGAGAGAGTTTTTTATTGAGTCAACTTAAGGCTGAGGCATCATCCTTGTCTCTGAAGTTGGTCCCCTAATCCTCCCTGGGAGGTACAGTATACGAGCATCATTCTGAAAGTTCACCACTAAAGAAGAAGTGAGGGGATGGAGAATGGCAAGTACTGGGGGGGGGAAGGTACTGGGTTAGCGAAACCGAGGCACATGGACTGAATGGTGTTTTCTAAATTGACAATTAAATGTCACACAAGTAATTGCTATAAACGATTTAATTGTGTTTATGACATTGAACACTTGAACATTTTTGCCTTTTAGGCTTTGTAATCATAAATCGCACAGATATGACAAATACATCAAGTATACACAGAAATGACATATAGATATTTAATAATTTATCCATGAATAGCTCATCTACAAACTTAACCACGTGACGCGTTATGGGCTTGTAGATCTTCTATTTTTTGCTTTTTTTGAGGAGGGGCCTCAGGGGGGGATGTTTGAGAATGTAGGAATATTCTTGAACATGCAAACGATTATGACGATTATGCAAAATAATTGCAATGAATCAAATAATTGCAAGTGGGCGATCACATAATAATTGTGACAGCAGGCCTAGAGGTGTAAAACCTCACAACATGGTGCAACTGCTATTTCCACAGAACATTTCCCTACATCTTTACTGAATGTTCGCCAAGTAGGACATGTGTCAAGTTACCTCCAATGATGGACTACAGTGCATAGCGCTTAGCGTGCGTGTGTGTGTGTGTGTTTATGCGTGTGCACGTGCATGTGTGTGCGTACTATCATTCTATAAGCACGCCTGACAGAGAACCTCCTTCCCACTCACTCTGAAGATCAGCAAGACACACACACACACACACACACACACACACACACACACACACACACACACACACACACACACACACACACACACACACACACACACACACACACACACACACACACACACACACACACACACACACACACACACGTTTCACTCTTGCTGTCACTCACACTTACGCAACTTATGTGTGATCTCTCTCCATCTCTCTCGTATATACACACACATCACTGAAGCTTGTCTATGTATTCCCTCTGTAGTTCTGCACGCACGCACGCACACATGCACGCACGCACGCACTCACACACACACACACACTAGAGGGCAGATAAAACAACAGAAAGAAGAGTTTGCTGAGAACCCAGTAGTCTGGTGACTACATACAGTAGATGCAGTGAACACAGTACGAGAGACCAGAGAGGGGGAGAGAGAGAGTGTGAGAGAGACAGAGAGAGAGAGAGAGAGAGAGAGAGAGAGAGAGAGAGAAAGAGAGAGGGAGGGGGAGAATAATACAGCTGCTTACATAGTTGCAGGTAGATGATAGATAGATAGACAGACAAACAGATACGTGTGTGTGCACATACCTTGTGTGCGTCCCACAGTTCAATAAAAACAGCGTACAGTAAAAGGAGTCAAACACAGGAGAGAGTGAACGACCCTCCACTGAAGGAATGGAGAGAACAGAACCGAGGGAGGGAGGGAGGGAGGGTACTAGGGGCTTTACTGGAGGGTGGGATGGAGGGATGGGGCAGAGGTGTGGAGAGAGTGGCCGCGGGAGGGAGGAGGAGAGGTTTGAGGAGGAGCAGGAGGGAGCAGACTGGGGAGCTACAGTGAGTGGAGAGAGAGAGAGAGTGGGAAAAGAAAAGACGGTAGGGAAGAAAGACAGACAGACAGATAGACAGAGAAATTAAAGCCCAATTTATACTTCTTTTATGACTGTGTGAGTGTGTGTCTCGCGGCTGAAATAGCCGCGAGAGGAGAATCTCAAAGACAGTTGTACGACAAAGCATAAATTAAGCATAAGACTGTCAGACAGACAGACAGACTAGAGACAGACGGTCTTCTCTTCTTCATGGCTAACTCAAGCCAGACCTTCAACTAATCCCCTGAGGACAGTCTCTCTCTCTCTCTCTCTCTGACATATGCCTGTATGCATCACTGTCCAGTTGCATTACAACACACACACGCACGCACGCACGCACACACGCAGCACGCACACGCACACACACACACACACACACACACTTCTGAGCATTTATGACACTTTTTTCTTCCCTCTAACTCCCCCTCTTCTGTATGCTTTCTTTCGCTCTCTCTCTCTCTCCGTCTCTCACTCTCTGACCCCATCCCTCTCTCTCTCTCTCTCTCTCTCTCCTCACAGGAGTCCATTTCCTGACAATACTGAGACTGAGAGGATTAATGAGTCCCCTCCTCACTCCAACACGCACACACGCGCGCACGCACACACTTAATTCACGACTGCACACATGATGTATGTGCAGTCACAATGCTGTGTGCACATGTACAGTACTGTGCATGTGTGCACGCATTCAATCAAAAAAAGAGCATGCACGTGCACACACACACACGCCACCATGTCACAAAAAAACAACACATTCTTCTTTTCATAAACCCATTTATTTCAGTCCATGTTGTAATTCTGAGACAAACCCACACACACTACAGTAACATAAGACTGGCAGTGTTCAAACTGTGTGTCGGAACCAAAACCTGGGTCAGGGGCACGTATCTATGGGGTCACAGAATTGTGTAGAGCAGTGGGTTTCACAAAGTGGGGTCCACTTGGTGGGGTCCCCACAGGGATCGTTGAGGGTCCCCAGCTAAATGAATGACAGTTAGGAAGGAACCAAATGGACCCTTATGGGTCTGTAACTCTGAGAGTGTACAAATGGAACCAGATGGACCCGTAAGTTATGGGGGTCCGAGGCCTGAAAACCAAACTTTAAGTAGTAAGCCTTGCCGACTTTGGTAGCTATGTCCTGTTTCTGTAGCATGAGGCTGCTTGAAATACAGGTATTTCGTCGTTGTCGGGTGAAAACCTTGTCCAAAACCGTTTGATTTGTATTTATCATTTAAAAAATGATTTAAACTAGTGAAAACAGCCGATCTAAGAGCACACAACGCCTCGCGGTGCGAGGCGTTGTGTGCTTGTAGATCTGCTGTTTTCACTACTTTTATGCGACGGCCTTGTGTGATGAAGCAGTGCTAAACTTTGCGAAATAATTTACAAATTTGACACTTGGAGATACGAGGTTTCTGACCGACAGTGACGATGTCCAGCCATGAAGTACAAACCCCCTGGTCATGACGCTAGTTTGTCACAGCCAGGGGACTAACCCCCAATCCAACCCTTGATGCCCAGTGCCAAGCAGAGAGGCGCTGGGTGCCATTTTTATAGTCCTTCAAATGTCTTGGGAGTCAAAACCCTGAACTCCCGAATCTCAGGATATTGGTTCCATTTGTACACTCTCTGAGTTACATACCCATAAGGGTCCAGTGGTTCCTAACTATCATTTAGTTGGGGACACCCCTGGAACTCCCCCCAAGGACCTCTGGGGGTCTCCCACTTTGAGAACCAATGTTATAGAGGTGCAGAGTTTAGTGATTAACTGGATATTGTGTTAACTTGAGTGTAGTGGCGATATATGTGTTTTATTTTGTATTGTTTGTCTATTGTTGTAAAAATAATAATGCTGGCTCTTGTCCAGGTCCCTCTCAGAAGAGAGAATTTAATGTCAAGGGGCATTTTAACCTTGTCAAATTAAGGATATGACAATGGATACAAATTCCATGGTTCATTGCTGAAGACGCTTATGCCATAATAAGACTTGTTGTTAATATGCACGTGTATACGGCAAATGCATAAATGAATTATTATGTTATTTATCCCATCAGACTCACATGTCAGCGCCACTGCCTGCCTCTTTCACAAAGACATGTATTATTTCACAAGAGTGTCTCTCCTCACTCACTGCATTGTTATTCTCTGCAGGATTCCTGCGTGGAGAATTCACATCAACGCCGCAGTCGACGTGCAAGAGCCATCACGCGCACACGCGCAGGGCAGGCACACACACACACACCGTCATTTATACATGCTGCTGCAGACCCAGACGTGTGTGCATGCACGCACACAGACATGCAACATGAAGGCACGTACAAGGCTGATTCATACTTTGAGTCGCGCACCGGAAATAGTCGATCTACAAGCTCACAACGCGTTGCATATGCGACACGTTGTGAGCTTGTAGATCGGCTATTTCTGTTGAATGATGGAGCATAACTTAGGCGATACATACATGCATGAATGTGCACGCTTAGCACACACAAATGACACACACACACACACACACACACACACACACACACACACACACACACACACACACACACACACACACACACACACACACACACACACACACACACACACACACACACACACACACACACACACACACACACTCATTCCTCCTCCAGCCGTTGAAAAAAGGGGCGACCAGACAAAATGAAATCTGACATGTTTAAGGAGAAACAGATGAGAAACGCAGTAAGGGTAGAGAGAGAGAGAGAGAGAGAGAGAGGGTGGAAAGAAGGGATGGCGAATGAAAGAAAGAGAGCGAGGCAGAGGGAGAGAGAAAGTGAGAGAGAGAGAGAGAGAGAGAGAGTTAACAGGGCGTTATATTGGCTATAAAAGTATGGCTAAGACATAACCAGAGGCTAACGAACGAATGGAGAGAATAGAAAAATCGAACCTCTGTTCGAAGTGGAGCTGTGTGTGTGTGTGTGTGTGTGTGTGTGTGTGTGTGTGTGTGTGTGTGTATTGCAGTTGATGCTCAGGGCAGGCTAGACTCAACAGCACCTCTCTGGTCACCCAGGATCATGTGTACCGTTTTTTGTGACATTTGAAGAAAATATGTAGGAAAAGGAGCAAAAAGTGTGTTTTGGAGAAAATTCAAGATGGCGGAAAATCTATCCTGGCGCAAATGGGCGTGGCCTATATGGGGAGATGCGTCTTGACCCAAGGAATCCAGGGAAAAAAGAATTTTAATTTTCCAATCTACGGTTCAAGAGTTACGGGGCAAAACGCAAAGTTGGCCGTTATAGCGCCACCATGAGGCCGAGTGATGTAATTATTTTTCGATTCATTCTTAAAATCATTATGAATCTCCTCTCCGAGGTTTGAAACTGTAGCTCCTATGCTTTGCGAGAGAAAAATACTTGAATGTGATGTCTTGCATTGTCCCATTATAAGTCAATGGGGCGTTTTTTGCCGATTATGTCGCCATTGTAAGGCGGATCGGAAAGAAAGTTACTAGCACACCATTCCCGGCCGAGCCGCACGTTTTGATGTATATATTGCGGGGGTGGCGTAAATGGTGCGGGACTAGTAGCGTGCCGAAGTTTAGGCTACATACAGACACGGACGGAGACCCACACACACGGCCACGTATAGGGAGCTTGTGTTCCACACAGCTCCAAAAAGAGATAGAGAGACAGTAGTGTATGTGCATGCAAGCGCGTGTGTGTGTCCCCACAAACGTAGTAGAATTTGGAATACACGCATGTGAAGACAATCTTCCTGGTAATCTCACAAGATAAATACTTTATGGTTTGAAAATGACATTCTTTTGTTAAGGTTCCACTCAGGAAAACATTCAGGTTACGGATAGGATTAGGATTAGACATTTAGACGTCTAGACATTTAGAGTTACCTAAGACGTCTTAGGTACTTAGGGCACAAACGGCATTTACAGTATAAAATTGCTGTCGTAAAATTTCAATGCCCGTACAAATATATAAAACGGTGTGTGTGCATGTGTGTGTAGGGATGGGACGCTAAGCGATATTATCGTTTATCGTGATAAAAAACAACTCGCGTTGCAACGCGTTGTGAGCTTGTAGATCGGCTATTTTTGGCAAATATGTTTTGGCAAATATGTTCCGCCCCAGGATAATGATTTGTTATTATCGCAAAAATATCGTAAGTCGCGATTTCTTTTGTCACCATGATCGTGATATGAAATGTTCATATCGTCCCATCCGTATGTGTGTGTGTGTGTGTGTGTGTGTGTGTGTGTGTGTGTGTTAATGCACGAGGTGAAATAGGGCAATGGTTTCTGTAAAAGCCACCACGTACCATTGCAGAATAATATTCAGGTTGATCAGAGGAAGTGCGTCTCTCTGCAGAACAAATCAGTCTACATTTGTGAGACAGCAACAATGATGCATAATGCATTTTCATATTCCATGCACTTTGTACTGCGTAGCAGGCACGTGCACACATAGACATCAAAGGGGGCTTGAGCCCCTGCCCTTTTACCCGTCTGTAAAAAGTGCCCTCTCCAGACTATGAAGAATGCAGTTTTTTACTATGGTGAAAGAAATGCAAGTGCCCTCTTTCCATGCCATATCTGACGGCAGCATTCAAGAGAATTGCCTTGTCCAAACTCTCCTGAACTTGAATACAGCATCTTATGTTGAAAGAATTGCCCTTTCGCTGTCTCTTGTATTGACTTGATCATGCCTTAGTTCAGTGTGTCGTATAACGCACCGAAAATAGCCGACCTCCAAGCTCACGTGAGCTTGGAGGTCTGCTA
The DNA here is from genome assembly GCF_963921795.1 of Nannobrachium achirus. Classification (NCBI taxonomy): domain Eukaryota; kingdom Metazoa; phylum Chordata; class Actinopteri; order Myctophiformes; family Myctophidae; genus Nannobrachium; species Nannobrachium achirus. Next base: position 22,026,065 of record NC_137821.1, read on the forward strand.
TTTTCGATATTTCCACCAAATACCCTTTTAGAAATCTCAGCCCCTGCCTCTCTAACATTCTCTGCACGTCCCTGCTGCGTAGCACCAGCAACCAGTCCTGTCCGAGGGCCATGGAATATGAAATATTTATAAACAGGGATGTGTTTGTCTTGCAAAACAAACTGTGAAAACACCAGAATACATCGAAGGCTGAGGACAATGTGTCTCTGCAGGTAAAAACACTGCCATGCTACACCAGAGGCTGATGATGGCTGCTGGTGTACAGGGAGGTTAAGGGCACATCGTGGGCCATTTGTACACTGTGAGTTAAAGCTTTCCTTGAAATCAAAACCTTTGAGAACCACCGGGGATGTTGGAACTGAAGACAGCTCAGAACCCCAAGAACACTGCACCACCTGGCGCACACACGCACGCATGCACGCACGCACGCACGCACGCACAGTGGTGGGAAAAGTACACACATATTCTACTTATGTAAAAGTATCAATAGGCCTATTGCAATATAGAAATACTCTGTCACAATTAAAGTCTGGAATTCAAAATGTACTTGAGTAAAAGTATGAAAGTGTGTTGGCATCAAAATGAACACACACCTCTTCTGTACCAAAGTACCAAAAGTAAAAGTTCAAAATGTTTGAAAATAGCAGATCTGCAAGCTCACAACGCGCGTTGTGTGCTTGTAGATCGCCTATTTTCAAAGAGCCACGTTATAAAATAGGGCAAAAGTGGTTTAGGTATAACTAGTAACTAAGGTTTTCAAATAAGTGTGCAATATTAGGGTTCAAGATGTAAAAGTATTGGAAATTGGAAATACTCAAGTAAAGTCAAAACACTTCAAAACTGTACAGTACTTGAGTAAATGTACTTAGTTACTTTACACCACTGCACTGCGTGCGCATGCTCACACACACACACACACACACACACACACACACACACACACACACACACACACACACACACACACAGGGTCGGCGGGTGGGGGGACTAGAGTGAAACCTGAGAAGAGAGCATGCAGAGAGGGATGGAAGGTAGGAATGGAAGAATACCACCTCTTTGTTTTCTATCATGGATGGATTAACAGAGGTCATAGGGGTCACACGCACACACGCACACAGATGAGCTTGGGGATACATCTTAAAGCAGCAGGTGTGTAACTCAGTAATGCCACAGTAAGGTTACGCAGCTTAGAGTTTAGACTCCGTTTTCAAACGCACTCCGATCCCGCCGTTACCTTTCATGCAGGTATGAACCGGTATCAGCCGGAGCCAGTGGACTGCATGGGGTCAGCGCTTTATCTGTGTTTCACCCTTTTCCTACCAATTCATACCTCCATCCCTCAATTTATATTCCCCTTCTGTCCTTCCAAGCTTTATCCATTGTACACGACTCTCTCTCTCCCTCTGTCCCCCTCTCTTCTCTCCCTCTCTCCCCCTCTCTCTCTCTCTCCCCCTGCCTCCCTCTGTTCTCTCTCTGGTCTATGTATCGTTGCTGTCGCACAGAAACCTTGTATGTCCATATTTCCACTTTTTAAAATAACCACCTACTCCATAGGCAACTGGCGGCCCAGGGGCCACATGCGGCCCCCACTTTCACTTAATGCGGCCCGCAGGTTAATACCGGAATACTGATATATTATTGATTTCAGCTGTTACAATTCCAAACATGACCTGCTTTAATTCCGTCAGTCTATATTAGTACTAGTATTAACATTATTTTTTTTAATGTCCAATGTATTTGTATTTAGGTTCAACATTTTGAAATTAAATCAAAATGTTACATTTCAGGATTCCAATTAAGAAATAACAAAAAATATTCAGTATTCCAATTCAAAAGAAGCTAAAATAGTCGATCTACAAGCTCAAAACGCATCACAGCGCGATGCGTTTTGAGCTTGTAGATCTGCTATTTTTGCTTCTATTGTATGCGATACTAGAATGACAAAGTAGGATGTAGCAATATGCAATGAGGCCCTCTGGAGTGAAGATGGAAATATAGTGGCCCTCACCATCATCAAAGTTCCCCACCCCTGACCTACTCCGTCATACAAGAGTGTCGCACAACCTAGCCGATCTGCAAGCTCACAGCGTGCCGCGATGCGCTGCGAGCTTGTAGATCGGCTATTCTCGAAGAACAGCTAAAGTGTGTGTCATTGGTTTATGAATATTTAACCCAAAAAAAAAGTTTACATAATTAGAGAATGTAGAGGAATTGTACTTTGTATCAACATGTGCCTGTTGTCTCTCTGGTACCACATCTATACACAGCATGGAATTGTGGACAAAATGATATCCAACGATAACAAAATATTCTACATCTTGGATCTGAGAGGCTAATTGTCATTAAATGGTGGTCCACGGCTCAAAGGCAGTATAAATAATTGACCTTGATGTGAAAACGGTTGAAAACAACTGATTTGGAACACTTTTTTTTTACACTTCCTGAAAAGTAACGGATTTGGACATACAAGGTTTCCACCCGACAGCTACGATCATATAATCACTTTCTCTCTACTGCCTCCTCTCGTCTTTATGACACTATCCCTCTCTGCCATTCTCTCTCTCTCTCTGCTATTCTCTCTCTCCCCCCCATTCTCTCTATCTGTGAGCCACAGCTCACCAGCTCAATACGTCTTTCATTATATTATCCCCTCGTCTCTGCAAACACTCAGCCTGGAGGATGGACAAACACGCACACGCACGCACACACACACACACACACACACACACACACACACACACACACACAAACACACACACACACACACACACACACACACACACACACAGAACATACATATGTATAGGCCTAAATATAGCAACACAATTTACTCATTGGCAAATAAGAGAAAACTCTCATGGGCATTGAGTGCAGTGCACGCACACACATGCACGGTACAGAGGAGAGACGTTGACATGCGGGTATGTGGGGAATTTACTAACATTACCATGGATATGCAATACTGTATAAACACACACACACACACACACACACACACACACACACACACACACACACACACACTGTATAACTATATATGTGAGGACATCAATAGCTTATTTCTTTCCTCGCCATTTTTTATTCTAACCCTGAAGCTGAAAATAACACATCTAAAGTAAATTCTCCCACGTTTTTCCCAATGACCCCAAGTGCGACGGTTATAGAATAAGGGGCTGTAAGGGAAAGGAGCGTTTGTTTTCGATGATGACGACGGAGGCACGCCGTCTCAGGCGACCATGAGCCACGTGAGACACCGCCGAGTGAGTGGTAGCGAGCGAGTCGCCGCGTCGAGCAGGAGCAAGTCTTGCCTGCGACGGTTGCATGAGCCGACTCGGCACCTCTGCGCGGTCCAAGTGAACACAGCGAAGCGCTCCCTTCCTCCTTGCCCACCACTGGCCCCCACCGTTGTGCTTAGGTTTGTTGGGAAACGCCAGGTCGCCTCACAACCTAACCTCTAAATGTCTCATTCTAACCACAACCTGAATCGTTTACCAATTCTACCCCTAGCTATATATAAAAAAAAAGATTCTCAACCGCAAAACAACCATTTCCTCGCAATATTTATTTCTCAAAATCTACTATACCTGTGGGGATATTTGACACACACACCAGCACACACACGCACCCGCGCGCGCACACACAAAATCATCTCCTTGTGGTGGTCCAGATCCATCTCTCCCTCTCTCCAACTTCTTCTTCCTGCCCTCTCTCTCCCTCACGTAGACTTCTCTCTCTCTTTCTCTCTCCCCCCTTCTAGTGCACCCTCTTTATCAATCTGTCTCTCGACTAAAGCATGGAGAGGGCATCCAAATGAGAAGGACAGCGTTGGAGGAGGGGAAGAAGATGAGATGAAAGTGATAATGATGAAGAAGAACATTAAAGATTTAAAACACACACACACACACACACACACACACACACACACACACACACACAAACACACACACACACACACACACACACACACACACACACACACACACACACACAGGGGCGTCACAAGGGAGGGAAAATTGGGACTGAGTTACTATAGGGCCCAAGGTGAAGGAGGGGCCTTAATTGTTTTATACTTTAACTATTGAAAAATAGCAGATATACAAGCTCACAGCGCGGCACCGAGTGCCACGCTCGAGCTTGTAGATCTGCTATTTTTTAAATTGAAAAGACGTGAAAATGTGTGCAAATCTTTGAATATATGTTTTGTTTTTTTGTAACTCAAATTTTGCTTCTGGGGGGTCCCTGAAACTCAATATTTTGAGATGGGGGTCCGTGGCAAATACATATCATTTTGGGGGTCCTTCACATGAAAAGGTTTGAGCACCACTGAGATAGAAACATAAGTTTTTTCCAAAAAACTTTAGAAGGATTTTGAAATATTCAAAGACTTGCACAAAATGTTCACGATTTGTCAAAAAATAGCAGATCTACAAGCTCGCAGCGCGGCACTCGGTGCCGCGACGTGAGCTTGTATATCTGCTATTTTTCAATAGTTAAAGCACAAAACAATGCGTAATAATGCGTTCCCAGTCTAAATGGGTTAAACCCCCTCCCCCTATGAAGAACATTCATGGGGGGCCTGCAATGAATCCTTGTACCCAGGGCCCAGAATTTGGTGCGACACCCCTGCACACACATGAATATACATGAATGGACACATGTAGGTAGGCATGCAGGCAGGCATAAACACACATGTGCTGATACAGTACATGTCAACACAAGGTCATTTCAAAGCACAGCTCAGAACACCTCCAACAGCTGAGCTCTGCTGCCCCTTAGTGGCCAAAAGCTCAAATACAACCCTTTTCACACCATCCATTACATAACTCCTCAAATCCCATTTCTACAATAGGCTGGATTTGAAATCATTGATGCACCACTGACTGTCCCTTTAATTATTGCAGCACAATAACTAAAAGCACTACAGATTCTTTGTTTTATATTTAGAATTATTGAAGTATAGCCTGCAAATCTTTTGCTAAGCTGTAAAGCACTTTATAGCCCAACTATGGAAAGATGCCATCAAAATGTAATTTATAATTTTAAGTGACTGAGAGGACAGTTTTACGATACTGAGGTTTTAGTTTTAAATCATGAGTTAACACTGCTCTTATTCCAAGATGTAAAAAACCAGATGCTATGCGATTAGAAAGGGTTGTTGTGATTATTGCAACGAAAAACAGGGAATCTGTGTAGTCAAATAAACAAAAATACACTCAACCCCCAAAAGGAACATAATGTTTACAGCGACCAGAGAGAGAAAGAGAGGGGAGACAAGAGGAGGACAGAGACAAAAACAGACAAACAGAGAGACAATGACAGATGAGAGACAGACAGACAGACAGACAGACAGACAGACAGACAGACAGACAGACAGACAGACAGACAGTAGGGTGTTCACCACAATAGGTGACAGGGTGTTGATTCAACCAGAGAGCATCTGTCATCAATACAACACAGCTCTGTACTCTACTGAATGAAGACAAATCAACTGGAACCACACTGTTACTTTACGCACATGTGTGCACGCACACACACACACACACACACACACACACACACACACACACACACACACACACACACACACACACACATTGATTTGTTTGAATAACCTTAAGCCACTTATTTTATACTTCATCATACAATGGTTCTATGCAAAAAGGAACTTAGCCAATCTACAAGTTCACAATTGACCGCATCACAACGCATAAAAAATAGAAGATAATACAGTATTTAACCACTTGAACTCCAGCATCCCTATTCTGGGGGGAACATTCACAGAAAATAGATGATCTACAAGCTCACAACGCGTCGCAGCGAGCTTGTAGATCAGCTATTTTCGTCATAGAGGTTTGGTGCAGAGGGGCAAAAGAGCAGACCAAGTACAGACCCAAAGTCAAGTTTACAAAGTATTGAGAGTTTAAGTGGTAAAAAAAGGAAATGTCACCCCCCCCCCCCAAAAAAATAAAAAAATAAAAACGATTATTAAAGTAATTAACTAAGTAAGAGTAGTGATCACTGAGTATCTTTAAATTAAAGAATATAAAATAAACACATAGAATAAGTACTTACACACAGAGTGAGACAGAGAGAGTACTCCTAATGCTACTGAGACTGGATGTAAATGAGAACCAGTATATGAGTAATCCTCAGCCAGTATCGCACACGCACACATGCACATGCACACATGCACGCACACACAAACACACACACAGAAGGGGAAAGAAAGGATAAAGAGTGCAAGAGCGGGAGGGGTTGGAATGAGAGAGAGAGAGGGAGAGGAAGAGGTCGTGAGAAAGAGAGTGAGAGAGAAAGAAAAGATGAGGGAACAGAGGAGAGAGAGAGAGAGAGAGAGAGAATTGGAGAGGGGAGAGGAGAAAGAGAGTCCAGTGAATGGACTGAGAGAAATGGATGAGAGAATAGTGTTGAGAAGGTATAGAAAGCACCAGTGTGTGTGTGTGTGTGTGTGTGTGTGTGTGTGCGTGCGTGCGTGCGTGCGTGCGTGCGTGCGTGCGTGCGTGCGTGCGTGCGTGCGTGCGTGCGTGCGCGTGCGTGCGTGGGTGCGTGCGTGCGTGCGTGCGTGCGTGCGCGCGTGCGTGCGTGTGTGCACGTGTGCATGCGTCTAAATGGCACCAGTGTGGTTTTGAAGCGCTTCCATCTACAGCTCTAGGAGAGACTTGTGCCAGTGTATTCCCTGAAGCCACCAGTAGCTATTTTAATAAGACGTTTGATAAGCTAACGCTGTGAATTACAGCCAATGAGCTCCTCTCTCTAATATCGCCTAGCAACCACAATAGTAGGAATTTGGTGAAACGGTTTTGAGATTTCTTGAAATGAATCTTAAAAAGCACATCACCCCTATAGTGTTGCTATTCTGGCGAGAATATTTAGTGTAAATAATCTTTAAGCTCACGAGTGCACCTGGTGAGCTTGGTGAAGAGGTTTGGTGTAGAGGGGGGAAAAAGGACCAGACCTAGTATAGAGCCTTGTGGGACTGGTCAACTATATGGTTTAAATCAGGGGTCTTCAACGTTTTCAGGCCAAGGACCCCTTAGTAGAGACAGAGATGAAGCAGCAACCCCCACAACTTTTACAAAGATTCCATATAGTTTCCATTTGTTTGACAGCACAATCATCAGTGTATTTTGGATTCAAGTCAATTTGTGTTTTCAGATACGTATTTAACCATTTGAACCGTCAATACTTCATAAACTTGACATTCTTTTTCCCCTCTACACCTTTACACCATCTCTTTGCAGAAAATAGCCGACCTACAAGCTCACAACGCCTCGCGTTGCGAGGCGTTGTGAGCTTGTAGAGCTGCTATTTTTGGCAAAAGTTCTCAGAACATGAACACTAGGATTCAAGTGGTTAATATAAAAAAGGAGAAAAAAGATCTATCATACAAAGATTTGGAGGACCCCCTGTAGTGACTATGAGGACCCCCCCGTTGAAGACCCTTGGTTTAAATAGGAAAACAGCAGATCGAAGCTTGTCAGTCTGCTATTTTCTGCAAAAGCTTCCCCCACAATGAAAACAGAAACGACAGAGTTGAATGAACACAGTTTGCTGTGTAGAGTTAATTTGTGACAGAACACATAAAGAACTTTGTGATTCAATTTGCATGAAGACTGCAGGCCGTTATAAACCCTGTCTGTACACGCACGCACACACACACACACACATTCACACACATAAAGACAGCCTCCTCTCTATTTAACACTGCAGCTGTACCATGAGATGCAGAGGGAGAGAAAGAGAGAGAGAGAGAGAGAGAGAGAGAGAGAGAGAGAGAGAGAGAGAGAGAGAGAGAGAGAAAGAGAGAGAGTATGAAAGGGGAGAGGGTGGGCGCTTTAAATCATTTGCATGTGAAATAGAATTTGGCAACGAGATCAAAACGCAGAACAGGACACTGGACAGAGTGTACACACACACACACACACACACACACACACACACACACACACACACACACACACACACACACACACACACACACACACACACACACACACACACACACACACACACACACACACACACACACACACACTCGGTATGTGTGGTGACAGCCAAGCCCTGTGTGAGAGGAGAGGAGGGGCACGTGAACCTAATTAGGCAATATTTATCTGGACTTATGCTCTGTCTAGTGGAACAGGTCAGAGAGAGACAAGAAGAGAGAGAGGGGAGGGGGGGGAGGGATGGAGGGAGAGATTGAGAGAGAGAAATCAGCAAAAATAGAAGTTGGGAAGAAAGGAGGGATTAACAGTGAAGACAGAGATGAAGAAATATGAGAGAGAGAGAGAGAGAGAGAGAGAGAGAGAGAGAGAGAGAGAGAGAGAGAGAGAGAGAGAGAGAGACAGACAGACGGAGGAATTGAGTCAGTGATAAAGAAAGAGCAAAGAAGGGCTGAATCGGGATTGTGGTGGTAATCAGTGAGCTTGTAGTAAAGACAGTGTGGATCAGAGCATGATGGGTCCAGGGCCTTACAGGGCCTTACATGGACATGTACCGCTGGCTGCTCTCTCAGGTCAGATCTAAAACAACCCCTGTTTCAAACTCTACTAACCCAACAGGATCATACACTTGTAGATCGGTGGTCCGCAAACGTTTTCATTTCAAGGAACCTCATAACTGTCAGAGTGACAGAGATGGAGGGGTCTATTTGGAAACTCCTTCGAGGAACACGGAGAGTACTGGAGTTTCATTGGTTGGTGGTCAAGGTCAGTGTTTCTCAAACGTTAAAATGTGTACACTGCCAGAGTTAAAGACTTGTGTGGGTCAATTTTGAAAGGAACCCACAGGAGTCCCTGGAATCCACTCAGAACCACTGGTCAAGGTGACAAATACGACCAATAGACGGCCGGGCGGGCTCTGGCCAAGCATGCTGCAAGTTGACTTTTATTCTGTCTTATACTGTACTGTAAATTAGGGTGGGACCACTTTGTTTGCGGTGACACCAAGTTGCTGAGTATGGTGTGAAAACTACATTTTTAGAAGTGATGCAAGCAATGTTATTTACTCAACTGTAGATGCTAGGTATGTAATTTACATAGATGCTAGGGTACGTTATTTATATACGGTAGATGAAAGGCTGTGTTCTTTACATAAACACTAGGTATGTTCTTTAGATGTTAGGTGTGTTATCACATAGATGCTAGTTATCGTCTCTGTCGGTTTCTGTTACTTTTCAGTATTCAACTTAAAAAATTGCCAAAGTAGCAGATCCACACACGCGCGCGCGCGCGCACACACACACACACACACACACACACACACACACACACACACACACACACACACACACACACACACACACACACACACACACACACACACACACACACACACACACACACACACACACACACACACACACACACACACACACACACACACACACACACACACACACACACACGGCAGAGGCAACCACTCAGTGTCTTGCTCAAGGACACGCGAGGAGGATTCCTGATTGAGCCGGGAACTGCTAAGATTCCACCATGGCTGCTCATTCTCCCGAGCTGCTGCCACCTAATATGTTGTTATTTCCAGGAATGCTAGGAGTGATGTGTTACAGGAGGGTTTTTCAACCAGTGCAGTGAGCGCACGTATTACATTTGGTCCCTAACCAATACATTCGGTAATGTAGGAATTTCTAGGAAAGAGAGAGAGAGAGATCAACCAGGTGCTCAAACGTCATACTTGCCCTGACGGAGACCAGTTCTGGTCGAAAGATGTTGGCTTTTAAAATGTCGTAGAGATGATTAAAGTACTTTGATTTTACGCCCTCTCCACACAATTCTTTCAGTGCTCAGATCTTTTTCACGTATTCTTTTCTTTTTTACTCTTTGTAACTGAGATTTGAGGACAGGATCATATTATTACAGTGGTCATTTGAGGAGGCTTGTGCTTCAATTCCAAAAGCACTTCAAGCTCAACTACCACAAGAAGAGGATGGGTTCTTACTTATTTTAAGATGCACAGAAGGAAACACATCCCCTAGTTTAGTTCTGGATGGCTTGTCAGGCAGACTGGCTTGTCAGGGGGTTGCTTGCTACTAACTGTACCACCATATAGCCAAGAATAGACAGACTCACAGAGAAAATAAAAAAAAACATCTTAACCCACATCCCTGCCAGACACAACAGTGGTCCCCAGGTTGATTCTTGTCCAGGATGGTGGTTCCTCCCTGGCTCACAATCAGATGAAAACCCCTGTGTTGCAGTATTATGATTGTGGTCGCTGTCGGGCAACTCCATATTTGAACTTTTTTATGTTAAATTAATGCCCTACTTGATCATGCTACAGTGTCACACTAAAACATAAAAATAGCAAATCGGCAAGCTTGAAACGCGGCAAGAAGCGACATGTTTTGAGCTTGTAGATCTGCTATTTTAGCTATTTTTTTTTAGATGTGCCGATTGATGGGTGAGTGATCGCGATCGACCGATAATGCCTCGATCGGCTTTGATCATTATCGGCTTTGCCGATCTACAAGTTGAATTGGATACTAAAGGACCTCAGCCTGCAATCTCCTAATGTTTATACTTAATATACAATGTCAATGTTTTGTAAGAAGAATCATTAAATATATAACTGCTGCTACAATAACACAATAAATAGAAGAATTTATGGATTTGACGCTGTGATCGAGAATATATCGGCAGATACTGATTCCAGTTGATCGGTATCGGCCCCACTTGGATTTGCATTTGAGTTTTTGGTTCCTAAGATGTCTGTTTATCTGTCCATCTCTTTGTCTGTCAAAATACTCTTAATGATTAACTTATTGATTATCTTTTTAATCTATTAAATTGAGTAGTTCCATTAGTAACTGTTGCAACCCTACGGAATTGTCAGTTGTAAAGTGTATACCTGAGTCTTCCACCTCTACGCCAGCCCCATGCATGCTGCCTTGCCTCCAGTCATCACTCGCTCTCTCTCATCATCACACAGTGTTGACTGACACGGTGCAGGATGCCAACTGGCTGCTGCTGGCACTTCCCAGACACGCTGCTTGTCAAACTGGTTCAGCTACGAGGAGTGAACCATGTTTGTCCTCCTCTCTGCAAGGGTTACTCACAGTATTAGTCAGAGAGATACATACACGCACGGACACAGAGAGAGACGCACGCACGCACGCACGCACGCACGCACGCACGCACGCACGCACGCACGCACGCACGCAGGCTTAGGATGTTAACAATTCCAGTTCCTTAAAGATTCCGTCTTAGCGGTTCAATTTACTTAACGGTTCCTTTTAACGATTCCAATCCACAACTTTCCAACATCCCATCGTGCATTGCGCAGAATGTGGAGGCAGCTTCCGGCGCCACAGCCGAGAGTGATCTACAAGCTCACAACGGTTGTATCTGCGACGTGAGCTTGTATATCTGCTGTTAACCGGAAGTGTCCCGCAAATAATGCTACAGTAAATTCTCGCAGAAACAGGTGGATAGGGGGTTCCAAATGGACCCCTATATGTCTGTAGAGTCTCTGAGAGTGTACAAACGGAACCAAATGGACCCGTCTCAAAGTTAAGGTTGGTGCTTGAAATTAAAAGACGTGAATTCCACATGACCAGCTCTGACATTCTGAGAAAAAACGGTTTGGGAAAAGGTTCCAAATGGGATGGAACCAATTCCGGTGGATCCAGTTCATTCGGTTCCTGATCCCAACCCTGACACACACACACACTCGAAATGTAGACTAGTGCTGCTACACACAGCATACACACTGAGATGTACGCACTCATACTGTACGTACAGTAGGCGCGCATACATTCACGCAAGCACACACACACATAGGGTTGTCACGATTATGACATTTTACATGACGATTATTTGTCACTCAAATAATTGCGATTAACGATTTAATTGTGTATTTGTCGTTGACAATTACATTTCTGTTTAGCTTTTTGGCTTTGAAGTTGCACATGGTAGATATGACACATAACCTAAATATACAAAGAAATTACTGACATATTGGACAACTTTATGCTTAAAAAAGAACATTGATAGTGGAAATAGCCGATCTACTATTTTTGACTTTTTTTTTTAAATATATGAACATTTTTTCAACATGGAAACGATTATGACAATTATGAAAAATAATCACGATTATTTCAAAAAATCCCGATTAGACGATTATGTAATAATTGTGACAGCCCTACACACACACACACACACACTGAACACTTTGAATGACCCTGGGTTCACTCAGCGCTCTCTGTCTATTGTGGTGGTCTTCAGAACCCACACACACACACACACACACACACACACACACACACACACACACACACACACACACACACACACACACGCAGACTAATAGAGAGGGTACTGAGTGATGTCTTGCATTCTTACAGTACACAGAGGACACTGAAGTACAGTAACACTCTTTCATTCTCTCTCTCTCTCTCGCCCACTGGTCAATTCTCTCTCTCTCTCTCTCTCGCTCCGTTCATCCCTGCATTCTTTCACCACTTCCACTTGTCTTTCTGTCTTGTCACTTGATGTTTCCCTCACTACAATGTAGTGTATGCATAGTGTCCACATGTCTGTCTGTCTGTCTGTCTCTCAGTATGTCTGTCCACCTGTCTCTTTCTCCATGTCCGTGTGTGTCTCTCTCTTTCAGGTTGTCTGTCCATCATACTCTTTTCTAGCAGTCTCTCTCTCCCTCACACACACACACACCTTTTCACTTCTCTCCTCTGCATTCTTTCTGTTCTTGCCCTGCGGCATGGAGAGTTCTCTGTCCTGCTCTCTGTCCCCCCCCCCTCTCTCTCTTCCCCTCTCCTGTCCTCTTTTCCTTTTCTCTCAGCCCACACTTTTCTCATCCCGATTCTCTCTCACACATTCTCTCACACACACACACACACACACACACACACACACACACACACACACACACACACACACACACACACACACACACACACACACACACACACACACACACACACACACACACACACACACACACAGCTCTGTCATCACTTTATGATCACAGAAGGAGAGAAGGGAGACAGAGAGAGAGAGAGAGAGAGAGAGAGAGAGAGAGAGAGAGAGAGAGAGAGAGAGAGAGAGAGAGAGAAAGTTTGAATGAACAAGAGAGTTGAAGAGGGAAGGAGGGAACAGTGCTAGGAAAAATTGATTATCACTCACGTTTAACCACATGAACCTCTGGTGTTGCTATTCTGGTCTGAGCGCTCAGTGAAAAATGGCAGATCAGCAAGAAGCACACAAAGCGTTGAGGGCTTATAAATCGGCTATTTTTGGCAAAGCGAAGCCCTGGTCAATTATGACAGTTAAAAACTAAAATGACACCAAAAAATAACATTTTAGTAACACATTATCCAATCCCCACACTCTCTCTATCTCCCTCTCTCAAAGACATATTGAATGCATCACTGGCCAGTTGCATAAGCACGCACGCACGCACGCACGCACGCACGCACGCACGCACACACGCACGCACGCACGCACACACGCACGCACGCACACACGCACACACACACACACACACACACACACACACACACTTGGGGGAGTTCTTCAGAGAATATTATTGTGTTAATATCCGGTGTGTTGTAATAGTTTCAATAAGTCTTCAATAAAATGTTGCCAATATTGCCAGATGTATTGGCCCCCGTGCACAAAGGGAAATATGGATTATTCATTTGAGCACAGAGAGACTTTCAGAGGGGAGGCAGATAGATATACAAACAGTTTGGAAATGAGAGTTGGCTCCAGACATCCTACACTGTAGAAACACATTGTCACTGTCAGGCAGAAACCTTGTATCTCCATATCTACTTTTCTATCTACATTTCTACTTTTTATGTTTGGGTTTTTTGGGATCCTAAATGAATGCCCTACTTCAGGGGTCTTCAACGTTTTCAGAGAGAGATGAAGCAGGGACCCCCACAACCTGTTTCTAGATTCCATATACCGGTAGTTTCATCGTTTGACAGCACAATCATCAGTGTATTTTGGATTCATGTTAATTTGTGTTTTCAGATATTTAACCACTTGAGCCGTCAATACTTAAAAAACTTGACCTTTCACTCTGTACTTAAGTGTGCTCCTTTTCCCCCTCTACACAAAACCTCTTTGCCGAAAATAGCCGATCTACAAGCTCACAATGCCTCGTAGCACGAGGCGTTGTGAGCTTGTAGATCTGCTATTTTTGGCTACAGTTCTCAGAATATGGACACTAGGGTTCAAGCTGTTAATAATAAGGATTGGAAGATTTGGAGTACCCCCTGTAGTAACTCTGAGGACCCCCTAGGGGTCCCGGACCCCCTGTTGAAGACCCCTGCCCTACAGTGTCACACAACAAGTAGGTCGGGAGCGGGCGAGCGGCTTACAAACACAAAATTAACTTATCTACTGTACTAGCTCACACAACACGACGCGTTGTGAGCTTATACTGTAGATTGGCTGTAGATTTGTGCCATTTTTGCCAATTATTTTTAAGTGAAAGTTAAAGTGGTTGGGTCTGGGGGTTTCATAAATATTGAACCAATGAAACATAGGCTTATTACCAAAATCCTGTGACTAAATCATAATGAATCCATTGGAACTCTTTTTCCCACATTTCCTGGCTGAAAAGTAACCGTTTTGGACGTACAAGGTTTCCACCCGACAGGGATGGTATGGGATGGCCTCATGAGCTTACAATGACCATGCACACACACACACACACACACGCACACACACCTGTCCAAACAACCCCAGGGAAGGCTTAGATGGGGGCAGACCCTCTGATGATGATGTCACAGGTCTCTCCAGGAAGTGTTTTTAACCCTCGCCCCACTATTGTGGGCAGATTGTCCACATCTTTTAACATTTCTAAAATGTTTGCAAAAAATGCCAATTGATTTGGTGAATGTTCCCCGCAGAATATGTATGCTGCCATGCTGGGGTTCAGGTGCAGTGGCGGCTCCAGAGTGGGGCTAGAGGGGGCTTTAGCCCCCCCAATGATGGCTTAGCACACCCTAAGCCCCCCCACCCCACAAACACAATACTGATGAAAAATATTTAAGGAGTAAATAAATAAAATGTATATGAATATGTGAAAAACTATTGACTGACTTCTATGTAAACCATACTATAAAATCATACTTTTTATGCTGGAAAGCATCTTCAGCCTCACAAAAACCCTATCCGATCACCGATCACAGTCCTCAGATTTGGAGCTGGAAACTGCCAATGATCTGGTCTGTTCAGTTATCCATAACCTAGGTGCGAGTGAATCACGTTTGTCATATTAGTACTATTCATTATTGTCTGTTGCCAAAAGTCATTAGCCTCTGCTCTAAAAAAGCCAGCTCCCCCAAAGCCTCCCCAGTCACAATTCTCTGGAGCCGCCGCTGTTCAGGTGGTTTAAACACATTCAAACCGGTTCCACATCAGTGGAACTATAAGTCAAGACAACAGAATCACATGATCACAACAAATGGAAACAAACACACACTCACACACAGGATGTTGACATAGCTCAACTAGTGAAACCGCATTTCGAGTGTCACTCCAGGGACACCCTGACGTGACGATCACTCAGACATTGGCACAGTTCATTAAATACCGGAAGCCTCGCAAGTGGACAAACCTGAGTTGGCGTGGGGATGAAATGGTTCATCACCACCACCTGTTTCCAAATTGTGCAGAGTGTTGAGGAGGCTCGCATTAGGACTAAGCTAACGTACAGCAGGCTAGCTTAAATAAACACTGTCTGACAAGTTACAAGATCAGAACAAGCGTCATTCTGAACCAGAGTCAACAGACGCTGAAAATAGTCACATGAGTAGAGTGCAAAGAGAACAATAGTAAAACTAGAAAGATACAATTGGAAATGGCAAGTGTGATTGCTGTGACGCAAATTTTGCAAATGAATTTCGTCTTACCATTAGATTATCTTTTTTTAATGGGGAAAATGAATTCACTAATAAATGTATGGCCATATATGGAGATCTCTGTGTCAGTCCTTGTCCCGTTTGTGCCCATATAGGGAGATCCCTGATGTCATCAATATTAAGCCCATAACTTGGAATGCCCATATATGGACATACTGTGTCAGTCTCATGTGG
>NC_137821.1:22044663-22049663 GCF_963921795.1 Nannobrachium achirus
CGCCAAACTTGGCATAAACACTGTTCAGGGTCTGGCATGAGAATCATCACACGCAAAAATAGACGTTGTGCACATGCTGTATGGGGCACTAACATTGGTACAGCAGTGTTTGATAGTTCAAAAAAATCTAGTATATATAAATTAACAAAATTAGGGGGAAAAAGGAATGCAGAGTTAGGCGACTTGGATTAGTAATTGCTGTAGTATAACTATATTCAGTATACTGTTCCCTTAGACTACTGGGAGAAATAATAACTTTACAGTAACATATTGCTTAGTAATAAGTTAATCCTTTAGCATTGAACACCGGACGCTACAAATGTGCGTCCAGCACATGAGCACGTTGAACTACAAAACGTCTGTTACAAATCAATCCCAGAGCGAGAGCATCAGCTAAAAGTCTTCAAAGCAAAAAAAAACATTAACGTTAACCGTCACGTGAACTTTCAGAGTAACGCATGGCTTCAAGACTAATAATGAAACATGCATTCCAGCGTGAGATTTAAAGAGCCGCTTGTTTGATGAAAAATAGGCGTTAGCTAGCTTTTCGAGATGACCAATCATGTCGTGTCAGGGTGACACTAAATCTCTTCACTGAAAATAGCGAATGATTGACTATTTTCGTTGAGTGTTTTATTATCTTTTTTTAATTTAATGAATACTTAATTAACAAATTGGACGGGGCAGGGCAACCGCTGGCCTACTGGTCAAGGCTCATACCACATAGGCTCAGTATAGCCTGCTGGTTCGAGTCCCAATCCCGACTACCTTGGCACGGCGTGGCCCTCCCCATCTCTCTCCCCATTTCCTATCAGTCTCCTGTCCTATCAATAAAGGCATAAAAGCCAAACATTGCAAACAGTACAGCAAGTATGTTTACCCCAGAATTAGGATGCTAGGGTTCAAGTGGTTATAGATCCATGCAGCGTAGCTTTTAGCTACAGAAAGACAGAGTCAAGGACGTTTGGAAGGGTGGACACACTGGACTGAAGAGAAGCAAAGAAGTAAGGATTACAGAGACAGAAATTAATAACATGTGACAAGCTTTATTCTTCATTTAACCACAACCAGGCTAGTGTACTCTGAACAGCTTTTGATGTTGGAAGCTTGCTTTACGATGTTGTGGATCAAATCGAATCAAAGAACACACACACACACACACACACACACACACACACACACACACACACACACACACACACACACACACACACACACACACACACACACACACACACACACACACACACACACACACACACACACACACACACACACACACACACACCCCATTCATCCCGGCTGTTACATCACTCAATTAGTTTTGGAGGCTGTCCGATATAATTTGATTCAACTCGTCTGTCTTATTTGAAAATGTCAGCCTATCCGATAGCTGGTGGCTTTGATAACAGTTCCAGACAAACATACAAGAAAGACACGGATGAGAGGAAGAGGGAGTTGACAGGCCATTACACATGAATAAAACAAACGACACGACAACACAAAGACGTGGATCACATTCCAACGATGGGAAGAAGACGGTTAAGAAGCACTGAGTCAAAAGTTTATTTCATAAATGGACACAATGAGTCAGCAACACTAAGGGTCTTGTGCGGGCGTGGGAATACTGTATGTGAAAGGGAAGCAGCCTAATGAATGTTTGTTTCGATGATAAGAAGGGGTGCGCAACAGTTGGTTCAACTTATCGATTTAATAGATTACAGAAAATAATTGATGATTTAATAGAATAATCGTTTAATAACCGATTAAAACTCTCCTTGGGCATGTCATTATATGCTTTAAAATGTTACAACAGTAATATACAGTAGCCCATCTACTAGCTCACTTGTTATCTTAGATCACCTATTTTAGTATAAGTATAACTTAGTGAGTGTGTGGATCTAGTGTGAGCTTGTAGATATACTATCTTCACTGTTTTTGCACAACAACATTGTGCGACTAAGTATAAAATAACGATTAAGCGGTTCGATCGATTTGTTGATATATACTCTTTATACAATTAATCGAAAAAGTAATCGATAGGATAATCAAGTAAAGAATTTATAGTTGCAGCCCTTGCTTCCTCTTAACCACTTTCAACCTGGCATCCCTATTTTGGGCATGACCGTTACAGCCAAAGAGTTCAAAACAATTCCCCCAATGTAATGTTTTGGTGTTGTGACGCATTGTGAGTTTGTAGATGGTCTATCTTGGCAGAATGTTCTTCCCAGAACAGGAACACTATAGGGTTTCAGGTGGTTAAGGATTCCCTCCACATACTGTAGCTGTAGCTCCAGGCAAAGTATTGATCAAAGCAAAACGCATCGCCACAGTGTGTGTGTGTGTGTGTGTGTGTGTGTGTGTGTGTGTGTGTGTGTGTGTGTGTGTGTGTGTGTGTGAGAATCAGACTGCCTGCTCGATAGCCTCTTAAGCTGACAAGATAAATGCGCAGAGGGAACATGCGGTGTACTGGACACGTGTGGGGATCTACAGTAGGTAGACGCAACACACACACACACACACACACACACACACACACACACACACACACACACACACACACACACACACACACACACACACACACACACACACACACACACACACACACACACACACACACATCAATACAAGCACGCAGCACGTGCACCAACAAGTGCATGTGCACATTTGCAGTGGCCACCTGACAGCAAATGGCATTACACCTAAATAACATAAACCTCAAATCCGATTTGCACACGTTCATGTCGACACAAAATTATATACTGCACACATACACGCACATGCACACACTTCTTAGGCAAGTTTCCAGCGCGCACACACACACACACACAAATAGGCAAGTCTCTGACGCACATATGAGCACGCACATGCACACTCACACGCAGAGACACCGCAATCGGTGTTACCTCTGAAGAAAGGCATGGTGAAGGAGGTGTCTGCCTTCTCTTCCTCTTCCTCGTCCTTCCTCCCCTGAGCTGGAGATCGCCTCCTCTTCCAACGCATCTCTATCTGTCTATTTATCTATCTATTTATCTATTGATCTGTCTGTCAATCCAGCTATGGGTCAATATACAGCATGTGTCTATGTTGTCATGTTATTAGTCTTCTATTGATCTTGTCTTTAGGCATGTCTTCGTTCGGTGCGTTCCTTCTCTCTCTCTCTCTCTCTCTCTCTATACATCTACTGTAGTTAGTCGTTCATTCTTTAATCGCTCCCCTTGCGATCCATTCCTGCCCTCCCACCCTCGTTCTCTCTCCCTCACTCTCTCTCTCTCTCCCCCTCTCTGCTTTCATCTCATATGATCTTTCGATAGTTTATTTAACAGTCTCTCTCTCTCTCTCTGAGGGTTAAGAGAGTGTTACTGAGATGTCGTACAGCAGTAAGTTCACAATGAATTGAATCTGTGTGTGTGTGTGTGTGTGTGTGTGTGTGTGTGTGTGTGTGTGTGTGTGCGCGCGCTGCGCGCGCCCCACCTCTCCTGAATATAGTGCTTGCCCCACTGCAGTCAATTCTGCAGTGTCAGCCTTGACACACACAAACAAACACACACACACACACACACACACACACACACACACACACACACACACACACACACACACACACACACACACACACACACACACACACACACACACACACACACACACACACACACACACACACACACAGCATGCCTCTCCCACACGCATACTGTACGCCAGAACCTATGTGCACACATAAACAAACAGCCCCCCCCTACCCCACACACACAGACAGCAGATCTTCTCACAACACATTCGAAGGCCATGCATCATTTAGTGAAATGATATCTGAAATGAAATCTGTATTTGAAATTCATTCCATTCTTTTTATAGCCTAAAGACAATATCCTTGAGTAAAGGAATAAGAATGACAAATGCAGTGTGTGTGTGTGTGTGTGTGTGTGTGTGTGTGTGTGTGTGTGTGTGTGTGTGTGTGTGTGTGTGTGTGTGTGTGTGTGTGTGTGTGTGTGTGTGTGTGTGTGTGGATTCACTGCTTGCTGAGCGTTGATTGGAAGAAAGAAGAGGACATGACTCACATCAAGCACGCACTGGCAAGTGGCAACAAACGCACACACACACACACACACACACACACACACACACACACACACACACACACACACACACACACACACACACACACACACACACACACAAACACACACACACAAACACATCGTTGTTGTCGGGTGGAAACCTTTTATCTCCAAGTGTCAAATTTGTACGTTCTTTCGTAAAGTAAAGCCCTGCTTCATCATACAAGGCTGTCGCACAAAAGTAGTGAAAACAGCAGATCTACAAGCACACAACGCCTCGCGGTGCGAGGCATTGCGAGCTTGTAGATCGGCTGTTTTCGCTAGTTTAAATCATTTTTAAAATAAAAAATGCAAAACGAACGGTTTTGGACATACAAGGTTTTCACCCGACAATGATGATTTGCTTATTCTAACTTTAATTTATAGTCTGGACATTTATCCAAAGCACCTTATAAGTGTGAGATCATTGTACATGACATGAACCCTAGTCAGCCGGCTTAAATGGTGGAAAAAGTACTCAAATATTTTCATATTTTAAGTAAAAGTATCAATACTGCAATGTAGAAATACTTTGTTAGGCTGCACCCACACCAAAGTACCCATGAAAGTGGATTCCCCATTCCGCCAATGCATTTCAATGAGAATGGAGCGTTTTTTTGCAGAAGTCCTCTACTGGCAGGAAACCGCTCCATTCTCATTGAAATGCATTGGCGGAATGGGGAATCCACTCTCATAGGTACTTTTGTGTGGGAGCAGCCTACAAGTAAAAGTCCGGAATTCAAAATATTAAAAAATCACAAAAGTGTTGGTATCAAAATGTACCTAAAGTACCACAAATAAAAGTACTCATTATGCAGAATGTCCCATTTCACGGATTTCAAATGTATACAAATCTTTTGAAAATAGTAGATCTACAAGCTCACAACGCGTCACATC
>NC_137821.1:22054663-22109663 GCF_963921795.1 Nannobrachium achirus
GTGTGTGTGTGTGTGTGTGTGTGTGTGTGTGTGTGTGTGTTGCTGTCATATTGTCACAGTCCCAGACGACACACCCCATGGGAAAGACGGGACAACAAGATCAACAGAGAGAGAGGGAGCGATGGGAAGAGAGAAAGAGAGAGAGAGACAGCAAGAGAGGTACAGAGAGGAAGAGAGAGAGAAAGACGAAGACAGATTTGGAGAGAGAGAGATGAAGAGAGAGAGAGAGAGAGAGAGAATGCCACACATGACTTGTTGCACAATGTATGCCTTCAGGCGTTTTTGACAAACTGCTTCATATTAGATTATATTGAGTATAATATTAGATTATGCAGTAGCAGTATAATATAAACATCTAACCCCCGGGTTATTTTTTATTTTTTTTACTTCCTCAAAAGAGTGGAGGCTTTGCTTGGGAGATTCTTGGGAGGTTTTTGTGCCCAGACCTCGGGTTGGAAACCACTGTATGAGATTATCATCATCACTGTCTGACATTATTATCATCACTTGTACGTCCAATACGTATTGAATATTATTGAATTTTTAAAAATTAGTGAAAATAGCCGATCTACAAGCGTGTACTGTAGATCTATTTTCACTACTTTTTCAGTACTTATAATGCACAACATCTACTCACTCCCATCCCTCCACAATGACGACCTTAGGCCCAGGTTCAGCAAAAAAAGGTACTCCTTTCACAGTGGTGTCACTGCTCACATTTACCTCAGTGTATGTACTGTAGTGTGCGTGTCTGTGTGCATTTCCATGCAAATTTACTTGAGTAAAAGTACAAAAGTAGAAAGTACTCATAAACATCGCATGTGTATACAGCGTTGACAGAGAATTCATAGCACCGGTGTGTATCGTCCCAGGATAAGCATGTCTAAGTCCGTCTATCAGGCTGCTGTAGCCGGCTGTCTGTCCTGTCGGCTACATGAGTGTATCACTGCCGGTCGCCGGTTCTAGCCAGAGCGCTGTGGCGATATTTAAAAAAAAACAGTGGTGAAATAACAATGGCCGCCGTTCGGCTTCGTTCGTTTCCATTCAGAATCCCGGCTTCATTTGTTTCCATTCGGAAGCCATTGGCACTGGCCAATACAAACTAATACGTGAGTGCGCCTCCGGTACCTATGGTGAGCATTTTCGAACGCACCTTTGGTGACTAGAAATCGGTCTGTTCATAAAATCAGGTTTAGCAACCTGATTAAAAATGAAAAAAGGTTGAAATATGGAGATACAAGGTTTCTGTCCGTCAGCAGTGTTATATTAGATGTAACAGTTAACTACATGGCTAACCCCAAGGATGGTTCATACAGAGGAAGGCCTGCGGGCCCAAACGACTGTTTGATCTGCTGCTGGAGATGAACCTGTATTAAACAAGAATCCTAAATGGACCTGAGTGAGTGCTGCTATTCCTTTCTATAAAGACTTTCTGCCAGAACCGTGCACCCGATATACAATTATTGTGAACTACTCGTTGCTGAGTGCTGCTCTCTCGCTCTCTTTCAAGTAACCCCAAGGTCGACCACTAAGCTCACAACCTGTGTTACTTTATTGAATGGCATAATTCGTAAAACATTGTTTGTTTGTTTTTTTGAAAAACCTTGTGGACACCAAGGTTAAAAATCAAGACTGACAAATAAGGTCACAGCAGGACACAGAGAGAGGGGAAAGGAGGAAATAATTACACACACACACACACACACACACACACACACACACACACACACACACACACACACACACACACACACACACACACACACACACACACACACACACACACACACACACACACACACACACACACACACACACACACACACAGCACCCCCGCAGTCTGACATCACTCAGCTCAGCACTTGCTCTGGCATCGGTCACAGCTGGATGGTCGCCACGGCAACCCGAAGCAGCCAAAAAACGTGCAGTGGTGTGGGAAATAAGTCAAAAAGGAGAAAAACACAAGGGGCTTTCCTTCAGTTTCTTCTGCACAACTCTGTGTGTGTGTGTGTGTGTGTGTGTGTGTGTGTGTGTGTGTGTGTGTGTGTGTCTGTGTGTGTGTGAGAGAGAGAGAGAGAGAGAGACACAGAAAGCACCGGGCCTCGGGCCAAGACAGGAAGTTGTTAAAATGTTTCTTCTTCTTCTCCTGCACTGGATCTTTCACCTGACCAAATACCTACTTTTCACTCTCTCTCTCTCTCCCCCATTCTGTCTCCGCCAGGTCAGACAGCCAAAGGCTGGAGACTAGGGGCTCTATTTTCGTCCATGCCTTAAGCTGGTTGCACACAGCTGCGTTTTTCGTTGCGAAATGCATTTTTCAGGGCACGGAGACGGAGAGAGAGAGAGAGCAAGGGACCCAGTGGTCCGAAAATAAATACGAAACGGGCGGCAGTGTGCAAACGTGACTGACATAACGTGAGGTTGATTTCTATAGGAGCGAATTTCGAAATTCGCTCCTATATTCGGACAAAAAAACGCAACAACGACCTTTACCCCTTATCCCTAAACCTTTTTGCCACTTTTTACTATTTTGAAAAACATATTGAATATTTCAAATAGCTGATCTACGGCTATTTTAAGTATTTTAAAATGTAATTCAAAATAGTAAAAAAAAAAAAAAAAGCAAAGGAGTTTAGAGATAAGGGTATGGTATGGACAAAAATATAGCTGTATGTTTCACTCCTATCCACAACTTTCCAACATCCCATCATGCATTGTGCAGAATGTGCAGGCAGCTTCCGGCGCCGCAGCAGAGAGTGATCTACAGGCTCACAAAGGTTGCATCTGCGACGCGACATGAGCTTGTATGTCTGCTGTTAACCAGACATGTCCCGCAAATAATGCAACAGTAAATTCTCGCGGAAACAGGTGGATATTTCTGTGTCCGTCTGTGAACAGATGTCCAGCACCGCTGGACAGATCGGCGTTGAACTCTGTACACACACTACCAGTGTATGGCGCTGTAACAGGCAAATTATATCCAAAATGGAGTCGTTTTTTTTCTTCACAATCCATTCCAGTTAGCTACGACCAAATTCCTGTGAGCTTGTAGAACTGTATTTTCGGTGCGAGACACTGACAGGCGTAACTCTAACCCTAACTCCTAAACGTAACCTCTAATCTAATAACAACTGTCCTCACGATGATCCTATGACTATTATTGTGAAGACATTTGGCCATCACAAGTATACAACTTACAAGTGCGCGCGCGCACACACACACACACACACACACACACACACACACACACACACACACACACACACACACACACACACACACACACACACACACACACACACACACACACACACACACACACAGTCTCTCTGTGTGCAAAGAGAGATGAGGGAAGAGGAAAAGAGAGAGTGAAGGAAGAGGGAAAGAGAGGATAGAGGAAGTGGACGTGTGATGTGTCCACTGACCTCAGGTCAGCAGCAGCAGCTCCCACAAGTAGAGAACGTCTAAATGACAGGAAGCTCAATGTGCGTGTGTGTGTGTGTGTGTGTGTGTGTGTGTGTGTGTGTGTGTGTGTGTGTGTGTGTGTGTGTGTGTGTGTGTGTGTGTGCGCGCGCGCGTATGTTTAAATTACTACACTTGTGAGGGCCAAATGAATAGTAGAATTTGAGAAAGCGAAATGGTTGTTTTATGATTACAAATGGTTTTTTTTTGTTTTGTTTTTTTGCGGTGCTCCAAACTTTGGACAAATAGGTGTTTTAGTCTGGCCTACATCTTGGCACAAAGCGCCCAAAGTTTGTTGTAGCCCAGGGTCACATTGGCCAAGCTTCGTGGGACGCTTAATGAAATGAACTGATAAATAGCACCGCTCACTTCACCCTAAGTGTGATTTTTTAAGTTAGGTTTACATTTAGGATATCATTCAGGCTGGTTATGACCAGGCATTTAGAGGTTAGCGTTACAGTAGGTGTTCCCTACTTTACACTACTTTAGTGTGGCAATGTCGCACACAGAATAATTATTGATCTACAAGCTTGTATATTTCATATTTTTCAGCTATTTTCAAAGCATTCCTAAAATGTAGTGTACCTCCCTGTATGTCCTCCCAAGTGCACTGTTACAAATGTGTGTGTGTGTGTGCGTGTGTGCGTGCGTGCGTGCGTGCGTGCGTGCGTGCGCGTGTAGGCTTGAAGAGGACAACATTCTCAAGTTCACGTTTCATCTGATACACAAGCAAGTTCCAGTGGAAAGATCATCAACACACTCACACAGAATGTAAACACATACAGTAGTATACACACACAGGAACACAATCTCTGATTCCATGTGTCTCTCTCACACACACACACACACACACACACACACACACACACACACACACACACACACACACACACCCCCACACACACACCCCCACACACACCCCCACACACACACACACACACACACACACACACACACACACACACACACACACACACACACACACACACACACACACACACACACACACACACACACACACACAGAAAGAGCAATGTAACATCCTCTACTGGAGTGTCCGAGTAAAGCCAGATATGTATTCCATCTACTGTAGCCCAGTGGTTCCCAAACTGGGAGTCGGGGCACCAAGATTCAAGGAGACAATTTTACATGTGTGCCTTTGGCCAGTTGTGGGCAGGTTCACCTTGAGGGGAGGGGTACCACCATAATCAGCAGGTAAAGTGATAAGGGTCACAGGTGTGACATGCCAGTTAATGAATGTTATGAGCACGCAGGGGGAGCAGCTTTTAACATTCTCTTTTATTTGCATCAACAAAACTTTACTGTGATTCATGTTAAACAAAATAAATAGGAACCTCCCCCAACAGCAGTTTCAGTTTGGACATTCGGGACCCTATTTTTGTCCATGCTAAACCCTTAACCCCTAAACTACTTTGCCTTTTTTTTTACTATTTTGAAAAAACATTTTAAAATACTTCAAATAGCCAATCTACATTGACATGTTGTGAGCTTGTAGATCAGCTATTTTAACTATTTAAAAATGTTTTTCAAAATAGTAAAAAAAGGCAAAGAAGTTTAGGGGGTTAGGGTTTAGCATGGACGAAAATAGGGCCCACTGTCATTTAACACGTCAAAAACGGTTTACCTGTGCCCAGCCGAGTGGCTAAATGTTTGTTCAAGATAGATCTGTGTGGAGTTTGCACGTTCTCCCAAGGGTAGATTCCCTCACAAAAAACATACAGTAATTATGTTCTCTATACTGCCTTCCCCTGGTTACCCGGGGTGCCTGATGATGGAGAGGAAAGGAACTGGTTGGAATAACATGTTCCTTCCACACGATACGTCCTATCGGGGAAACCCCCCCCCTGTCAGGTAATAAGAAGCGACCTGCTCACTCCTCATGCATTGAAGGAACCATGAGCTCAGTTCGGGGTTCTCCCCAGGTTGGCAGAGGGAGAGCAGCGCCCAGGATTACAGCTTAGGCAATTGGCACTGGGTGAAAAATGTGTTACCAAATCGTGGGATAAAAACAAAACAGATATATCCATCGGACACAATACCTGGCATCAGTTGGGCTCCACGGTAGGCAGTATGTTTCGTATCATGCAATGACGAGGTTGCATGTTACAAAACGATGTGATACATGATTCCTCTGCCTGCAGAGGAGGAAACGTTTAGAAGAATCGTCTTCCATAATTCTGTCCAGGCATCAGTTGAGGGGCGTGTGTGGAGGCCTGGAATACAGCTGGTACAGTCAAGAGACACATACGTTTCTTGTGTGCAATGTCACGTTCTAGCTAAATTGCTGGCACATGTGTTTGAATGGGCCCTTATGCACGTAAGACTGACACACTGTGTCACATGTCAAATAGCGCTTGCGCTATTGTATCGGTCCGGTTTCCCAGACAATTCAGGCAGACAATGGTGGCTGTTGGCATTTACACAGTGGTTCTCAAACTATTACATTTCAAGGACCATCCATAACTCTGAGTACCCAAACGGAACCAAATGGACTTGTATGGGTCCATTTGGTTCTGTTTGTGTACTCTCAGAGTAACAGACCTGTAAGGGTCCATTTAGAACCCCCTCCAGGAACCCCAAGGGTCCCAAGACCCCACTTTACTGTACCTTGGTGAGATTTGAATGTGCAACTATTTCATATGCATGCTTTACATCTTTTTTGTCAAGCATTGTGTTTAGACAGGTTACTGTATACTATGTTATTGTGGTTTATATCGTTACACAGAGACACCTCTTCTACACTACAGTTTACTTTTAATATCCAACAGTCAATAGGGTGAACAATAAATCAATGCCCATTCACTGTTCAGTACTATTAGTCCATTATATTTGTTGTAAACAAAATTAAAAATGAACAGTAAAACAAACACACACACACACGCACGCACGCACGCACGCACGCACGCACCAAATATTACAATTACGTTTGCAGAGAAGGGGGCCGAACGGCAAAGGGTGTTTTTTTCTTTTTTTTTTTAAATCATTGGTGATCATTTTGCTTAATTGCTACATAATTTCAATCTACATAAATGTCTTCTCAAGCGTAGGTGTCCATCACAATGATTAGCATTTGACAAGCACACCTGAGAGCTACAGTACCACTTTACGTATATTGTATATCCGCTAATGGAAGGTCGGACAGATGCATGGAATTGCATAAGATGGGCTTTTAAGACAAGTACACAGATCCTTTCTGAGCAAAACCATCTCTTTTCATGAATGTCGGCTGTTGGCTTCCAAAATTCTACATTCACAGTTATGTCACCTCCACGTCTTTACCTGCCAAACACAAGCTTAAAAGAACTTGCCAATGGCTACTCGCCAAACATGGCTTTTCAAGTAAACAGACCACAGATTTAGCAGGGTTTTAGTTGTGCACGTGTTGTATTCCCCCTCCCCGTCTAACAAACACAGCTAATGCAAAAGTTCCACTTTTGAACAGTGTTGCCAGATTTTGCAAGAGAAATAAGCGATCAAGTCTTATAGTCTACACAACAAGCCCAAAAGAAGCGACTAGGCCACAAAACTTTAAACCTATATTATACATATATAATATTTACTAGTAAGATGCCTCATCTGGCCAGTTACTGTATATCGGACCAGTTACCCATATATGGAGACCCCTGGTACCCATATACGGAGATCCATGTACTGTATAGGAGATATGCTGTGAGAGCCCAAACATGCTTACTCAGTTATTCGTTATGTGAAAGTCCTATGATGTCTATTACATCTGACATCATACCATTTTATGCCCATACATGGAGATCCCTGTCTATAGAACCAGCCGTTAGTGTTAGATTTAAGATGTGAGGGCTGCATAGAGGCCTGAACCTCTAACTGTTAGTATATTAAAATTGCCTTGTGGGTGGACACTGGACAGTCCATATGTGGGCATGTTATGTTGGTGACACCCACTGTCACCAACATAACATGCCCATATATGGAGAGTCCACTTTAAACTAGATTTGAGCCTGACAATCTATTACAAAAAAGGTCCATCACAAAATGATAAATTATTTGGGGTAAAAACTCCTTTTGCAAAGCAACTGAAAGCATTTCTGACTTTTAAGCCATCAGAGGGTACAAGAATAGGCTGGGAAACAAACTCATCTGGGACGCACTTAGTTTGTTACACTCTGCAAAGTGTACTATGGTTTCCAGCACCTGACTTCTACCATTACACGATGACCACATAGAGTACAGTACTGTACGCTAAGTGTCCGTCCCGACTTAGCAGATTTCATCACAAGTCCTTCCCCTAGGGCTGTCACGATATGACATTTTACATGACGATTAATTGTCACTCAAATAATTGGCGATTAACGATTTAATTGTGTTTTTGACGTTGTTAATTACATTTCTGTTTGGCTTTTAGGCTTTGAAGCTGCACATGGCAATCATGACACATAACCTAAATATACAAAAGAATTACTGACATATTTGACAACTTTATACTTAAAAAATAACATTGATAGTGGAAATAGCCGATCTACAAGCTCACAACGCGTCGCGATGCGACGCGTTGTGAGCTTGTAGATCGGCTATTTCCACTATTTTTGACTTTTGTTTTAAACTTATGAACATTTTTCAACATGGAAACGATTATGACGATTATGAAAAATAATCACGATTATGTCAGAAAATCACGATTAGACGATTATGTAATAATTGTGACAGCCCTACCTTCCCCCGTCTCACAGACGTATGTTTCTGTGCTGCTGCACAACCACGGGGAAGGAAATTAATAAGGCATGCTTGAGAACATGAACTTGTCAACAGTGTGCAAGCGTGCGTGCATGTGTGCATGCATGCTTGCGCGTGCAAGTCTGATAAGAGCCGATTCCCACTTTAACACAAACCAGATGTAGAGGCAGGAGAGACAGAGAATACATTGGAGATAGACGGTAGTAAAATAGGAGACAAGACAGCGAGAGGGGTGGATGGAAGTTGAGCGTGGTGTGTAAAAGAGCGATGAAAGAAAGGTGTAAATAAAGAAGAGAAAGCAGAAGGGGAGATCTACTTGAAGGCGGAGAGTTAACAGTGAGTGAGTGAGTGAGTGAGTGAGTGAGTGAGTGAGTGAGTGTGTGTGTGTGTGTGTGTGTGTGTGTGTGTGTGTGTGTGTGTGTGTGTGTGTGTGTGTGTGTGTGTGTGTGTGTGTGTGTGTGTGTGTGTGAGAGAAAGATTCAAAGAGAATGAAACACATCCCTTATTTTACCTGGAGCAACTCACCCACGTGTTGGCCTGGGTGACACGTACAGTATATGCATGTGTGTGTGCGTGCATGTGTGTGTGTGTGTGTGTGTGTGTGTGTGTGTGTGTGTGTGTGTGTGTGGCCTCTGTATGCGTGAACGCTTCAACGCACATTGTTAACACAAAGCTTCATCTTCTTCATGGCGTGTGTGTGTGGGCAGTAGAGTTGCACACTGCTGGCATGTAGTAGGCAGCAAATAATCAATAGAGAGATGGGACAAACATTTCCCACTCATTCTGCTTCTTCAAAATGCTCCATCTTACTGTGTACTTTCTCCTTCAGTTTCCATTAAGACCTGAGGCAAATTCTACAAATGTCTTCTAAATCCTGACAGTTTTCTGAAAAACATTATGTTGCTATAATCAGTGGTTCTCAATCTTTTTCATGTCAAGGATCCCCATAATTGTGGCTACCATCTCAATATATTTTGTTCCGGGCAGGGACCCCAGCAAAGATTTGAGTTAAAATATTAGCTTTAAAAAATTTAAAAGAAATCTATTATAATAAAATACAATAGATTTTTGGGGAAAAGCTATGCGCTTGTCTTCTCTATTTTTGCGCAACACCATTACACGACAAAGTATAAAATATGTATTGAGTGGTTAATCGGACTAATCAATGTAGTCGATTTGTTGATAGATGACGGCGTGTGGATCACTAGCATCCTTTAAAATCGCCCTGAAAAACCACTTACAGGCAGCAGCCGTTCGCAACTGGTAAAAACAAACCTAGCCCAGCCCAGCCCTACCCTCCCCTGCCCTTTCAAACAAACCTAGCCCAGCCCAGCCCTACCCTCCCCTGCCCCTTCTTTGTATATACTTACTGTTTGTATTGACTTGGTGTATTTTGTTCTTTCATTTTTTTTTTTTTTTACTGACTATATCCACTGCATAGTACTGTGTTCTATTCGTCTGTCATTCAATGTTATATGAGATACTTTAATGGTTTCCTGTGGAAATAAGTGTAGTCTTTTCTAGGATCTCCTTTTAGTAGACCTTGTACCAGTGAACTGTACTGTCATGAAACTGTACCCTTTCCTATGCAAACTTCTAATAAAGTCTTCAATCAATCAATCAATCAATCAATCAATCAATCAAACAAACAAACAAAAAAGTGCATCTCGATTACTCAATTAAGGGGAAAAGATATTGGGTAGCTCAAGCTAGCATTACAGCTAGCATTACACTGGACCATATCAGCTTCAGTCAACACAGCAAGGATGCCTACAAACATTGTCAACACAGACCTGCAGCCATCCGTAAACCTAAACACATGCATGTGCAACCACAACCTCTTCTCATGTACTGTAACATCACTGAGCCTGCTCGTTCTGTCTGTCTGTCTATATCTATAAAAGGTATTTATCTAAGCTATCTATTCAAACTGTCTGTCTATTCATTTGTTGTTACGGCATGGCTACATGACATGTCTATAAGTATGCGCCAGAGCGTGTGCTCAGGTGCCGCTTGACACTGCAGTTATGGTTACCGCACTGAGAAGTCAGTCTATATCTATCTACTCTTTTATAAAGGGTTTTTATGTAAGGGATAACGTCTGGCTCAGGCTGATATGTCCGCTGGTAATGACCGCTGAGCCAGACATTATCCCGCTTATTACACTGATACTTAATAAATAAATGTATAATTTGACCAAAAACTAAAAACAAAACAAAGTATTTCCTTGCTTACAATAGTGAAAGTATTCCACAGGTGTTGCTCTGGGTGTCCCCCCAGCCCAACACGTCGCCTTGGAAAACAGAATAATATAAATAGAATCCATTTTCTGATACTGCATCATCTATATTTCTTCTCACTTCAAATATTTTTAAAACACATTCTTGAGAGCAACGTTTAGTTGTAAATGACAATGTGTGTCTGTCTGTCTGTGTGTGTGTGTGTGTGTGTGCCTGTGTGCCTGTGTGTGTGTGTGTGTGTGTGTGTGTGTGTGTGTGTGTGTGTGTGTGTGTGCGCGCGTGTGTGCGTGTGTGCATGTGTGTGTCCGGAGCTAAGCTTGCAAACCACTGGACAGATCAGTGCCCACAATGTTTCTATGCACACCGCCAGTAGGCCAACGTTTTAGTTTTCCCACATGTGTTTCATATCTTCTGAAATGTAACTGCAATTTCATAATGGAAGTCAATGGGGTGCGGATTGGGCTGAAACCATGCCCACTCTGAGAGGTGATGTCATCAACATGACATCATTGATATGCCAAAATAAATGATACAAGCTGGGTTCCTGTGTCTTTATTGTCATTGTGCTTACAACACAATGCATCGCTAGAAAAATACATTTTAGATGCGGAAAATAAAACAAATGGCTCACGTCACAAAGTGATGTGTTGTGAGTTATTTTTAATCTAATTGAACAAGATAGTAACAATAAAGAACACCTTGAACCTATGAAGACATGCCCAGAATAGGGATGTTGTAGGGTTCATGTGTGGTTAAAGTGAACTCATTTAGCCGGCAAACTCATTGGTATTCCCTCCCCAACCTGTGTGATTGTGTGTCACCTTCATCACTGACCCACAAAGCACTCACAATCACACACGTCTCACACACACACACACACACACTAAACAACCTGATCGCCGACCCACTCAGCACTCATAGT
Source organism: Nannobrachium achirus (assembly GCF_963921795.1). NCBI lineage: Eukaryota > Metazoa > Chordata > Actinopteri > Myctophiformes > Myctophidae > Nannobrachium > Nannobrachium achirus. The sequence continues at coordinate 22,066,016 of NC_137821.1, forward strand.
CATACGCAAAACATCCAGTCTGGGCCGCGTGCAGTCAGTCCTTGACTCTGTCTGTGATGTGACCCGTGCAATTAAGTGTGGCTGTAAGTGCTGTGTTTTGTATAATTCTGTACCATTACATGGGTCTTACTATGTGTTGTCTTGTGTAAGCAGCACATACTGTGGAATATAATGCCTGCTTCAGGACAAATAAATTATCTACGTATCTGTCTGTCTGTCTGTCTACAGTATATATATCTAACTAAATTACTACCTACCTAAATGGTAAATGGTGCATTTATTTATACAGCACCTTTATCCAAAGTGCTTTACAATGTGCATTACATTCACGCAGAGATGGCGGAGGCAACCATGCAAGGCAACGTTACCTGCACATCGGGAGCAAGTAGTAGGGGTTAAGTGTCTTTCTCAAGAACACTAATCCAGGGGGAGCTGGGGATCAAACCGGAAACCATCTGATTCCCAAGAGGCCACTCTACCTCCTGAGCTACTGCAACCAACCTGTGTGTCTGTGTGTCTGTGTGTCTGTCTGTCTGTCTGTCTGTCTGTCTGTCTGTCTGTCTGTCTGTCTGTCTGTCTGTCTGTCTGTCTGTCTGACTGACTGACTGACTGACCTCCATCCTATGTCTCTTGCATCAATCACTCCATCTCAACAAAGACTACAGATATACAAGTATGTAATCCTGGGTTTTACTAATCCATTTGAACACTTTCAGAGTTAACTTCAAACCCAGCATTTTGCTGTGTTGTGCATCTATGCCAGGCTTGTGCATTCTAACCTACTACGTTTAACAGCAGCACCAACACTGACATGGCATCTCACATCTTGTGTTTTTTGGTTAATGCTTTCAAAAGGTATTTCCAAAAGACAGTGTGGTGGTGCCAGCCAGGGTGACACATTGCCAGGGTATTTCCAAGTGGCACAGAGAACAATTCAGGTTCGGGAGGATATCCGAGGCATAAACAAGGCCTTTCATCTCTCACCTGCTACTGGAGCAGTTGTTCCAACAACAAATGTCATGGTACTTTTGGGAGGAAAATTAGTTTTCTTTGCCATACCAATAAATAGGAAGTTAGGAACTACAATTTATAATCCCTTTCAGGCTATTGATTTAATGCGTATTGCTTATTGACTTATTACATATTTAGCATTCATCTTACTTCAGTTATATTAATATATGACAGTATTCTGATGTGTCTGAATGTAATGTCCTATCAAGGGAAGTAAATGAGTCTGATAATTTCTCTTATGAGTTTAGTACACCCTCAGTGTAGTTATTAAGCAGCGGGCACAAACAGCAAGGTCAAGTAGCTATTCCTCTGTAGGCAAGATGGCAGGTTACAAGGTTTTATGAACGCAAGGAGAATGTTTCTCATCAGGCGGAGTCAGTATTCTGGCTAAGGCAGTGACTATGGCCTCAGCATATAGCAGTGGGCTTTCCATTCTCAGTGGATGAGAATGGAACATATGTTCATGGTCACTGCTCTCAGTCGCTGAGCGTGGAGCAGCACGTTTCCTATAGTCAGGCATAATTGACATTCCATACGCAAGTGCCGAGAACACATCTTTTGGTTAGACAGAGGAATGTCAGTCATCAAAAGTAACATAACAATGTGTGTACATGTATCCTCCTTGTAGAATCTATATTTAAGCTGCCCAACATCCAGATCGGTGGCAAGACCCCTGTTTACTTCCAAGACAACCGCACCCTGTCCACCTTTCCTTCTTCCATCTTCTTCCATCCCTTTCTCCTTTCTATTCTTTACTCTTATTTTCTCATTGTGATTTGTCATCTTTTTGTATTGAAATACATCTTCTAAAATGCATATTAGTATCGACTCTTCATTCTCTCACAGAGGAAGATTTCAATTTCCGCAACAGCCGCCAACGCTTTTGAGATTTTCAACTGTGCCCTGATCCGGAAAAGGCTGGAAATCACCATACAAGATCTTCACATAGTTTAAAATGTATTTTGGAAATGGACAATTTTTTTCACACTCTCCTATCTTTCCTCCTCCATATCATGAGCTCATGAGTTCTGCTTATGCAACCTGCCAACACTGCTGTCCCTGAGGAGAGCGGCTCAACAAAGCAGCCAACATAACCGATTGTTTGTTGCATTGATGTACTATTGACTGCTATTGAACTGTATTTGTGCTGGAAGATACAGTTGCCTTGTTGTCACTGAGTGGAATTCTTTGTGTGAGTGATTGCCTCTGGGTTGCTTGGGCTAGGTGAACTCTGAGAGTGTGCCAATGTAACCAAATGGACCTGTAAGGGTCCATTTGCACTCGCAGAGTTACAAAAGGATGTTTTTTTTTTTACTGTGCATGTACAAACAGAATTAGAATAGAAAGAATCTATTGAGAAATGTATTTCATTGTTCAATGTGCCATGCACACTTCTATTCTTGTCAGCTGTGAATTGAATCTATCTACGTAGATGCCACAGAGAATGACAGATCGAAGCCGTCTTGTAGGAGGAAGGCCACGAGTTCGATTCCCCAGGGTGAAATAACGACCATAGTGTGCCATTTGTCTTACAGAAGGGTCCCTGGACACTAAATCACTTTACTGTGCGTTCATCCTCCCGTATACGAACAATAACAACGCTGATGCCTAAAAATGCAAATCGCAGCAATTCCTTCCCTACAGTAGACAAAAAAGAAGGCTTGTTTACAGCCCAGGCTCTCCGCATGCATGTGTTTGCCATGTGGAGAACAAACTTGGACAGCAAACCAACTCCCAACTGGAAACTTTGCAGCATCTGCTGCATGCTCACAATAAGTCTAGTAGTCTACATTAGATGTTGATGATAACCTACAGGAGCAAGAACTGCACACACAGCACCTTCAAGCACCTTAAGCGCTATAGGACAATTGCCTACACCTGTTCTCTTCTTCATTCTCTTTCTTATATTATTGTTGTCCGTATGCTTGCTTACAATGTCTGAGGAGCCAAGCAAAAAGAAATTACCTCTTATAAAATGGTACATGATGCATTTATATAGTGCCTTTATCCAAGGTGCTTTACAATGATTGTGCATTACATTCACCCAGTCACACATAGGAAACCATGCAAGGCAAGGCACCAACCCTGATCATCGGGAGCAACTAGGGGTTTAGTGTCTTGCTCAAGGACACTTCGACACTAACTTTGGGGGGAGGATTGGGATTGACTTGGGAACCTACCGGTTTGCCTTGAGACAGAAACATTATAATTGGTTGCTGTTAAGTTTGTACTTGTACCGCGTTAAAGTCCAATATCTTAACCACTGATCCAAGGAAGTCTAACATCGTAACCACCAGACCAAAGGGATATCCCTGAGGGCCGGGGGAAAATATTAGACTTTTGAGGCCATCATCAGGCTGTCACTCTTGCATCACCTTGTTTTGTTTAGTTTTGTGTCATTTAGTTTTTATTGCCAGTACAGTCTGTGGATGGAGGAGCATGATGATGTCCCACCGATATTTCACAGCACATAGAGATAACACTATGAGTGAGTGACAAATGGAACCATTCCTGAATCTTGGGAGAGTCACTAAAGTAGGTGTATAGAAGTTAGAAGAACCAAAGTGACATCCTCTCAACTCAAAAAGGAACGCATGACATCCTGAAGTACAGCGAGTTTTGCATTCCACTGTGTCCACACCCACTCACACACACACACACACACACACACACACACACACACACACAAACTCTCGCTCCCTCTCCCAGCTGACAATAATAAACTCTCATCTACTTGGCTGTAGCACACTACGTAGTACGTACTTCACGCCCACAAAACCCCCCAAAAACTTGGAACCAACTAAGCAAAATTACATGGGAACGTGGGAAGCAGAGCGAAGAGGCGTTGGTGAAACAAACACAAACAATGCATGCATGACAATTCAAACGTTAACGTGGTGGCGTTTTTCCTTGAAAAAAAAAACAAACGCCACCACGTTTGAGAGGGGAACATAGAACCTGGGGAACATAGGGTGGACCCCTGTGACTGTGACACCATCTTTCATTGGTGTGTCGCCCAGGTTGTGCCTAAAAATTTAACTTCACAAAAGAACTATGCATTGCCCTAAACCTCACAAACCCTAAACCTGGGCGAAGCACCGGGAAAAGAGACTCTCCCGTGACATTTTTATGGTGACTTCTTTTATCTTACTTCTGGGCGGAGGCGGCTTGCTGACCATCGCGGCGACGTGCCGCTGCAGGCTGACCACCTTGCCGTGGAGCGCGCCGGAGCGGCGGCAGAGGGACGCCAGGTCGCCCTCCAGCTCCTCCAGGATGGAGACCCCCTGGCGGGACAGGTCGGACAGCTGGCGCAGCAGCGACACCAGCGCGAAGCCGCACACGTCCACCAGGTCGCCGAACGACTCCGCCGCCACCGCGGCGCTTTGCTCCGCCACCACCGCCGCTGCTGGGTCGGAACCACCGCCACCACCGACACCGAGCAGCCTCCTGTTGGATCGTTTGCACACATCTTTCGGAAGTATCGTCCGCTTGCAAAACGGCATTTCTTGTTTTAATTTATGTATTAAATTCCACCTCCTCCACCAAGACCCCCCAAAAATTAAAAATTAATAAATATGATTAAAAGAACTCCCGACAAGTCAAGTTATAAACTTATAATCCATTATTCCTTCCCGAAAAGCGCCTGCAGGTCCGCGGCGGGTCCTTTTTTATTATTGTATTATTCCATTTCCCCCAGTAATAAATCCACAACGAGGTAAAGTCTGGTGTTTATGGAGCGACTTGTGTGCGTCGTTGCGCAGCCGTCATTTTGGCGTTTCATATGAGTTTTTTTTTTTGCGAGCTGAAACGTCCACTGCGAGGAGGAGGAGAGGAGAGGAGAGGAGAGGAGGGGGAGAGTCGGAGAGAGTGAATGAGGGGGGAGAAAGAGAGAGAGAAGGAGGAAGCATTATGAACTCCTACTAGCTGTTTAAGAGGCAAAACTAGGCTACAAGAGATAGAGAGAGAGATATGAAAAATGATACTCAGTAAGGGATACCCATTTTATCCAATCAGTAGAAGGAACTCATACAGGATATGCAGGATAAACAGGTGAACTTGAAAGTGATTTATGAAACCAATAAATGAGCAGCCAAAATTGGAACTAGAACACAAGCTCATAAATTATCTTTGTGGGAATTTGTAACCCTGATTGACCTGAACATGCATTTTCTGTTTAGCCTACTGAAGAGCTGGAGAGATGGGAGACCCCTAGCTGTGGCAGTGCCCTTCTAGTGAACTGATACTTTGAGTATCCTCATATATCAGAATTGCCTGGTTAATAAACCAGACCGAACACAACAACACCCCCTGGCGGTAGTGGTGTTGTAGTACGGTCTGGCACCGATCCATTGAGATTCTATTTCCTCAACCAGCTTCAAGGGTTGGCCAATCAGGGTTGTATGCTTGAGGCGTGTGGTTTCTGTAGGCTTGGGGCACGTGGTTTGGGGCAAACCCCAGAAATGAAAACTCTTCCTGAAATCCCAGACTCTCTTCCCAAAACGAAGTGTCTGATAGAGGCTGGCAACGCCAGGCAAATATCAGAATGTATAGTTTTAACTTCTTTAACAACAAACCGTGGGAGATCAAACTTCTCCCACTTCCCAGATTCCCTGCATGACCACATTGACCAGCATGCAGGGCAGTGGAGATATTAAGTTGTGAGCTTCAGTCAGCACTACTTGTCAACCAGGTGTCCACTCTAAACAGAATTACAGTTGGAGAGGACTTTGCAGGTATACCGGTCAGTGTCGTCTGTCTGTCAAGTTTTTTTGCTATGTCACGCATGCGTGCACGCAAACATGCATTTCTCACACACACACACACACACACACACACACACACACACACACACACACACACACGCACACACACACCCACACACACACACACACACACACACACACACACCCACCAATGCCCCTGTGTTCGGGAGATGCTTAGAAGAATAGGATTATATTAAACCAACCAGAATCCCACGCTAGGTCACATATTAATTGAATTGGACTTTGTTTCTTCTCACATGTCTCTCAACAACGACATCTTCAGACATAACATTCAGGGGTGACACTCTCAGGGACCTTACCTCCGAGAGGTCATATAAATAAACCCTTTCATTCTAAAGCTTCAAACAATAGAATCGCTGATCCAGGGGTCCCTTGTCAGTACTTAAATACATTCCACTTCTCCACTGACCATACACTGGAAATGATATATTGAAGGGGGCCTAGCTGGGATGGGTGGCAAGCAGAGCTAATTGCTATACCGACTATTCTGTACGAGAACGGCCTCGAGTTCATACTCCGACTCCAGCCTCTGACATGACCCGTCAAAGGTGATTACTCTACTGCAAATCCAAAAAAAGCTGTTTGAAAGTTGTCTTTATTCCCCCTCCCTGTAGCCGACATTGATAAATACACACTTCCCTATATATTCACCCCCACTAGCCATATCTTAGCCATATACTGACATAAATGATCTATGTATGAAGCTTCAAAAGCATGGGATTAAGTGATTCCAGGATCTGTTGTCAAGTCTGATATGTCTTTCGCTGACTAAAGGCTTGTGGCTGGTGTTGCAGATCCAGGATCTGTTGTCAGGTCTCATATGGTTTTCGCAGACTAAAGGCTTGTGGCTGGTACTGCAGATCCGAGAAGGGAGGCTGTCTGCGGAGACATATTTTGGTTAACCAGGGTTTCAATGTGGAAACTGCTTCTTCCAGCCACAGTGTGACAAGCACGTGGCCAAAGAGAAACAACGGAGTCAAATTGAATATGTCAGCGGATCTCTTTTAAGAAATCAAAGTGGGGCACCCCTCATTATAATGCTGACCTGCGTTAGAATTCAGACAAAAGCTTATGTTTGAACTTTGCAGGCATAACCAACAGCTATATCCACACAGACACATATACACAAGCAAGCATGCACGCACGCACACACACACACACACACACACACACACACACAGGCCCTGCTGGACTTCTTGGAAAAGGGTGGATGCAAGTATGAGGAACCGGGGCGCCGGATAGGGCTGAAAGGTTATAGGAAGATAAATCAGAATCCCTCAGAAATGTCATGTTCATATACCGTATATTATTGTAAGATACACATCATATAAATAGTTGTATATTATATATACGTATATACAGTATATATCCAGGCTAAATAGTTTGAGGTGATATGTTGTCATGGGTCTCTACAGGTCCTCCTGCTACATGCTCCATCTGTGTGGAGTGTGGACTTTATTTCCTCTTGCATCGCAGCTGTATTCCAAGCTGTTCCAATTGCAGACAGAGCTCCTCAACCTGTTTTTCAGGGTCGTCAAAGTGGGTCGCGAAATGTTCTGACAGGGGGACGGATAGACATTAGCAAGTTTAACCACCACAAGTTTAAACAGACCTGATTTGCACTGAACTTGAACTCTTTTTTCCCCCTCTATGCCAATCTCTTATATAATATTTAGCTGCCCGAGGAAGAGTTATTAGACTCCAAATGAGTTGAGTCTGTAAGACTTCAAGCCAATTGTTTGTTCATTTGCCTAAACAAATCACGTTGTGAAATAGCTCTTTGAAGGCATTAAAACTATTTTTTGCATTACACAGCTGTGGTCTCCCTCCTCTATTGTTTGTTGCATTGGATTTTTGCCTCCTTGGGAACCCTAGGACTGGTGACTATTTCCCCCTAGAGAGGGATGCTGGGGTTCAGGCACGTGCACACATTGACATCAAAGGGGGCTTGAGCACCTGCCCTTTTATCCGTCTGTAAAAAGTGCCCTCTCCAGACCATGAGTACCGTTTTTACTATGTTGAAAGGAACGCAATTGCCCTCTTTCCATGACATTCCTGAAGGCGGCATTCAAGAGAATTGCCTTGTCTAAACTCTCCTGAACTTGAATGCAGCATCTCATGTTGAAAGAATTACCCTCTGTGTAGCAATCCATGCCGTCGCTACGTCTCCATTATTCACTTGATTATGCTTAGTTTAATGTGGTATCAAGCAATGAAAATAGCCGACCTCCAAGCTCACAACGCGCCGCAGCACGACACGTTGTGAGCTTGGAGGTCTGCTATTTTCAATGTTTTCACCAAAAGGCCCTTATAGAAATTTCAGCCCCTGCCTCTCTAACATTCTCTGCACGTCCCTCCTGGGGTTCATGGTTAAAAGAGGAATAGAGTCAGTGTCATTTCATACATGGGTTCTTCTCCCTGCATGTGGTTCCATGCAGTCAGTGGAGACTTTTACAGTATCTCCTCCCTGTGGTTCTCAGCAGCACTTATTGAGTGGTTCAGAAAATGTGGAATCCCTGTAAAAGAACAGAATTCTTTCCCTTTTTTCCCCCGCGGACGCAGAATGTACCCTCCCCCTTAAACCAGTCAGCATGCAGCCAGTGCCCGGAGAGGTCCGACAATTAATTAGGGCTCCACTTGGTCACAATTCGTAGAAGCACCCGCAAAAGATAAGTAGTGACTTTTGAACCAGTTGAACCCAAGTACATTTGGTTGACCGAGGTCCCCCAGGGGTCTATACACATATATGCACATTGTTTTCCCTCAACACCAAATCTCTTCACTGACAATTACTGATCTACAAGCTCACAACGTCATGAACGTATTATACTATTTTTGAACAATGTTGGCCGATTCTTGGCAAATGTTGGCCTATTATGACATGCTCAGAATAGGGACGCTAGGTTCAACGTCATTCAACATGGTCCGGTCTCTCTCAGGCCAAAAGTGTCAAATAAAATGTTAATAGAAAACAAAACAACACTGTTTCCAGTCAGGTTGACGAGTCAAACGCCCCCCAAAACTTTTCAGTTCTACTTCAGAGTCACTGAGCAGAGGGAGAAAAAAAACCTCTTCCACGAACCTCCCCTCTTTCCTCTCCTGAACGCACCCCGCAATCCCCCCTGAAAAAATAAAAGCACACATCTGGTCCCAGCAACCCCGCGGGCCCCCTCTTAGCAACCCCACCCAGACCAGAACTTGGCCCACCTAAGTGTTTTTGTTCGTACGCTGAGGCTCTGTGTCTCGCTGAGGAGATGGGGGGAGGGATGGGGGGGAGGGAGGGGTAAGTAAAGGGTGAAGGAGACAGATGGGGGAGGAGAGAGAGAGGAGGAGGAAAGGGAGAATTTGAATATAAACTGACTATTATTGAAAATATCAACATGAGAAAGTTATGAGACAGGAAGAGGGGAAGTGTGTGCACGACTGCACACGTATGACAGAAAGAATGTGAACATATATGTGTGTGAGGAGAGAGAGAGCAAGCATAGGAGAGCAGCTTACATCATCCATTCGGTTGCTATGGTATCATACCGATCATATCAGCGCCATCAATGTTTTCAGCTGACATATAGGTGACAGACAGTCAAGCAATCATACAGACAGTTATCTAGTCAGAAAACCATTCTGTCTGTCATATAAGTCAATAAACCAGTTGGCCCGTGAGTCGGCTAGCAAGCTAGCCACTTCATCGCGTCAATCAGTCAACTTTCTGCGATAATTAATTATTTATCGCAGAAAGTTATCCACTTAAACCCTATACTGTATATACAGCGTCCCCCAGGGCTCTATACTATATAGGTCCAGTCCTTTTTCCCCCTGTAGACTAAAAATCTCTTCCAACTCATATTCAACACATTGCAACTGTTGAATATGAGCTGTAAGAGATTTGTAGATCTGCTATTTTCACTGAATGTTCGCCCCAGGGGAGGTTAGAGAAGGGTTCTTGTGGTTGAGCAATTACCCAATCAAACAGCCAGACAGTCAACAAATCAGTTAGCTTCTCAGTCAGTCAGTCAGTCAGTCAGTCAGTCAGTCAATGAGCGAAGCAGCCATTCAGTCGATCAGTCGATCACATGGGAGACATTGATTAGAAACAGCTGTTCTCACTTTCTCCTTCCCACTCCCCTCCATGACTGAGTTCATTGTTCCAGGGACCCAGCCCACTCCTCTCCTCCAGACCTCCTTCACACACAGCCGTAGGACGTGCTCTACCGCGTTTTGTTACGTTACTCACAACTTTCGTCATTCCCTCACCCGCCTCTTTCTTTCAACCCCTGTATCTCCTCTTTTCTATCCTCTCCTATCCTTTATCTACTGTAGCTTGCTTTTCTTTGCAGCCTTTCTGTCTCTCTGTCTTCCATTGTTGACGTATGGTAGGCCTAAATGATCTCATTTGTAAATGAGTTCACCCAATCTGGTCGCGATTAACCACTTTAATTCTATATATATATTACATTCACCAATTCACACACACATCCACACACACAGTTGGTGCAGGGAGCCATGCAAGACACCCTAACTGAGCATGATCGAGGTTGCTTAATTAGGGGTTCGATGTTTTGCTCAAGGACACTTCGACACTAATCGAGGGGGAGCCGGGATTTGAACCTGGAACCTTCCAATTCCCAAGCTGCCACCAGAGCTCCTGAGCCACCACCATCCCCTGATACTCAGGTCGCAATTGTTGTTTAAAGATGCCAGGTTGAAAGTTTTTAACAACAAACGCAAACCAGTAACCATATAAGTAAGCACCATACAGTATTACCTTATTTTGCATTTGACCATGAGATATCCCTGCTTTCTAGGCCCACTTCTGTTGACAGCATAGCGATTATTACTCAAATAAGAACAACAGTAATATGTTGGATTTGGAGCACATTTTACAAGGGGAAGGCGATAAAAAAAGAAAAGAAAAATAAGCAGCAGCATTTAAGGCTGAAAACTGTGGTTAACCACTTTGGCTTCTCTCCCCACACACACACACACACACACACACACACACACACACACACACACACACACACACACACACACACACACACACACACACACACACACACACAAAGGATTTATTTGCCTGGATAGTGAGTAAAGCACAAGAAATAAATGAGCGACGAAGGAATAACAGAAAAACACAATTCAAAGAAAACTAACATGGTGAACAGACCAGGGGAAGAATTATACTTCTGAACCCACAAGTATAGTAAGTTAACATTTGAGCATGAGGGGGTTAGGGTTAGGTTGGGCAAAGGCTAAACCAGCAATCATCCAAGAACTTTGCAGTTTGGATAGAACCACCGGGAGGAGAGATTTAGAGTTTAGGTTTGTGTGTAGTGTTAGGTTGTGGTTCATTTTGGGGTTAGGGGTGGAGATCGTTGTAGTCCTGAGGCGGAGAATTTAGTTTCAGCTTCACCCAGCTGATGGCTGCTCATATGGAGGGGAGTAGTTAAGGGCCAAGTGTCTTGCTCAGGGACACTTTGACACATAGCCGGGACCTTGGCTTTCCCAGGTGGCCTCTATACTGGCATTCACCTACCTATGATCGCCCAAGTTAGGTTTGGGATTAGTGTTACGTTGTGGTTGGGTTTGGGGTCATGGTGATTGGGTTGAGGTTGAGGTTAGGTTTGGGGTAAGGGGTATGTTTGGGGTCAGGGTGAGCTTGTGGTTAGGTTTGGGGTTAGTGTTGTTAAAGCTGCAGAAGGCAACTTAAAGAATTTAGCACAAGCTTTAGAAAGTAAAATTAGCAACAGCTATGCTTCATCCACTTTAGAGATAGTAATCAGACTAAAATGTATAATGTCCCAAGATAATGTATCTAAGTACTATAGCAGCATAACAGCTTCGCCAGAATAAATTTAGCAACCGGGTAGTCTTTACAATCCCAGCTGTGTTCCTCTCAACTTATTCCTACATTTTTGGTATTTCTTTTAAATGCTGTGACATTTTTAAGATGCTAACTTTTGGTAATTGCACCTCGTAACCCGAACCACCACAGCTTGTCAATCACGCCCACATGATTGACAAGCTTATCCCTTGTTCCTTGCCATTGCCCGTAATGACATGCCCAAAATAGGGTCACCAGGGTTAATGTGGTTATGTAAAATGGTATTTTAATGAATACAAGTTGTTTTGACGTCCCCACAAGTGTAGTAAGATATGAGTGTGTGTGTGTGTGTGTGTGTGTTAGCATTTGCATGAATGTGCAAACATGCATATGTGAGTGCATGAGTGCGAGCATGTGTTTGTAGGAATTTAATGCAATTGTTCTTTGTGCTCACAGGGCTCTGCACAGCAGAGCACAAGCCTGGTTCGTCTCATATTTCAAACAGTACAATGTGTGTTTTTACTAGAACTGGTCTCAGTCACATCAAAACAGGGACAACCGTGCCTTGCCACACTTAAGCCTTGCAAACACCATGTCTGATTGCATCTATAACTACATGCATTTTGATTGCATAATCAATATGCAGTGTGTGCTTTTTTTGCATGTGCACAATAGGTTTACTATTATTAACAAAAACTAAGACTAAAACTAAACAAAAACCTAACTAAAAGGGAGCCCGCTGGACTAGCGGTCAGGACCGCATACCACATGGGCCCTATTATGATCCAGGTCTTATGACTTAACTTAACTTAACTTCTTTGCCTTTTTTTACTATTTTGTTTTTTAAATATTTCAAATAGCTGATCTGCAAGTTCACAACGTGCAGATGTAGATCAGCATTTGAAGTATTTAAAAATGTTTTTCAAAATAGTGAAAAAAAGGTAAAGAAGTTAAGGCATAAGGCAGACCTGGATCATAATAGGGCCCTATAGACTCTAATACCTAAAGTCTGACGGTGTGTTGCGGGTTTGAATCCCCGATCTCCACTAGTCCCCCAAAAAACGTTTAAAAAACAACAAATAAAAACTAAACTATAAACTAAACTAATACAAGCCTATCCTAAACCTAACACTAGCACTTAGGCACTTGTACAATCAACCAAGACTAATCTGAAATTGAAAAAGCCCCAAAAAATGAAAATGTGATAAACACTTGGGGTGATTAGATTGTCTCTCACGCACACTGCAGCTGAGTGTAGAGAGAGAGGTCCTGTCCCATGCATGAGATATATTGGCATATTATTCAGCAATGAACTTGGTTGACAAAGAGGTCACTTGAATGACACACAGTGAATGAATCCTCATAGAAGATTTCTATTCACAGATGGATGTTGTTTCACTGCCATTGAGAAATGTGGTCAGAATCAACACGCTGCTATCCTGCTGTGGGTTTCATGATTAATGGTCACTATGTCTTCACTTTTGCCAACAAGAGAACTATCTACAGTAACTTATCATTAAAGTCTGTCTATAAAACTATGTTTAAACATGCCTTTTTCAACAATTTCAGAGGGAGGAATCTGATCATGTTTTGATTCACTTAACGTCCGGTTTATGCACAATTTCAAAACAAGTGATTGCCTAACGGTTTGGCAGAATAGCTTAGGCCCTAGACTAACCAGAAAGGTTAGGCCCTGAACTATTGTCCATTGGTGGCTTGCCAACTCGGATGACGCAGTCGTTGACACCTCAAGGCTGGTGAGGCGCACCCCGAGCGAGCTGCTATGCGAGCAAGTGCCCACGCACCTGCCTTGTTTTCAAGTGAAGTAAGAACTCGGACGTAAAACAAAACCATTCTTTATTCAGCTGACAGTGAAGCAACACTCCCCCTCCATCCGGCCCATCCAATCTAGCACTAACCGCCTCAGAGCATTCTGATGGATCTGCCTCTGGTCGGGTGGGTGTCAACGCATGTCAGCGACACGTGCTTATTTACTTATTTCTTCTTCTTTTTTTTTATAACTTTTTACATGTTTCCCAGGGAGAGGGGGGGGGGGGCATATTTCCCATTTTGCAACATTTTTCATGACACATAGATTTTTAGTCACGCGGTACAGTAATTACCCTTTGCCAAATGGATGTTGTTTTACTGCATAATGTATGCACACACAGTATGTATAAACATACAGCGCAGTATGTAAGTATGCATGTTGGCACGATGTCCCCACCAGCCCCCAGCGATGATGTATGAGCGTACAGGCTGTCAAAGAGCAGACGGTCAGACCTGTCGTGAGATACCCTGCCTGCACGCCTACGCTCACACACACACACACACACACACACGCACACACACACACACACACACACACACACACACACACACACACACACACACACACACACACACGTGCACACACAGGTCCAGGTCACTGCAGAGGAGAGCTCTATCACACATGCATGCATGAACGTACACACACACACACACACACACACACGTGCGCGAGTGTGTGCGGGTGTGTGCACTGTGCAGGCCAGACTTCTGCAGTGCAGAGCAGGCTGGCTCACAGCAGTCGCCATATGGACTGGTACTGAAGTCTGGAAAACAGAGAGCAAGCGAGCGAGAGAAAGAGAGAGGTGGAGCGATAGATGGTGGATGAGAGATGTGGACAAATAGACAAGAGGAACTGGAAGAGAGGAAGCGTCATGGGCAGGGTATGAGAGCGGGGGGATAACAGATAGAGGAAAGAGGGATAGAGTTGGATGGACGCATGAGGGATGGGTGCGTGCATGGAGAGAGAGGAGGCTAAGAAAAAATAGGATAGGAGAGAAAAGATGGGTAGGAAGGTGAGTGAGAGATGGATGGATGGATGGACAAAAGCAGATCTGAAACAGATGAATGTAAGGAAAGGATGGAGAAGGAGGGGTGGAGGAAAAGAGGGAACGACGGAGGGTGGAGGTGGAGAAAAAACAAGTGGTGAGATGAGTTGAAATACTAGGTAACGGATGGAGGGAGCGCAATGGAGAAGGATGAAGGGATGTAGAGAGGGTTAGTGATACTAGTGATACAGAGGTATGACAGAGATAATGAAAGTGGGATCGAGGTAAAGGACATGCTACGTAACTATGGAAGGATGGAATAGAGAGAGAGAGAGGGTTTTATGATTCCAATCCTATCCAATCCAATGTATTTATATATCAAATCTTACAAACACAGGCTTTCCAAAGTGCTGCACAATAAAAGGTACAAAAATATGGCAAGAGGAAAAAGGGATGTACTGTATTTAACTCTGTACATGGCTTAAGACGTTAAGATTATATCGATAAAGACAAATGATAATCTGATAGACTGGTCGATAAAGTGACAAACCAAATGATAAACTGATAGACCAAATAATAATCTGTTGCTGATTGAATCACTGATAGGCTCAATGATAAATTGAGTTGATAAACTGGAGACCAAATGATGAACGGATAAGCTGATCGATGAACAAAGATACACAGAGGGATCTGAAATGGGACGATGAAAATCACAAGTGCAAACAAATAAGAGATTAAAGCGACCGCTTAAAGGGATCAGAACGAAAGAGGGGATCGGATGAACGAGGGATGACATAAAAACAGGGCGGATATGAATCAAACAAGAGGAAATGAGAGATGGTGATACATACGGCTAGAGTAGAGAGGGAGGGAGGGAGGGGGCAGGGATGAGTGCAGGGATGGACTGGAGTGAGACGAGAGATTAGCATCAGAGTAGAGGAAAAAACAGATGGGAGCATGGGATGGATGGAGGGAGGGAAGGAAGGAGGGTTGACTTTAGAGGCAGGATAGTAAGTGATGGGACTGTACAGGGAGCAGTGGTGGGAAAAATACTCACATTTTGTACTTAAAGGAGTAGTTCACCACTTTTCAACCTGTCTTCATATAATAGGTCTCACTCCTCACTAATGTTCATGATAAAATATAATTTTTTTCCTACTCAGTCCAAGTCTCCTAGGAGAGCTGTGGGAAGTTCAGAATCCATCGTCTTGTGACATCATCATTAAAAAAGAAATTAAAAAAAATTAATCAATATTTTTGAAAGAAATATTTAGATTTTTATTATCGCAAGAACAATGGCTTCCACTTTAAAATTGCAACTTTTCAGGAATAGAAATCCTGCAGTTTCTATAAACTGGATTGGCAATCGATGATGTCACAAGACGATGGGTTTCTGACCTGCCCACAGCCCTCCTCTGAGAAAAAAAAAAAAAAAAAAGAAAAAAAAAAGCTATTTTTGAGTGAGGACCAATTATATGAACATAGGTTGAAAAGTGGTGGAGTGCCCCTTTAAGTAAAAGTATCAATACTGCAACGTAGAAATCCTTTGTTATAAGTACAAGTCTGGGATTAAAAATGTACTTGAGCAAAAATACAAAACTTTTGGAATCAAAATGTACTTAAAGTACCAAAAGTAGAAAGTAGTTTATTCACTATGCAGAATTTCAAAAGTTTTCAAATGTATAAAAATATTGTGAAAATAGCAGATCTACAAGCTCACAATGCACTTTGCGAGCTTGTAGATCGGCTCATTTCAAATGGCCAAAATGTATATGGCTGAAGTGCTTCTGGTTACTGTATGTTTTGTAATAACAATCTAAATCAAAAGATTGATAATACTCCAGTACTTGAGTAAATGTGCCAGATGCTATCAATGTAAATATGAATTGTCACAGGTTTCAATGTGCTAGCGGAAAGTGATGTTGTTTGGAGCTGAAATGAGACAAATCTGGAGCTCCATCTTCTAAGAACAGTGGTTCTCAAAGTGGGGTCTGGGAACCCCCAGGGTCCTTGAGGGGGTTCCAGGGAGTGTCCAGCTAAATCATTAACATTTTAACCACTTGAACCCTATTTTAATACAGATATTCTGAAAATAGCTGATCTTCAAGCTACAGCACTTTGTAATGTGACACGTTATGAGCTTGTAGAGCAGCTATATTCGAAACATCTTGGAAATGTTTTAATCATTTATGGACTATGCACTCAAGAGAGATGATGTTCATTTTCTGCTTGTGGTTGTAGGTTATCTTGTGACAACAATCCTGAGGTCTCTCAAACCATCCAAGTTCTATCACATCACATCTGGCTCTACAGTACAACTTGGTCTAGCTGGAGGCTGTCCTACTGAGAACATGCTGGCCAGATGGACCAAGTTTATTTTAACTCAGGATTTGCTTTTCCCTTTACCATCTATAATTCTGTAAGTTAGTTTAATCAAACCATTAGTTATCCAGGTTAACTTCAATGGCTGACTTTATTGATGAGACACCTAAACAAAGGCAGATATGTGTCCGCTTTCCTGTGCCTTTACAGGTGTCAACATCTAAAATCTCTCATCACTTGGTCGTACAACAAATGGCTAGAATAACCATAGCTCTATTTTTAAAATATGGTGCCATTTTTAAAATATGTTGCAAGTTCATAACTAGTTGATGACTAGTGACTGGCATTCATTTTAGTTCTAGTTTAGTCGAGGTCAAGTTGTGCAAGCCATGCCTACATCTAGCAACATTTAACTCATTTCCCCCAAAACCAGGGAAGCATCTGTCAAAGAATGTCATCTGAAGATTTTAAGTGGGAAAAAAGAGCATTTGATACTTTGATGTCATGAAGATCTTATACATCTACGGTATATATAGATATGCATTTCAAGTGATTCAAATCTTTGCCTCAGAAAACCTTTTTAAAATTACCTCAGGTATTAAGGGTCAATGTGTCTATCCGCTTTATTCCAATTATAATACAGTACTAACCACTAATAATTCCTGATCAGTTCCAACATACAAATTGATATTTTTGTCTGCATACTCTCCTCAAACACATCTGCCAAAGTCCAAACAGAGAACCAAAGAGATTCCAGTAGTAACACAAATACTAATCTCAATAAATAGACTAATCCCAATCCCTAATCTGATGTTACCATATGGACTGCTTTTAAGAGGGGGGAGGGGCAGGAAATTAGAATAAAATAAATAAGCGTTTATCAAAACCGACTTCACTAAAGATACACCAACTTTTGTTGCATGAAGCGTTTATTTACTGGTTCTTCAAATTATACATTTTCTAATAATGCAACATGCCTACACAAGAGCCAGTATAAGACTAAATTTTGCTGCCAAACTTATTTGTACACAATTTCCCAGAATTCAATTCCTAAACTGGAATCACATTGTTAAGAACAATGTATGCAGGGTCAAACACACGCTGCATTAAAGAAATCAAACCAAAACGGTTCTTTTTTACACAACAGTTTATTTGAAAACAAGGGCTGTTCGTTTAGCTGCTGCCCTGCTTGGCGGCCATCCTCTTGTCTCTTTCCTCTGCGATGGTCAGACGGATACCCTTTCCTCTGGGCAGGGAGACCCATGGCTTGTTGCCCTGTAGAACACAGACCGGACAGGGTAGAGGGGTTAGACAAAAGGTTGTTGAACGGGAAATGCCATTAGGAGTCATCACGAAATAGCCGATCTACAAACCGGTAGATTGAGTATTTTTGGCGAAGACTGATGAATCACATCAAATCTACACAGGACATTTCACACTTTGCAGGGCAAGCAGAACATCAAGTATAATTTAAGATCAGAGTATCTAGAAGTTTAACTTAAGTCACCTTAAAAAAACACATGTTGGGAGCTTGTATGTACACTGTAGGCTTTTTTTCTTTTTTTTTTTAGTTCAGAGCTTTAAGTACAGATACAATCCTGGTCAACTAAGTACTAATTTACCAAGTATAGAGGGTTTAAGTGTTTTGTTTAGTAGACTTGCTTAGGCAATTTAGCAAAAAGATTAAAATTAAAATAAAACGTATTTCATCTGAGGAGCTCAGAACTTCTTACTATCAGTGTAAATCAGGAAATTAGAACAGTCATCAGTGCTCCATGTCTTAATCACATCAATACTAGAGGAGCAACTTCTACAAATTTAAGAGGACTTGCTCGATGGGATGCTAGGCAAAAGCAGACGAGATAATATTGATGGTAAATGTCAACCTCAAGTACTTAAAGACTATATTGTAAGCCACATTTAAAATAGACCCTTGAACCCTTCTTCCAGTATTCAACCTTCCTCACCTTGCCAATGACGAAGATGTTGGAGAGCCTGGTAGCGAAGGTGTTTCCTGTGGTGTCCTTGACGTGCACCACGTCGAAGGAGCCAGGGTGGCGCTCCCTGTTGGTGATGATGCCAATACGACCCAAGTTAGCACCTCCTGTCACCATGCACAGGTTACCTGCAGGCAGGGGACAAAGAACACAAGGTTAAGCTTTAGTGTATATACACACAC
Source organism: Nannobrachium achirus (assembly GCF_963921795.1). Classification (NCBI taxonomy): domain Eukaryota; kingdom Metazoa; phylum Chordata; class Actinopteri; order Myctophiformes; family Myctophidae; genus Nannobrachium; species Nannobrachium achirus. The sequence continues at coordinate 22,084,952 of NC_137821.1, forward strand.
ACACCTTTTACATACATCTGCAAACTACCATCCAGGTTTTCCTTAACCAGTCCTATATACGTCATCGCATGACGAATAGCAAAAATAGCAGATCTACAATTTGGCGAAAAAAGAAAAGTAAGCATAATTTTATTTGAGGAGCTCAGAACTTCTTAGAGATTACTGCACATTTATCACTGTACATCAGGCAATTAGAACAGTCATCATTGCTCCATCTCTTAATCACATTAGTTCTAGTATTTCTTTGAGTAAAGGTTAAGGAGAGAATTAACAGATGGATACAAAACCTATAGATACAAAACCAGTCAATAGAGGAACACCTTCTAGATCCAGACAACATCCCACCCATGAATGTTAATTAAGGGCCCGTTATACTTGGTATAAAGAGTATGCATCACTTTCTTTATACCATCCACCCAGGGTAGGAATGCACAGCTGAGACAAACCGTTAACTCTCACCAGTGTCAAACTTGATGTACTCTGTGATCTTGCCGGTTTCCAGGTCGATGCGGACAGTGTCGTTGCACTTGATGATGGGGTCAGGGTAGCGGATGGTGCGGGCATCATGGGTCACCAGGTGGGGGATTCCCTTGGTGCCGACCAGGAGCTTCTTCACCTTGCACAGCTTGTACTAAAGCAGGAAGAGGGCGACAGTTAGTGGTAGTTCTCATTCTGTGTTCACACCAGTGGAGACAAAGCAACATGTTGGTGAATTTCAACTGAAGCCAGTGACATCAAGATAGAAACTGACCAAACAACTTTAAAATAAAGAGCTGGCTTCAACTTTATTCAGCACTTCAAAGATTCAGTGAAGCATCTATCAGTCATGTTTTGTTTCAACATTTATGGTGACATGTCCAATTAATGCAACCATAGAAATACGCAGAACAGGTCACTTTTACCTGTGGTATTATATGACAGTTCTTTCCCAGCATGCATTCAAGGTTTGTTGTTTGTTGAAAGGCTGCTAGTTTTCTACCTCCCAAACTACGATCTAATCCAGTTAATTGTATGGCAGTCCATTTTTAAAACTGATAAAAACAATAATCCAGTAACGTGTGTCTCAGCCCAAAAAGCAGCATCTAGTTATATAACCCATCCCATTCAGATGAATATTCTACCTGAAAGCCAAGTTCAATACCTCAATGTACAGTTTCTACTAGATTGCCATCACTGGATTGATTTACATCCTTTTCAAAAATATTAAAATGTGACACCTGGGAAGTTGAAATCAACTTTTAATTTAATAGATTAACTGCCATTTTTTAAGGTGGAGCTCAGAACTTCTTAGAGGATGGATAATGCTTTTTCATTACTGATCAAATCCAAAGATTGTCATCATAGCTCCTTCATAAGAGGATCCTACTGTCTGAGTGAAGCATCTATCAGTCATGTTTTGTTTCAACATTTACATTACCCTTCTTTCTCCACACAATTCCTGCTCTGTTCCGTAAATGAATGAAAACATCATTCTTGCTCATTTAACCCTGCCCTGCCATTTACTCAGTGTAGCTTTAACATCAATAACTGCTCAGCAGAAATGTAGCTGGCCACGCTCGCTTGGTTGTTTTATGGCCTTTGTTGCTGCTAGTGTGAATACACTGACATGTAGCATATAGAATAGGTAAAATCATCAATCTATGCGCAGCTTGTACCAAATGACCAGTTATTTGTAATGACGTCTGCTGTATGCTCTACAATGCCAAAAAGCAACACTGGAGCACTCATTTGGCCAGCAGATGGCTTGCTCAGAGGAGTGCTCTGTCAGGAGCCATTGGGGTCAAGTGTCTTGCACGCAGACACAAATGGGCGAGCCGAGGTACAACCGATGAGCTTCTGATTACCCATGCAATTAGACAGCCTTTAACCACTAATCAACAGCCACGAACAAGACCACAAGTCAAGAACATTGATTAAATGCCAGTCAATAACAAATTACCATTTACCAAAAATTGCCATAATCATCTTTAGAAATGGGAGACAAAACAAATGGCAACACATACAGCCTCATCCTCTTCCACTCTAGTGAGGCACACTAGGCATGTTTGCTTGGCAAGCTAATAACCAGCAAGTTCTTTGGATGCAGCAGTATGACTTGGGAGCGTGTCATCATTTTGACATAGCATCTGTTCGACGCGTGTGAATGTTAACCTGGTGAAATGCTAACCTTGGTGAATGTTAACCACTATGCCTAAACCTAACCTCAGTAAAACTATGCCTAAACCTAACCCTAAGTCGAAATGATGGGACGTCGAAAAAGTGAGATTTCACCGTATGACTTTTAATTGGCAGTGAGTGACAGACTAGAAGACCCTCAAAATAACCCACATCTGGTCTAGTGTCCCATCTGCTTCATGACAATAGGCTACTGACATTACAAACGTCAACTCATTTGCAATGACATGAGGCATGTGATGCAACCTTAACCAACTCCACCACAACAGCTCTGCACCTACTGTTGGTAAACGTAAACTCTCCTAACAAGTTAACATTCTAAGAAAATATCTTAAATAGGACAGTCAAGGTCTACACACTGACATTAACAGTTTCGTCACAAGCACAGCTCATTATCAGTTTTGACACGCCGACATAGATGACATCATGTTTAAGACGACAGGGACCTTTCAGAGGATGCTCAACTCACCTTGGCCTCCTCAGCGGTGATGCGGTGAATGGCGAAACGTCCCTTAACATCGTAGATAAGACGGAAGTGCTCTCCAGTCTTCTCAATGCTGATCACATCTAGACAATAAAAAAAAGAAACACATTAGTATTAAACACATGAACCCTAGCATTCCCTATCCTGGGACATACAGTACATCTGGCAAAGAAATAACAGATCTACAAGCTCACAACCGGCGAACAGATTTAGTGAAGAGTGGGAAAGAAAAAGGAGTGAGCCAAGGATAGACCGCTGGGGGACAGTGATCAACTAAGTACTCAGCTTGGTTAACAGCTTTGAAATTGTCCCAAAGCGCCTCACTTAAGAGCATCGTCACCTGGTTACCACATTGTCAACTACCCAAACCAGAAAAGAAAGTCACTGAAAATAGCAGGACTTCAAAAATCTAAAGATTCCAGCAACCAGTTGTTCCAATTTACCAGCCAACTGCAATGTTAAAAAGCCAAAGGTTGCCACCTGCCATAGTGATTTATTAAACTCATAACCTCACCAACCACTGGCAACAATGTCAACTTCAACAAGCAACACTCTCAGTGAGAGGGCTTATTTAGTGTTAATGTATATAAATAGGCTGCGTTGCCTACTGAGTCTGTGAGGCTTCTGCTGGCCTCGGAAATTAAAAAGCCACACCTTCATATGAAGCTGCTGGCTGTGGTACAGAGGTGAAGGACCTGACTGAGTGAGAGGTCCGAGTTGGCAGGACAGAGGACGGAAGTGTGAAGACGAGTTCTGTAAACACCAGCTCAAGAAACTAAAAGTTTTTTTCTGCCAGTTTAAAAGTTTGACAGTATCAACTAGTTTGGGGTAATAGGTACAAGCTCTATATACCTTGATAGATGTAGCGCTGATAATATTGTACATTGATTATCCATTTTCAAACATGTTCAAAAATAGTCCTACAAGGTCACAAAGCATCATTATCATCATTAGTCAGCCCTAAAAAAATAAGACAGAACAGCATGTGTACAAGAGAGCTAGAAGCTTGGCTTGTGCATGAAAAATGCTCACATCAAGCTTTGCTGTTGCATTTGTTAAAAACAATCTCTTAGGAGCATCAGTGCTGGCTGCAGTAACTATGGCCTCTGTCCAAGAGGTTCCAAGGCTGAATCAAAGACTTCTTTTACTGAATGAATAATTGGTCAAACTGAGCCAAACACTTAACATTTAACAGGCAAAACAACTCCATCACTATACATTACATTTATGGTGATAATGTCCAATTAATGCAACCATAGAAATACGCAGAACAGGTAACTTTTACCTGTGGTATTATATGACCGTTCTTTCCCAGTATGCATTCAAGGTTTGTTGTTTGTTGAAAGGCTGCTAGTTTTCTACCTCCCAAACTACGATCTAATCCAGTTAATTGTATGGCTGTCCATTTTTAAAACTGATAAAAAATAATCCAGTAACGTGTGTCTCAGCCCAAAAAGCAGCATCTAGTTATATAACCTGTCCCATTCAGATGAATATTCTACCTGAAAGCCAAGTTCAATACCTCAATGTACAGTTTCTAGATTGCCATCACTGGATTGATTTACATCCTTTTCAAAAATATTAAAATGTGACACCAGGGAAGTTGAAATCAACTTTTAATTTAATAGATTAACTGCCATTTTTTAAGGCGGAGCTCAGAACTTCTTAGAGGATGGATAATGCCTTTTCATTACTGATCAAATCCAAAAATTGTCATCATAGCTCCTTCATAAGAGGATCCTACTGTCTGAAAAATCAGGATCCCTCTGGTTAAGTCACAGACTTGTAAAATATAAAATATTTAAAACAATGAAACAATGCATTCAGCCAGTGAATTACTTAATTGCACCGCTGCACTCACACAATACATTCAAGGGAATTGCTTTTAACCACATGAACCCTTGAGTCCCTAAGCTGGACATGCAATTTAATATTCACAAAAACATTCACAAAAATGGGCAAAGTGCTAAAACAGCCCGTTTACAAGCTCAACCCGAGTGTGTAGATTGGCAATTTTTTTGCCATTCATTATATGCCCAAGTCTACAGGGCCTAAGTGGTTTAGAGCCAACATTTGTGGAATCAAATTACAACAAGTTTGCAAGCAGGTACCAAGAACATACTACAATCCATCTTCATCCACTCAAAAACAGTCTCATTGTAGGGCAACATCCCTGCTCTCCTCCCCTCTCCCTACGCCTCCTCACTCCATCCACAGTGACAGACTCACCCATGAATCCAGCGGGGTAGGTGATGTCGGTGCGGACCTTGCCATCGATCTTGATGAACCTCTGCATGCAGATCTTCTTGACCTCATCCCCGGTCAGGGCGTACTTGAGGCGGTTCCTCAGGAAGATGATGAGCGGCAGGCACTCCCTCAGCTTGTGGGGACCGGTGGAAGGGCGAGGGGCCTGTTTGCAGGGACACAGGAGGATAGTCAAGTCATGATTATGACAAGCTTCAATTAGCTTATAGGAAACAAAGACATGTAGGCTAATGACTGTTCAGGGAGGAGGAAGAGTGGGATTGGGGAAAATGTAAAGCTTAGATGCATCTATACCCCTTATCTGTATCTGATCTGTGATTCCTAAAGCGATGCTAGCTTGACAATTTAATTTCCCTCAAAACCAATTTCAGTCCAACAATAGGCACAATAAAAGATGCTAGCCTGCCTTGTGGGTATCACACAGTGGTGACAAGAAGTCAGGGGAAAAACTTGTCACAAGTCAAAACAATGCAAACCACTGAAATCTAAAGGCCTGATATTGCACTTCAGATAGACCGAACCAGTTAAAAGCACAATTTGACTGAGCATCCCACATGACCATTTACAATGACACCTGGCTATGAATGTATGCTCCATCGAATGGTGTCAGTCCAATGTAAAAAGAAAAATCATCCAACAAGGTGTTGCATGTAAGCTTGTACAGTAGATCTTTTGTGACACAAAATTAAGTTTACTCACAAAAACTCCGGTGAGCTTGTCCAGCATCCAGTGCTTGGGCGCAGCGACGCGCTTGAGATGCTTCTTCGGTCCTCGTGCCTGCAGAAAAAAACACCACATTAATTAACAGACAAGACAACACAAACACACTTGTTTGTGCATTGCATGGTAAACGTGTGACCTAAACTAAAGCAGTGATCCTCAAAGTGGGGTCCAGGGAATCCCAGGGGTCCTTTAGAAGGAGTTCCTGGGGGTCCCAAGCTAAATGATAATTAGGAACCAAATGTGACCCACACATACCCAATAAGGTTCTGTTTGGTTCAAATGGACCCTTATACCCAATAAGAAAATGAACGCAAATGGGTCTGAATTAAATTAACATTCATTTTGCAATATAAATTGGGGTCTCAGAGATCGAAATGCCATTAAATGGGGGTCCGCAGTGTGTGTGTGTCAGTCAATCTGGGGGTCCTTGGAATTAGGACGGTTGAGAATCACTGCTATAGACGTAAAAATACAGTCTTATCTGCCAGATCCCCTGGCATAAAAGACTGGATGCCAGTCCCTGGCATATAGGGGGGTCCGCTGGCTAATACGTGTCAATTTGGGAGTCCTTGACATGAAAAAGCATGAGAATCATCGACCTGAAGTTAAATTGACAGACCGGCTAGCATGGCATGCTAATGCACCGCTAACAAACACTCATACTTCCACACCAGACCGTAAAACAAACGTTTGCTTATAATTGGCACATGCGAGACGAGTGTCGACATTAAATATAGGTGTGGAATGGACATAAACGCTTCTTTATAACGCTCCGCCACACGGCTACATGAGTTAGCAACATCCATGCTAACTGGCCGTCAATTTGACGGCGTCAAATGGAAGCTCGGACAGGGGGGGGCCGACTGGTTTATAACATCAGTAAATAAAAGACATCGTTCGCTGTGGGTGTAATATAGAGTCTAATCATCGCTAAAGATGTGATATATTAGGGTGTTGTTGATAGATGTGTGATATTACGACTAGAAAAACAGATGTTTTAGGATGATTTCTGAGATGGATCGTGAAGAAACACAGCTCACCATGTTGGAGTCTGCGGCGGAAAGGATCTCCTGGCTTCCGGCCTTCACTGATAAGACTGACTACGGCGGACGAGAAGGGACAGAATAGACCATGGATAAACCGCGATGGTAATACTGACCTCTACCGATAGTGGACAGTGTGCAAATAACCCAAATGACACTGGATAACTAGGTAACTTATTAATCAGTGGTTGAAAAACTCCGACATGTCTCCTTTCCGACATGTCTCCATTCCGACACTAACCCTATCTCTACCCCTACCCTAAACCTTAGGCCCATGGGGAGTGTCGCCACTCCGACAATAAGAAGTCCATTTCGGAGTGGCGACATGTCGGAATGGAGAGAGCCTCCCGTACAGAAGTATTGGTATCAAAACGTAGGCTACTTAAGGTCCTACCAAAAAACCAAAAACAATTGTAGTGGAGTAAAAGTACAATATTTGCCTTTGTAGTGGAGTAGAAGTAAAAGTGCTGGAAATTGGAAATACTCCAATAAAGTAAAAGTAGGTCTAACTAAAAAATGTACTTGTAGAATGCTTGAGTAAATGTACTTAGTTACTTTACACCACTGATTAAAACAGTAGTATAGCCCAGAGTAAAATGTCTTATTTTATATTGGAAGCCCATGTCACCAAGGAGAGGCAAGGGCAGGAAAGTTAATTTGTCAAATGCATTCCAACAGTATTAGACACAGATCAAAAAGAGAGTGCAAAAAAATAAACATCATAAAAAGTAATTGAATAGCATTTAAAAGGTTAAATGTTAAAAGTTTTATCTCAGCAAAAGGCAGCAGTAAAACCATAGAGTATATAGAGTAAAACAGATTAATATTTTAGCTGTGATTATATAATTAAGATTTGTAGCAGACCTGCAGATTTATGTGAATGTTCTGTTCCAGATATGTGGGGTGCATGCAAATGTAATGCTGAAGCTCTCTCTCTCTCTCTCTCTCTCTCTCTCTCTCTCTCTCTCTCTCTCTCTCTCTCTCTCTCTCTCTCTCTCTCCCTCCCTCTCTGTGTGTGTGACAGAAATATAAAATGCTCATTAAAGGCAGAGTTTTCAAGAGAAAGACTGTGCGTCTGTCTGTAGGCCTACTATTTTTCCAGGGAGTGCTCACATTCTTCACATCTCATCTCCCTGTCTCTGTCTCATCTAGCCTGTGTGCATGCTTGTGTATGCGTGTGTGTGTGTGTGTGTGTGTGTGTGTGTGTGTGTGTGTGTGTGTGTGTGTGTGTGTGTGTGTGTGTGTGTGTGTGTGTGTGTGTCTTGGCCAGGAAATGCCATCGCTTGCAGTGGGAGCCAGTCTTATGTTTATGTACCAGAGACAGATAAAGCCACTCCTGGGTACAACTGTTCCCCTGCCAAGAGACAGCAGTGAGACAGACTAGAGGAGATGAGCGGTCCCACTGCGTCTCTCTCTCTCTCTCTCTCTCTCTCTCTCTCTCTCTCTCTCTCTCCCTGGTTACTTACCTCTTCTCTGTTTAATCAGCAACAATGGATGAAAGTTGGCCTCAATTAAAGCTCCTGTCCTGCTTATGATTAACTGTCTATAGTCCCACAACTCTGTGTACAAATAGAAGCTTTATATATGTGTACATATGGTACATACATAGGCCTACATACATACATACATACATACATACATACATACATACTGTATGTATAGATACATGATAAGTACAGTTTTGGTTTGCTTCCTTGCAGGCTAGACTGCTGATATAATTGAAAGCTAATTTGAGAAAGCTAAAATTAGTAAGGCTCTCAAGATAGTTGTTGATTGTAATTTTGTAAGTGAGAATGATGCTACTTTTATAGTTGTACATAATAATGGGTACTGCCTCTGACTGCATGATGTACTGTAGCTGTGGTGGGCCTAATGTGCAGAAATGTGAGGCCCTACATTGAAAGATGTAAAGCACGTAGTGTCCAGTAGGTGGCGGCAATGCAACACAAAACACTTGAGACTAATCACTTGTTCCACGCACGTGGGTCAGCCCAGGGGGGTCCCCAAATTATTTTGGGGGTCCCCAGATGATGATTGCAAAATTATTTTCTCACTCAACAGTAAACAAACCAGGTATGCACATTTCTAAAGTGACAATTTAAGGACTTTTTAAAAGCTCTAAAATGACAAATTAAACATTGGCCAAGTTGTCAAATATTAGAGGCACAAATTGTGAAAATAGCCAATCTACATGCTTAGAACCGTGTTATACAAAATGTAATTCCTCAACTCTCCAGGGTGGGTGGTCCTCACTTAAAATACAATTATTTTGGGGGGTCACGACACGGCCTGAAATAATATTGTGGAAATATTGCTATAATAAATCAAATTAAAGCAACACACCAATGCAACGAATGCCTATACATGCTACATTCTGCTATTTATTACTTAATATTTTTGGCAACTTGGGTGAATGAAAACTGCATGTAACTTGACTGTACTTGTATATGCCATAATGCATAAGTGCCACGAGATGGCAGTGTGGCACAATAAACCTGAGATTGAATGCCTGCAGGTGAGGAGGAATTTCTTTTCTTTCTTTTTTTTCTTCCTGTGAGGGTTCTCTGTCTAGACCAGTGGTTCTAAAAGTGCGGTCTGGGGACCCCGAGTGTAACTGAGAGGGTTCCAGGGGGTCCCCAGCTAGTTAGGAACCAAATGGACCCTTAGGCTACAGGTCTGTTTACTACTGCTGGGCTACTACATAATACCATTAGGCCTACTATGATTTAATACTTTAAATAGTAGGCTAATATTTACATTTAAATAATATTTTAAATTAGTAAGATGCCTCAGGGCGACAAGCGACCTCAGGTGGTGCCATGTCTTGGCCATCTGACGGTTACCCATGGAGACCCCTGGTACCCATATGGAGATCCATGTACTGTGTGGAGATTGCTGTGAGACCCCAAACATGCTTACTCAGTTATTTGTTATGTGAAAGTCCTATGACATCTGCATCTGACATCATAGGCCTACATACAATCCCTGTTATGCCCATACATGGAAATCCCTGTCTGAACCAGCCACACAGATATGGGCTGTCTTCCTCCATATATGGGCACTCCCATAAGAAGTCCTAGATATGGGCTTAATATTGACTGACCATTAAGATCTGTCTTGTCCGTCTGTCTTGGCCATGAATCCCTTTTATGCCCATATGAGATCCCTGCTCCGAGTATCTGACATTACAGAATCCCTTTTATGCCCATATATGGAGATCCCTGCTCTGAGTATCTGACATCACTGTGATGTCACCTGTTTTTATGCCCATATATGGAGATCCCTGCTCTGAGTGTCTGACATCACTGTGATGTCACAGTGATGTGTCAGGGGAACCACAGCATCAGGCATGACAGAGATACTGTCAAGCTGTGAACATACCAGTAAGACGCCTAAGGGCGAAAAGTCCTTGGATTCTGTCATCTGACATAATCGCCTTTATGCCCATATATGGTGATCCCTTTTATGCCCATGTATGGAGATCCCTGCTCTGAGGATCTGACATCACTGTGAAGTCACCTGTGATGCCACAGTGATGTGTCAGGGGAACCACAGTGTCAGGCGTTATAGAAAGACAGACAGACAGACAGACAGACAGAGATACGGTCAAGCTGTGACGGTTCACATACTAAACTGCGACCTAAGGTCGCAACTAAACTGCGACCTATGGTCGCTATTACCACCACTACTACTGTTACTACTACTACCAACTATTATTATACTATGGCCACATTTAATACCACTCATACTACTACAACAACTACAGTATCAGCCAAGAATGACATATTTCCGATCAGTATTCAACATCTTTATTTCTCTCCCAAACTCAGAAAAGGTAACAAAAATACAAGCATTTCTTTTCCTCCTTCTTTCCAAATAAGATCTAGTTCATTTACATATTCATATATAGATGTACATTACAAGTGAGAGCCTGGAGACCAAAAGTGCTTTCTTTTCAACAAAAAAATAATAATCATCATCTTTGAATAATATTCATTATTGACTGTCATTAGGGAAGAAACACAAAAAACAAAACAAAATGACCAAGAAAACAAAGAATTAAAAAAGAAAACACAATTAGGAACGAACAAAAACAACTGTAATAGTTTACAGCTCTCCCCTCATTTATGCCTAATTTATGCTTCGTCAAATAACTTTAGTCTAATACAGTGGTTGTCAAAGTGGGTTCTGAGTCGAGGAGCCCCAGCCAGGGGTCTTTGAGGGGGGATCCAAGTGGTCCCCAGCTAAATGATTGATAGTTTAGGACCTGTGTAGGACTGTAACTCTAACAGTGTACAGATTGATTGATTGATTGATTGAATACTTTATTAGACTGTAACACAAACAGTACAAGTACAGTCATACACTTTGGCTAAAAGGATAACACAAAAAAAAGGTCTTTCCATTGTGGTCCTATGAATCTAGTCAATCAATCGTAGGTCTACTCTGTCAGTGTACAGATGGAACCGAACGGACCCAGAGTCAGAGATATGGGGGTCTGTGACCAAATAAGTGCCAAACTGGGGGTCCTTGAAAATAAAAAGTTTGAGAGCCACTGGACTAATAGTGAAAGTTGGAGGGGGAGAACACAATAAAAGAGTCAGTGCAGATAGGCGGTACAGCTGAGCTTCATTGAAACAGGTGGACTGGGAGCGGACTGGGACAGGAGGACAGTGGTTTGAACATCTTTTCATACATTGCTGTTGAAACCACTTGACGTGATCCTTGTCACAAGCGAACTAACTTTCACTGAAAATGGCAGATAGGCCTATACAAGCTGGCAAAACGTCAGCGTTGTGAACCTGTCGTGAAGCGTCGTGAGCTTATAGATCAGCGAAGAGATTTGGTTTAGAGAGGGACAAAATTAAGGGGTCAAGATTAGAGCACTACTGGCCCCTGCGGGGGGACCCCACCCCAGTCAACGAAGTATGTAGGATTTAAGTGGATTAAAAAACACCATGTAGTTACAGAGGCTGTGTGTTGACCCTATTATAAGTTAGTAGTGCTTGTTTCACCTTTATATCCTTAGTTGTGCTTCTTGTTTAAGAACACGAGGTGACTTTAAATGAAGCTATCATCTATTTCAAACCAAAAATATGACTGAAGCGCTGTAGAGCTTTACTTTTGGTTTTTTGAAAGGGAACCCAAAGAAAATCATTTCTTTACTTTGTTGACATAACATTTAAAATAAATGAAAATGTTGTGTGCTTATAGAGCAATGAATTCAGACTTGAGGTATGCCCCCCCCCCCCACACACACACGCACACAGACACACACACCAGTGATTTGAACATGTAAAATAACTGCATAGGAAAATCCACAGTAATTTCACTCTTGAGTGTCCAAACTCCCAGAGCGAACACTGACGATCAAACCCCGCTGAAGTATGAAGTTAAACCTAAACATTGCCTTTTTGTTTTGCGTCCACACAGCCTGCCTCACAGCACACCCAGCGTGTGAACAAGCTCTTTGTTATCATGTGATCCGTGTCACCAGGGCCTGACTGGGGTCTCTTTGAGAGCAAATGCCGGCCAACCGGGTGCTCGGGTTCGGGGTCAACAACCTTTCAGGAAGACAAGCTCGCCGGTTTATGCGATCGTTCCTTTTATCAATCGAATTAGGATAGGCCTGTGTGTTAAACCTTGTGTCACGAAAGACGATCCGTCATTTTTTACGAGTGCGAACGAAACCTACGACCTGGAGAGGTTGTAGTGAAAGGAAACGGAGACCCCCACATCCCCCCACCCTAATGAGCGCTGACTGGAGAGCTGATAGATGTACTCAGCGGGGACCGGTCGGCTTTATGAGGTCACCACCAAGAGGAAATGAAAGACTGAAGCAATTTAAACAATGTGATCTATAGCAAACATGAGGAACTTCTCAAGGGAATGTCTGCGCGCGTGTGTATGTGCGTGTTCGTACGTGTGTGTATACACACACACGCACACCCACACAGAGTGAAAAATACCATTCTCAGCTGGGTTTTGAAGGCACGACTTGAAAACAGTGTTTTGCCACAAAATCAACACGGCTGCACAGATGGAGACAAATCACGCTGTTGTACTTGTAAAGAATGCTATAAGAATGTTTTTATAACCCGTTTAGACCAGGACACAGAAACAGCAGGGGACACACAGGGGGTCCTCTGTAGTGTTTAACCACTTGGACCCCTTAGGTTCCTATTCCCGGGGGGGGCGAACATACGGCGTAAACAGCCAACCCAAAAGATTGCGAGCTTGTAGGTCGGCTATTCTCAGCAAAGAGATTTGGTTATGTGGGAAATACTAGAGAAAGGGTCTTCAACAGGGGTCCGGGACCCCTAGGGGGTCCTCAGAGTTACTACAGGGGGGTCAAATCTTTATGATAGAAACTTTTCTATTTTTTTATATATAGCCATGTGAACCCTATAGTGTCCATATTCTGCCAACTTTGGCCAAAAATAGCAGATCTACAAGCTCACAACGCCTCGCGCTGCGAGGCGTTGTGAGCTTGTAGATCGGCTATTTTCGGCAAAGAGGTTTGGTGTAGAGGGGAAAAAGAGCAGACTAAGTACAGAGTAAAAGGTCAAGCTTATTAGGTAACGACGGCTCAAGTGGTTAAATATCTGAAAACACAAATTGACATGAATCCATAATACACTGATGATCGTGCTGTCAAACGATGGAACTATATGGAATCTATGAAGAGGTTGTGGGGGTCCCTGCTTCATCGCTCTCTCAACTAAAGGGGTCCTTGGCCCTGTACTAGAGGATCTGGTATAGGACCCTGGGGCACTCCCGGTCAACTAGGGTTTAAGTGGTAAAAAAAAAAGTGGGGGGTTGATGAAGGTTGAAGTTCTCTTTCTCTCTTTCTCCGCTTTCGTTCGTTCGTTCGTTCGTTCTTTCCCTCTCACGCAATCAAAACGAAACGAGACGAAAAAAACAAAATCAAAACAAGGCAAGGATTCGCACGCTTCCCTCCATCATAACAGCGGTAGTGTTATTGTGTCATATAACTCAAAAACATCCAGTGCCAAAGAAAGACAGGAAGAATTGAGGAGAGAGGGAAAGGAGTCAACTTTTCCTTTGGTGGGGTTTTCATTAGTCACTGGTCATTCCTTCTCAGGTTTCATTGTAAAAGAAAAGGGAGAGAGAGAGAGAGGGCGGGGGGGGGGGGGGGGGTGGGGGGGGGAGTTGGCGTATGGTGACTGCCTGATTGACTGAAACCTGAGGCCCTCATCAACATCAAAAACAGGTATAGGACTGTGTGTGTGTGTGTGTGTGTGCACGCGCGTTTGCGAATGCCTGCGTAGTACGCTCGCACATACACCATGCACCACGTTTTGTGTCTTGTGTATAGCGTGAGTTTGAATTTATACGTTTGTGTGAGTGTGTGTGTGTGTGTGTGTGTGTGTGTGTGTGTGTGTGTGTGTGTGTGTTTGCGTGTGCTTGTGGGAGAAGAGCCAAAGTGAAAGAGAGTACTTGAAGAGGTAAGCGACGTGTACACTCTTGAGGAACTCAAGATTGGAAACAAGTGGTGTGTGTGTGTGTGTGTGTGTGTGTGTGTGTGTGTGTGTGTGTGTGTGTGTGTGTGTGTAAGCTGACCGGCTGATCCCATTTGTAAATATATTAATGAAGTTCAGTGGTCTTCCTGTGCACAGCTTTGCTCATAGTTTCCCCTCACACGAGCACACACACACACACACACACACACACACACACACACACACACACACACACACACACACACACACACACACACACACACACACACACACACACACACACACACACACACACACACACACACACACACACACACACACACACACACACACACACACACAACCCTGATGTCCTGGAGGTAATGTGTAAGTGAACAAGTGACTGTTTCACGGCTGCTACTTCCATTACTCCTCTGTAACACCATCCCTGTGTGTGTGTGTGTGTGTGTGTGTGTGTGTGTGTGTGTGCGTGCGTGCGTGCGTGCGTGCGTGCGTGCGTGCGTGCGTGCGAGCGAGCGAGCGAGCGAGCGAGTGAGTGAGTGAGATGCATTTGTTTGTCAGTTATTTGGACTTGGATTCTGTGTGTGTACTGTATGTGTATGTGTGCAGGCATGTATGTGTGTGGGCATCGGTGCGAGCGTGCACATGCAACTGTGCTCATGCAACTGTAGGTTGCTGCATGCACGTGTGTATACACACACACAAATGTGACCGCCAGTGTGTGTGCTCCTCTTTGTACTCCTACGCATTGCATTGTGTGCGTCCGTGTGTGTGTGTGTATGCGTGCATGTGTGTCACGCAGCGGGACCCCCAGCGCTCCAGATGACAGGCAGTGTGTAGGTTCAGGTGAAAGGCCTTTGTCTGTCGTCTACTCAGACGCGGTCTCTCCTTACCGTGACAGATATAGGTCACGACGCACAAACCCGACTCCATCAACCTACACAGTAAGAGCGCCGTTCTTATGCCGCCTGTCCCCTCCACCCCCACGGTTGGATCGCTTTCAACCGCCTACTACAACAGCGGTCGTCATAGTGTCGTCCAGGGACACCTAGGGGGTCCCCCGGGCAAAATTAGGAACGGTTTAATCACCACTTACAAGCTCGCAACACGCCACGATGGGAATTGTTGTGTTTTCTGCCTATGACATGCCCACAGATAGGGACGACAGGTTGATTGAAAGTGGTTCATTTCGCTTTGATTTAACCTGCTTGAAGGTGAATCCAATGAGAGAATGTACTGTATAAGAATGACTTGTTCAGATCATAGGTTTCTCTCCCCATCTACTGTACAGGCAGAATTCTGTATACATTCATCTAATATCACTATTATGATCTTTCTCTTATGGGGGTCCCCTGGCACCAAATCTTTTCAAACGGCAAGTCCACAGGTTAATAAGTATACATTTTTGGGATCCTTTGACATTCAAAAGTCAGAGAAACCACTGGTCTACAACAACCTGAAGTGGTGAGGTGTCCTTCAGAAAGCGCTGTGCCATGGATTCAAACACCAGTCCTCTCTGTGTGTGCCACAGTCTTATAAGAGAGCATTTCTGCCGGCCGCGCATGAAGTGGGAGGCTCAAAAGATGGCCTACTTCTAGGCCGACCCACCGCACGCACAAAAGGCCACGTCTGTACCGAGTCTGAGCCCCTCTCTCTCGCCGACGAGGCTTGCATTCACTCCCATTTGGGTCAGAAACTCTCGGGGAGATTCCAGAAGTCGCACCTGATCCGGCCGATTCGTGTTCTAGGTGTTTTAAGGTGGATCCCATCAGTTAGGGTGGATGGCAGTGTTGTAGGATTGTGTTGAACTTCAAAACAAAACAAAAAAAAAAAACACAAGGGAAAAAAAAAAAACAGAGTCAAAGAGAAAGAGAAAGAGAGAGGGAGAGGGAGAGAGAGAGAGAGAGAGAGAGAGAGAGAGAGAGAGAGAGAGAGAGAGAGAGAGAGAAATTTGAGATGGACGTTTCTCTCAAACAATCAGTTTCTTTGTGGAAACCAAGACACATGAGTCTGTTTCCCCGAGGGAGACGAGAATCTAAATTTGTCCACAAGAGAAAACAGGAAACCTAGTGTTGACCGTCCCATAAACCTCACGAGTCTCCCATAAGCTTAAAGCATCAGAGCTACTGTATGTACGGATCCCAAGACAGAGGCTGTTGTTGTTGTTGTTCTTTTGCCTGTAACATAAACTCCTCTGAGGGAAGAGAAGTGCGGGCCCGAGGTTAGAAAGAGAGAGAGAGGGAGAGAGAGGGATAAAAAAAAAAATACAACAGGTGTGTCTTTGTCATCTGTTGTTTTTCCCCCAACGCAGACGGCACCTCCCACTCTCTCCTGTGTCAATCACTTTCTTTTCATTAAAGCCACAGCGAAAGAGTGATAGAGGAAAAAAGAGAAAGAAAGAGAGAGAGAGAGAGAGAGAGAGGGAGGCGAACAAAGTCCCCCTTCTCATCCGTTCAGCCAGGCGGCGAATCCTCTCGTCTGAGCCTTCTCTGTCAGTCTTTTGTTTGTTCCAGAGGAGTGGAAAAAAAGGTGGGGGAAGTGATTAAAGAGAGAAAAGGCTCTTATCGGTTTAATATCCACCTTCAGTTTCATCCGGGTTTCTGTCCTTCCAAAAGGTTAACGAGTGGAGGCCCGAGGAGAGTGGAAAGACAAAGGAACATCTTTCTCTTTGTGTTTCCACGAGAGCCGTCAGGCCACGTCCGTCCACGACGAGAAGGACGTCCAAGCGGTCTCGTCCCTTGCTCTCGTCGCTCCTCGCCGTCGGGAGTTGACGTCCGGCGTCGGAGCGGCACCGGACGGCGGTGAAACCAAAGAGAAGAATGAGAGTAAACATTACGCTTCTGTCCTTCAAGCAGTTTTCGTCTCCCTCCCGTTCCAAGACTCGCTCTCTCGTTCCCCACAGAGACGGAAAAAGCCAGGAAAAACCCCAGACGGGATCGCGGCGGCGACCCCGCTGTCACTCCGCCCGACAAGTTTGTTTTGCGCGTCCGTCTTTCGTTTTCGCCGCTGCGGAGGTCAGCACCCGGCGTGGACGTCGGACATGAAGTCGAACTCGTTCTGTCCCAGCCAGAGCTCGGGGAGCTCGTTGGCACGGTCCAGCCCCAGCTCCACCACCAGGGACATCAGCACCTCCTCGTCCACGGGGTCAAAGTCGATCATGGCGCCGACCGCCGTGCCGTGGGCCTGCTGGCCCACCACTCCCATCCCCAGGCCCATGGCGGCGGCCGCGCCCCCGCCCAGACCTCCCCCCGGGGGTCCCAGGAGCTGGGCCCCGGACCCCGGGACGAAGCCCCTCTGATGCGGCGCCCCGCCGCCGGGGGCCGGGTGGTGTCCTCCCGGGGAGCCCACCCCTCCCCCGGCCGCCGCCAGGCTCTGGTAGTGGGAGTTGAGCTTCTGGAGCTGCATACTGGCGATGAGGTGGGGCCCGCTCTGCAGGCAGAAGGGCTGGGGCTTGGAGAGCGGGGCCGAGGAGGGGGCGGCGGGGGAGATGGAGGTTGTGGTGGCGGCGGGGGAAGAGGCGTGCTGGTGATGATGGGGGGCAATGGAGGAGGAGGTCTTGGCCGACGGGTAGTGGAGGAGGGAGCTGAGAGGAGACGAGGAGGAGGAGAGGTCCTTCATGGCAGCGTGGGCGTCGCCAGGCAGCAGCAGTGAGGTCATCACCGGGGGGGGCGGGGGCGGGGAGGGGGGAGAGGGAAACAGAAACCTGCCGAGAGAAGAGGAACAGGGAAGAGAGAGACAGAGGAGGATGTTGTTATTTGTGATGTCATCTTCGTCATCAATGCGAGCAGACAAACATGAGGAAGAACAGATAAGCGGATCGGCCCGAACACAAGCCTTCTTCTCAGATGGCAGATATAAGCTGACATCATTGAAGCAGGATCACAGTGGAGAGATACAGTTGATCTGATCTATGCTGGTATAGGATAGAACAGTGCTTCTCAAAGTGGATTACAGGGACTTTGTGTGTTCCTTTATGGGGGTTTAAATAAAGACAAATACAAGTCTTTAACTCTGACAGTATACAAAAGGAACCAAATAAGTTAAGGGGAGACCTTGAAATGTAAATGTTTGAGAAACACGGGGACAGAAAACCGTCAGGACCCAGGCTCTCAGGGGACCAGGATTAGGAACTAACCTAAACCAAACCCTGTCCCATGGAAGGGTCACAGCTCTTAGACAAGTCCACAGAGCGCTGCCGTGTAGGTAATCATAACCAACTACATGTCAGCGCTCTGTGGATTCATCTATATAGGCCAGTGATTCTCAATCTTTTTCATTTCAGTGACCCCCCAGTTTTATATGTGTTAGACCACAGACATCCATTTGACATGATTTGTTATCTCTGAGGATATTACTGCGTAGAGTCCCTAATGTTAATCTAACTCTGAGGCAAATCACTTACGTGTCCATTTGGTCCCATTTGTATACTCTGAGTTACAGACCCATGAGCTGAATCATTTAGCTGGGGACCCCTTGGAACCCCCCCTCAAGGACCCCCTGGGCTCCTCAGACCCCCCAATGACAACCGTTGCTATAGGCTAGCTGCTGGTGGTGCTTTCTGGGGAATCATCAGCCCAGATGGAACTTGTTTCCATTGGTTTTTCTTGGCTGAATTGCCCCAGTTGTAATAATTTTCATTGTTTGTATTTATGGCGGAGGTCTGTCAAACACTCGCGATCCGTCGGTGTCTCGGGTCAAATCGCTTGGCTTTAACGATTATGCAATGCTCTCTTCACAAGTAGTTTACGAAATGGGACGTTTAACATTTTGATTCACCTGTTCCTTCCTGCGAGGAACTGTTTGGAATCCGTTCATCATCAAAACCACACCATCGTTTCAGATCATGAAATAAGCCTCTTCCTATTATTCATCAAAGTGGTATTTTTACAGCATACAACACACACACACACACTTCCCTTCAGAAAACAACAGGGGTCTTGTTAACTTAGCAGCGCAATATTAACCACTTATACCCTATAGTAGACCAGAGTCCCTCAGGGCCTCTACACTAGACCAATGGTTCTCAACATGTGGGTCGGGACCCAAATAATTTTGGGGGTACCCAGATGTTTAGCTAAATGTTAACATTGTTTTCTCACTCAACAGTAAACAGACCAACATACAGTATAAGTGCATACAGGGTATCTGCACATTTCTAAAGTGACAATTCAAGGACTTTAAATATATTTTTACTACAACTGGTCAGTTCATAGACAAGATTGTGTGCACATCTCAAGCCTATATTCAGGCCAGGTGCTGGACATCAAGGTATCAGATAATGGAAGGAGAAAAACGCCCGCACACTGTTCATATGCTCCAAAAACTTACTTTTATTATAGGCAACTGGCTGCAATGTTTCACCTTTATGTCTTCATCAGGCAAAAGTACTACTACAACTGGTCAAACATGGGTTAAATTGTCAAATATTTGAGGCATAAATTGTGAAAATAGCAGATCTACATGCTCACAACGCCTCACAAATAGATCGAGTCAAACTAAATCTAATGCCAAATCCTACAATTCCAAGTGCTTGTGGGGGGTCCCCAGTTCAAATATTTTGGGGGTCGTGGCCTGAAAAGGTTGAGAACCACTGCACTAGACCCCATACACAAAATATCTTATATGTTTGCCCCCAGGATAGGGAGGGACGCTATAGGGTTCATGTGACAGATTGTGAGCTTGTAGATCAGCTATTTCTGAAAGGGACATGCCCAAAATAGGTTGAAAGTGGTCAAATGATTTTTGTTCTCGTGAACCAATAAATCAGAACCAGTCATCTGCTGGGAAGCACAGAAGAACCCGAGCCTGCTGTCTGGACTATGGGACGCCTGCGAGACTCAGTGTGTGTGTGTGTGTGTGTGCGTGTGTGTGTGTGTGTGTGTGTGTGTGTGCATGCACGCGTGCATTTGTGCTTGTGTGTGTTTGTTCTGTTGATGTCTGCTTTCCCTCCTGACCTATTGAGCACTAAATTAACCATGAAAAGGCCATGGGGAAAGAGCCGGTGTGTATCAAAGGGGTTAGTGAGGTTGTGTGTGTGCGCGTGTGTGTGTGTGTGTGTGTGTGTGTGTGTGTGTGTGTGTGTGTGTGTGTGTGTGTGTGTGTGTGTGTGTGTGTGTAGTTAAAAGCACAACAGAGGCTTTGAGGGTCTGAGGAGGAGTGACTGGGTCTGTGGGTCACATGGTATGTATGGCCGGATAAATACATATGAGCCTGAGAACAAAACATATGTCTGATTGTGAGAATATGAGTGCATGAGAGAGAGAGAGAGAGAGAGAGAGAGAGAGAGAGAGAGAGAGAGAGAGAGAGAGAGAGAGAGAGAGAGAGAGAGAGAGAGAGAGAGAGAGAGAGAGAGAGTATTGTCAAATAGAGGAAGTCAGTAGATGAAAGCGACTTACAGTTACAGACAAACAGATAGATAAAGACAGACAGACAGACAGACAGACAGACAGACAGACAGACAGACAGACAGACAGACAGACAGACAGACAGACAGACAGACAGAGGTGACAGGTAGTTTGTCATTCATGTGACATTACATGGTGTGATGTGGCGTGTCCTGGTGTGAAGAAAAGTGACACAAATGAAGACAGAGGTTAAAGTGAATGTGTGTGTGTGTGTCATGCATGCCGCAAAAAGACTCTTAGCAGCTCATGTTAAAGTCCCTAAGCTGGTTTATATTACACCATTCAAACAGCATGATGCATGAGAACACACACGCACACACACACACACACACGGTCATGTGGCTATCCTTTGAGTAAGTTTATCGCTTAATTATATGTGCTATTCCTCTGCCCTTTTCTTTCGGCCTCCGCAACACACGCACGCACATGCACGCACATACACACACACACGCACACGTGCACGCACACGTGCACGCACACGTGCACGCGCACGCACACACACACACACACACACACACACACGCCCCTCCTCCTTCCAACGCTGGCTCTTATTTAGGGAGAGCATAATTGCTACAGGCAGGCATGCAGCTGCACTGAGCTGATAGAGTTAACACACACACACACACACACACACACACACACACACACACACACACACACACACACACACACACACACACACACACACAAAGATACCAAACAGCTGTCAATGGCATGGTGCAGGGAGACGCTTTGTTGTTGTGCGTACGTGTGTGTATGTGTGTGTGTGTGTGTGTGTGTGTGTGTTCATTATTCATTGGCTGATTACCGTCAGGGCCAGCCTGCACATGGCGTCTCTCTCGCTGCTCAACAGCTTTGCAGCACATTGAGTCCAGGAGACAGACACACACACACACACACACACACACACACACACACACACACACACACACACACACACACACACACACACACACACACACACACACACACACACACACACACACACACACACACACACACACACACACACACACAGGTCCAAAACGTATGCATTCTTTTCATGGTGGGCAAGTAGAGAGAGGGAGGTGTGTGTGTGTGTGTGTGTGTGTGTGTGTGTGTGTGTGTGTGTGTGTGTG
Source organism: Nannobrachium achirus (assembly GCF_963921795.1). Classification (NCBI taxonomy): domain Eukaryota; kingdom Metazoa; phylum Chordata; class Actinopteri; order Myctophiformes; family Myctophidae; genus Nannobrachium; species Nannobrachium achirus. The sequence goes on from NC_137821.1 coordinate 22,106,648, forward strand.
TGTGTGTGTGTGTGTGTGTGTGTGTGGGGGGGGGGGGGGGTTGGAAGACCTCTCTTCCAAAATACTGCGTTGTGTTCAACATCTTAGATACATGAGGGCAACGCCATAAAAGGACTTTTTCCAAGAGTTCAGGGTGCAAACAACAATGGCGTTTTATGTCATTGCCAGAATGAAGACAATGCAGTTAGTAACAGTGTTATATTTAAAATCGCAGTTGGTTGGGAAAAACTAGACCACCACACCAGTTACTAGTGACTACTGGCAGGCACAATGTTTTGGTGTTATGATATTGACAACAGCTGACTTGACTGATTCAAGACGGTCCTTTTTACAAAAGACCTCTTGGAGTTACTTTACAGGGCCAGAAGGCAAGACAGAAGGTATCTGTGGCTTTCTCTGAGACACAAACACTTTAAATGTGTCTGCTAACTGCTTTCATTACAAACTAAAGCTATCCTTATGAATAAATATGCTCAGACACAAACTTGTGTCCCAGTGGCAGACTTGCATCAGGTCATCGTCCATGGTATAAAATACATTGTTAGGTGGTGAATGTGAAACGTCAGGTTATAATTTAGCCGGCAAACTTAACTTTTATGAGCTTGTTTGGAAAGACTTCAAATCAATAGAAAATGGAAGCTTTTGGGAGTAAAGCCACAAACGACGGTTTCGCTCAAATGTGCGTACATTCTTTTTCTGTATAAGGAAGAGAATTTGTGATGTGAACAAACATTGCCAAAAGCATTCTTGGCTCTCACGCACACACACTCGCACATTCACTCGCACGCACGCACGCACGCACGCACACACGCACACTTTCTTCGTTCAAAAAACTAGTGTGGAGACGTGATGCGAGTCCAAAATATTGGAAATGTGCCCCCCCCCCTCCTTTTTTGTTGCTGCTGTTGTTGAACACATACAGTAAGGTGCAACAGCTTGCCAATGTTTCCCTATATTTCTCAGTTGAGACGATCCATCATGATAGCATATGAAACCGTACTGTACTGCATTTTTATTGTATTGACTATACTTGTACCGTTCTCCATTTTTGGGAAGAAAAAAAAATATATATATATATATATATATATATTCCTTTGAACATATTCTGCTTCTTTGATGGACTGGAGAGAGAGAGAGAGAGAGAGAGAGAGAGAGAGAGAGAGAGAGAGAGAGAGAGAGAGAGGCAGCTAGATCAGGGAGAGAAAGGGAGAGAAAGAGAGAGACCATAGACTGGGAGATAGAGAGACTGCAAGTGAGGGAGAGAGAGACAGACAGAATGAGAGAGAGAGAGAGAGAGAGAGAGAGAGAGAGAGAGAGAGAGAGAGAGAGAGAGAGAGAGAGAGAGAGAGAGAGAGAGAGACACACACACACACACACACACACACACACACACACACACACACACACACACACACACACACACACACACACACACACACACACACACACACAGAGAGAGAGAGAGTGTGCAAGAGTAGCCTAGGCTACAGTCAGTCAGACATGCAGAGAAGATGAAAAGCGCGCGCCTCTTTATCCTTGAACAGGCAAGGACATCAATTGCATAATTAACACATGCGTGACAAGCAAATTGAAACGTCAGTCTGTCAGACAAACCACACGCGCGCGCACACACACACACACACACACACACACACACACACACACACACACACACACACACACACACACACACACACACACACACACACACACACACACACACACACACACACGCGCGCGCGCGCGCGCACCATATGCCCTCCCCGGCGTGGTGCCTTTACCACTTGTTCTAATTGCCTCGCTTCAATTGTTCAGCTCATCAGGAGCAAATTGAAGGAGTTCAATCAAGTCAATTTGAGGAGGACGAGGGAACGTTTATGCAACCTTGTCATGGTTGTCTTTTTATCTCTATGCTAAAAATGGACCTCGCTTTTTTTGAACGTTTTGATGAATATTACAGAATTATTTAGTTAACCACTTAAGCCCTTAACCCCAGCTATTCAAAAAGAGAGAGAGAGAGAGAGAGAGACATAATTAACTACAAGTGCATAACACTATTAAGACTTGTGATGAAGCCAGCGTGCTATTATTAGATTTTTGGGAAAGTTTTCTGACAAATTTCGGGAACATTGGAAATGTCAGACAGTGCTGCACAAGTTACATAACTCATTTAAAACAGCGGGGAGAACGTGATTGACCTCATTATAAATGTTATGCAAACACTTAAGAAAGAAGAGGGAGAGAGGGGGCAATGAGGGGAACCCCAACTTTTAACATGCACATGCAGCTCAGCTCAAATTAATAAAACAATACAAATACAAACACATCTATAGGCTAAACAATAATTGTAACAAACTGGGATAGTCACTTCATTTCAACCATTCTCTGTTTCTTTTCAAACACCCGAGCGGATAAACACACAAGAAGCACAAAAAAAGACGAACAAACCTTTTTTACAAGACGAACCCCAACGGAGCTTGACACGGATCCAAATCGGCAGAGAGCGACACAAAAAAGTAGGTTAAAAAATCAACCCCAACCAGAACTCCTTCTTACAAGCCCTGAAGACACACTGAAGCGAATAATAACAACAACACAAAAATAAGAATAATTCCCTTAACAATAACTCGCCCGTCTTATTTCAAGCCTTTGTGGAGAGGAGAAGGAGGAGGGAAAAAGTGTTGTAAAAATAAAGGCTGCTGTCAGAGCATTCATTGTCCTCAGAGTCTGTCCCTGGCTGTGGGAAATAATGCACTCAACTGGCTGCTGCTGCAGACTGACTGCTGCTCAATGGACTTGTTACTGAATCAAAAGCATTATCCTCTCTCTCTCTCTCTCTCTCTCTCAGTGCCTCTCTCCAAGGGCGTCACAAGGGGAGTGGAGGGGGGGACTGAGTTACTAGGGCCCAAGGTGGAGGGGCCTTAATTATTTTATACTTTTGCAATTGAAAAATAGCAGATGTACAAGCTCACGAGCTTGTATATCTGCTATTTTTTAAAAGTCGTGAAAATGTGTG
>NC_137821.1:22114663-22119663 GCF_963921795.1 Nannobrachium achirus
GCTGATCTACAAGCTCACAGTGTGGCGTGAAACCTGTGGTGCGACAAGTCGTCAGCTTGTAGATCACTCAGTGTGGTCAAAACATTGAATGGAGTTTATGTAATAGGGCCTAAATGTCTTTCCCCCCTGAAAGTGCATGGACATGAGCACAGTAAACTCTAAAAGATGAAAAAACGGACTGTTCCGAGTCTCATGCAAATCCAGTCTGCAGCTGTCCCCAACCTTTTAAAAGCCACACACGACACAATCATAACAAGCCAATGAGGAAGGACAAGCCATACAAGCCTTTATCTAAACTTATTGATAATAAAAGGTCAGATGACATTCAAATCACCCTGACTCATGCTCTGGAGAGTTGCCTGGTATAGAGATTTGCATAAAAGTCGTTGAGGAGGCCTTCTCTTCAGGGACGGCAGGTGTGTGCTCTCATGAGGACAGAGTAGCCTATTAGACATAGCACATTGGTTCCCAAACACTGGGTCGGGAGCCTTTTGTGGGTCGCGGACAGATTTCTGTGGGTCCCCTTATTTTTTGTTAACTACAATTTGTTCTTCATTATTATCATTTCAAAACATTTTCAATCAACATCCCAAAAAACTAAAAACTAAATTCAATGATTCTTTTCCATATAAAATGTCACGAAGAAATAAAAGAAAAATCTAAGACATTCCATAAATTAGAACAGAAATGTTTAAGAAGTAGTGAAAATAGCTGATCAACAAGCCCACAACGCGGCAAGGAGCGACACGTTGTGAGCTTGTAGGTCTGCCGTTTTCACTAGTTTTTGGTACTAAGCAAATGTCTAATTTCTCTTTTGGGTCTTGAACTAATAAAAGTTGGTTAACCACTGATATAACAGACCAGCGGTGTAAATGAACTAAGTGCATTTACTTTAAGCACTCTACTTAAGTACAATATTTTATACTACTAGTAAGACGCCTCAGGGCGACAAGCGAAAGATCGAGGTTGCGCCACAGTGATGTGGACATCAGGGATCTCCATACATAAAAGGGATTTGTTCCCCCAGGCATCACAGGGATCATTAATATCGATGACATCAGGGAACTCCATATATGGGCATAAAAGGGATTATGTTAGTGTGACGTCACAGTGAAGCCAGAGCGTGATGTCATAGCGGCAAACCCATTCTGGTAGAGTTGTTCCCCTGACATCACAGTGACATCAGAGCATGATGTCAGAGCAGCAAAACCCAAAGAACGTAAAAATGTCTGCACATCTGGGGCGCCTGGTGGCCTAGTGGACCAGGCGCATACCATATAGGCATTGCCATTTCGGCATCAATGCCTGTCGGCGTCGCCGGTTCGTTTCCCGATCCGGACGACCTTTGCCGCATGTTACTCCCTGTCTCTCCCCCATTTCCTGTCAGTCTACTGTCCTATCCAATAAAGGCAAAAAGCCCAAAAAAAAATCTTAAAAAGAAAAAAAAAAAAATCTGCACGTTTACACGGACTGATGGAAGCTGTGACGTTTCTCATAAACTGTGTGAGGCAAATATTGTACATTTTATACCACCACAATGATTAGAAACTTTAGTTAGTATTATACTTTATAGTTAATTTGGATTATTGCGACCGTCAGGGAGCAGTTTACTATGAAAACCTCCACCGGCCGTCCGTCGGTCGGTCGGTCGGTCGGTCGGTCACACGTCACACGTCACACCTTTGCCCTGCTCATATCTCCGCATCAGTATATAGGGCTTGTTTGTTTATTGTATGACATCACGCCACATCATCAGCTGTGGACTCTGTGATGTCATCGTATCGCATCAGTATATAGGGCTTGTTTGTTTATTGTATGACATCACGCCACATCATCAGCTGTGGACTCTGTGATGTCATCGTATCTCCATATATGGCCATCTCCGTATATGGAGATATAAGTCGTCCATGCCCAAGTATGGGCTGGTGAGGTCAGACTTTGTGTGATGCGTAGGTTATCTCCATATATGGAGATTCAACATTCCAGGCAATGCTCTCTTCCCTGGTGAGAATTGCCCCTTTATATAGGGCTTGTTTGTGTATTGTATGACATCACGCCACATCATCAGCTGTGGACCCTGTGATGTCATCGTATCTCCATATATGGAGATTCAACATTCCAGGTGTAACTATGGCTACCCGTATGACGTGAGAGGTGGAGGTTGTGATATTTGTGGAGATAAGCGACCAACGGTCGCTTATCTCCCGATTAGGGAGTCTTACTGGTGAGTATATACTGTACATTTCAGCCATTTGAAAATAGCAGATCTACAAGCTCACAATGCGTCACACATGAAGAGAGCCCGGTTCTCTCGCAGCCCTAACTAGCCTAAGGAAGTCCCGTGTAACTGCAGAGTGTGTCGTGACAAACCTGTTTTTGTTGTAAGTTAATATAATAGTATAATAGAATGTACCGGATGGCCCTGCCTCGCTGCTGGAGGAGAGGGAATGTTCCAAGTCTTGGCTCCGGCTGACAGGAGGATAATTAAGATGGATCCCGGACCCGCTCTGTGAATCGAGGAGACAGTTGGCATTCTGCTCGCTCGAATAGCGCTGCGTTCATCTTATAAAGGCCGATTTCAGTGTGGTCGTTTTCCTTGCACAAACAGAAAAGTTTACCCAATCACTTTTGAGGGAGATCCATCCGGCCCCGCGACCCTTTGGGGCCTTGTGGCCTCTGGTTAACAAAACCCCAACGTTCAAAACACACAGCCGTCAGTTAGAACAGTTGGTTCTCAACCTTTTCAGGCAGTGACCCCCCCAAAAGAATCATACTTGAACTGAGTGGGGACCCCCCACTCTGATGAACACTTGGAATGTAGGAGTTGAGGCATTGCATTTGGTTTGACTCTGTACCACAGATAAGTATTGTGAAAATAGCAGATCTACAAGCGTTGTGAGCTTGTAGATCGGTTATCTAAAAAATGTGTGCCTCTTTCTTATGTCACGCTCCATATATGGCCAAGATCATCAATAATAAGCTCATATCTGGGAATGCCCATATATGGACATATTGTGTCAGTCTCATGATAACCAGTGTGGTTGTCGCAATGCGAATTCCGTCCCTGTCCCTTTATGCCCATATATGGAGATCCCTGATGTCATCAATATTAAGCCCATATCCTGGAATGCCCATTTATGGACATATAGTTTCAGCACGACCTCGCTTCTTGCTTCTCGGGCTGTCTTACTTAAATGACTGTTAAGGGCTTGATATACTTCAATGTGATGCATTTGTGCAATGTTACATATTAATACAAAATTAAATAGAAATGACAGTTCGTGTTATGCCCTCTTATTAACGCTAGATATTCTGTATATAGCCTATACTTTAGATTGTTGTGGGGAGGTGGGGCGGGTGGTCCTTGAGGATTGTTAAAAAATATGCTAGTGGTCCAGAGCACATTGAGAACCACTGAGTGAGACGATCTGCACATTCCTCTCCTAAATCCTGAAAAATGCACTTTTTGCCAGATATGAGTAGTTATTTTCTCCCACCACAGCAATGTGCTCTTCACTCCTAAACTATTCTGACAGCGCCTAATTCCTCTTCCCAGAGCCATCTAGGCTGTTTTTGTCCCGTGGAGATGACAATAGAACATGATCTCAGTATTCACACTATATAAAGACAAAAAAACGTGTGACTGACTGTGTTTACGACAATGTAAAAGTGTCCCTTTCTTGCTTCGGCTGAAAGTTTTAACGTGGTCTTAAAATGTGGTCATTGTTGAGATGTCACCGTGGTCTAATGCGTCTCACACATTGAGTCACGCGACCACAGATTGGGGAGGCTTCATAATACATGTCGTCACTGTCGGGCAGAAACCTAGTATCTTCGTAAGGTATACAAGACTGTTGCACAAAACAAGTGAAAATAGCAGATCTACAAGCAAACAACGCCTCGGGATAGATCTGCTATTTTCACTATTTTAAATCAGTTTTAATGATAAATACAAATAGGTTTTGGACATACAATACAAGGTTTCCACCCAACAACAACAACAATATACTGTAAATGAAATCAGGTAATCTGGGAAGAAATGTGGGAATTTGGGGAATTTCAACCTCTGGGGCTAAACTTGGTTCAATTACCACTGTGTGGTTTCAAACTATGGTTTAGAATTACTGTTATGGATGTAGAGCTAAACACATTAATGCTGGGCTCTTCCACGTTATCTCAGCCCCAGCCATTTGTCCTGGGTGAGATGAGCGATACAAGGACAGAAAGAGTGATAAACCGTGACACAGAAGCTGACCAATCAGCGCATGCTTAAGTGCAACCTCGCCCCCGACAGTTATACGACCGCGTCGTACGAACGCTCCATGGAAGGACGTAGAACTCGACATGTCAAGATGGACAAAGCGCTTAGAATTCCACGCCAAGAATTCTCTTGGCAGCCAAGATTCTATGGTAGAATTCTCCGCTGAGGAAACAGCAGAGTTTATCTGGGTGTGAAGCATAATAAGAGCAGAAAACAGTGACCTTCGAGGGTTCACGGCATGGCTGTGCATCAACACGGGTGATGCCAGACGGCAGCACGTGCCTTGTTCTCAGCCAACTCCATCACCGCACGGTCAGGAAATCCCGGTGGAACGACCACTGCCAGAGAATCAGCACAGTGTACTTTTCTGCAAACCGCGGATATGTTGAACCTCAATGTTTTAAGGCGACGTCTGAAGTGGGGTTGAGGTGCGATGGCTTATCGAGTTGCAAACCAATATAGGATGGGAATCCAAAATCCACTTTGAAATAGTACGTAGTTCTTGATATATAAATCGAGCAAATCTAACTCTGTAAATGGACTCTTAACTATTTGAACCCTACCGTCTCTATAGGTATTAGGCAAACATTGTGCTTTACAGTGCTTTAGGGTCCCAATCGAGTTATGAAAATAGCTCAATAAGTTTAATAGGAACAAAAAGGGGCACACTTGATCACACCATGCCTCAACTCCCGGGCCTCCCAATTCAAGTTCTATAAATACAGGCGAACATTAACGC
>NC_137821.1:22124663-22127163 GCF_963921795.1 Nannobrachium achirus
GATTTCTTTCTCCCCTCCATAACAATAGGGACACCAGGATTAATGTGGTTATCTCTGAAACGCCCTTGAGATTTATTTTTAGGTAAATCATTTTCTAAAGCATAAAGAAATCCCCCCAAAAACTGCAGGGATAGGGTTCGATAAAAAAACATGACGCCGTCACTGTCACGGCCACACTCGTCAGCCGATAATTTCAGAATAGGTGTGCGAGAGGTCATGGTTTGCTTATAAACGTTGGTTGTACGTACATTTAGTGAGGAAAGATTGCACACAATTGCATACAGTACGTCGCTTGCTGAAAAATAACAGGTCCGACGCCAAAGCACTGCTAATGCGATTGGGGAGGAGAAGGTAGAATTATCTCCAATGTGGGACAACGGCTGAAGCCGGTGAAATGGATTTTGAGGAAAAAACCTTTGCATTCGGGCACACATTCGGGGAACTCGGCTCGGTCTCTTCGACAGTGCCTGTCTTTGTGCGTTGACTTATTACGGAACAATGGTTTATATTGGTGCAATGCATCGGGGGAAACGCAGTTTTCATCTGTTTTAGTACTTTGTCTATCCTCGGGGGGTTAAAAACACGGGCGGCTACAAGGCCAAGGTGGAACGTGACACCTCCGACAAGACATCTGCTTTTCTATTTGATATCAAATGAACAACTGATGCGACACACATGCACGCACGCATACACGCACGCACACCCACGCACCTTGGTACAATACCTACAACTGAATATGTACAGTAACGTGTTGTAAAAATGCCACCCGTAAGTCATTGGGTACAAAAAAAACAAACAAAAAAAACATGAGATATTGTTTAGACATGTGTGTTGGCACACATACACACGAACGCCCGTGCGCGCGCGCGCACACACACACACACACACACACACACACACACACACACACACACACACACACACACACACACACACACACACACACACACACACACACACACACACACACACACACACACACACACACACACACACATAAAACAACAGTGGTTCTCAAAGTGGGGTCCAGGGGCCCTGGAGGGGGTAACCGGGGGTCCCCAGCTAATTTATCAATAGTTAGGGACCAAATGGACCCTTACAGGTCTGTAACTCCTAGAGTGCACAAATGGAACCTAATGGGCCGTTAAGGTTTCATTTGTACCCTCTCTGAGCTAATGGGGGTCCGATGGACTAAACGCATACTAAACTCGGGGTTCTTGAAATGATAAACTGCCCTAAAATATTAAGTCAACACTATACTCCCCCCCCCTCCCTCCCCCCACACACACAGTACCTCCCTCCCTCCATTAAAATGTTTTCCCCTGGAAACACTCAACTAATGTTTTCCAAAACCTCTCTCTCTCTCTCTCTCTCTCTCTCCCTCCATTCTTCACTCCAGCGTTGGTTCTCTCCATGCCTGCGGGCTGAGAGGGGGTCCACTCCATATTGTCTTCATTAGGAGCTCTCTCACACACACCGACCTGCCTGTGTGTGTGGTGTGTGTGTGTGTGCGTGCATGTATGTATGTGTGAGAGAGTGTGAGAAACTATGTGTGAATGTGTGTGTGTGTGTGTGTGTGTGTGTGTGTGTGTGTGTGTGTGTGTGTGTGCGTGTGTGTGGAGGAGTCTGAGTTTGCCGGCTCTTAAACCACATTCTTCAGATTCCCTGTAAACAAGAGAGAGAGAGAGAGAGAGGTTAAGAGGACGGTACAAGAAGTACAAATGCACACATGCGTGCGCGTGCAGCCGTGTACACACACACACACACACACACACACACACACACACACACACGCGCGCGCGCGCGCGCACATACGTACACACGCACGCACGCCACATGGATAATTGCTGTACAAACACACGTCGACACAATGGATGATACATAGTGTGTATCGTCTCTGTGGGCTGGAAACCTCATATGTCCAAAAAACGTTACTTTTCAGGATTCAAGTTCAAAATCAGTAAAAGTAGCAGATCTACAAGCCGGAAACGTGTCGCTTTGCGCCGCGTTTCGAGCTTGTAGATCTGCTACCTTTGATGCTTTTGTGTGGCACTGTAGTGCGATTAATAAGCCGTTGATTCACAAAAGAACGTAGATAAATATGGAGATGAGAGGTTTCTGCACATACAGCAGCTCATGTGCACACAGATTAACACACACACACATCATGCATTAGCACACATACTGTATGATTCTCTATGGACACAGAGAGGATTAGTCACTCTGAATGCAGGACCGTACAGTTAAATACACACTGAACACAAGGACGACTGCTACACCACTGAGGCATGAAGAGCACACACACACACACACGCACACACACACGCACACACGCACACGCACACGCACACACACACACACACACACGCACACGCACACGCACAGATAGAAGGAGACACAACGTATTGTATAGATACAAACCCAAAGATACACATACGAACGCACGCACGCACACGCACGCAAACACAAAACAAATCAAAATGCAAAAATCACATCTGCT
>NC_137821.1:22132163-22139663 GCF_963921795.1 Nannobrachium achirus
ATGAAGGAGAACACATACACACACCTATGAGAGAGAAGAGAGAGAGAGAGAGATAGAGAGACAGAGAGAGAGAGAACGCTGGATAAAGAGATCAATAAACAGATGTGACACAGCTGCCAAATGCACACTCTCTCTCTGATCATGTCTGCATTTCATTTCTCTCTCTCTCTCTCTCTCTCATTCCCTCCATCCATCCATTCAGCCTCCTCAGTTGACTTTAACCAAGTACATTTACTTGAGTACTGTACATTTTAACATCTACTTTACTTGAGAATTTGTTATTTATTGGATACTTATATGATGGCTTTCACTCCACTACATTTCAAAGACAAACGCTGTGCTGTTGACTCCACTACCTATGGGAAGGGAATAGGTACATTTTGAGATGACCACTTAAGCTCTATTTTAAATATAGCCTAGTGAAAAATAGATCTACATGTGACCAACGTCTTGTGAGCTTTTAGATCTGCTATTTCCCCCCTTTTCTTTCTCCTGAAATGCATTTGAACTTTTTGGAGCTAAAAAGTCTACATTTCAACACAGCAATGGATTGATGTTTATTTGAGAATACACTCTGTAAGTTGTACTTTTAAATACAAAAAACACCAAAACCAAAGACAGAAAAACAGTGAAACAGAACTAACAAATAAAACAGTTTTTACAAATAAAACAACAATACGAGTGGGACCAGTCCTACGAACTAGTGTAGCTAAGTCCAATTAGAGTTTAGGTGGGGCCATGATTTAAGATCACCCTTGAACCTTGGACGTGAACCCAGGGACTTCACATCCATAGGCCAGGCATGCTGTAACAACAACCCCATGACTGTGTGCATCCATACAGTCCACCAGTGTAACTCACTTACTTACCAGCGTAAACAGCAATTAAACCAATTCAATGTACCTATACTGTACTGCCGTGCTCCTAACAGTGTAATGTATGTTAATGTGAGCCAGTTTGTTTCTACTATATCGTCGCTGTCGGGTGGAAACCTTGTATGTCCAAAACCGTTACTTTTCAGGAAACAAAACAAAAAAAGAGAGCTTGTATTACAACAATGGAGCCAATTTAGTCGCACTTTCATTGCAAAGTTGGTTTCCTCTTCTACCCCGGATTTGAAGCCGGTTTCCTGCGCAAGTGCTGACATTTTTTTTTACCATTAAGCTAGAGCCTGTCTGCTTGCTTAGGGGATAAATATAATCTTGACCGTTAGAAAACTTCATGTCAGATCCTGTGTCTAGGTGAATTGAGTACAACTACAAAGGACCAATGGATGGGTTTAAAATCCCCTTAGCAGACAGTGACATTGAACTGTACATTTCCCTTGCTTTTTCTTTGCAGACTGCTAATAAAGCATTGAATCAATCAATCAATCAATCAATCAATCAATCAATCAATCAATCAATCAATCAATCAATCAATCAATCAATCAATCAATCAATCAATCAATCAATCAATCAGAAAGACAGACAGACAGACAGACAGACAGACAGACAGACAGACAGACAGACAGACAGACAGACACAAAGACATGATCTTTGACACAAAAGAAAAACAGATCCACCCCAATGTTATGTTATGTTGTATTAACATACTGAAAATGGCTGATCTACAAGCTCAAAGGTGTCACGCCTCGACACGTAGTGAGCATGTAGATCAGCTATAATGGGAGTAGGGCATTCATTAACAGGGTGAAAAAAGCTGAAGCGTGGAAATACGAGGTTTCAGCCCGACAGCACAGATAATGTGGACTGATTGAGTTGCAGAGAATGAACTGTCCTCATTGTGTGAGAGACACGCTCCGCTCTGCTGTGACCTGCACTCTGCAGAGCAGGAGACTAATGTCATTTGTCTATTTCGGGCAGAAAACTCCAGATTATAATTTCTTTTCCCTTTAATTTAACCAATCAAGACCTGAAAAATATCTAAAAATGTCTTCTAAATCTTTAGCGTTTTCTGTAAAACTCTCAACCTTTTCAAGTCAATGATCCACTAAAATTATATGTATTTGTCCACAGACCCCCATCTCAACATATAATGTTCCAGGGACCAAGATAAAGAAAGATTGCTTACAAAAGTTTGCTTTAAAACTATAATATAGTTTTAAAGCAAAACACATGAACAATGTTCAAGATTTTTCAGAAAATAACAGATCTACAAGTTCGCAGTGAGCTTGTATATCTGCAAAAAAAAAACTTTTTTAATAGTTAAAGCATAAAAGAATGGTTAAAGTTGTTATAATCTAGAGTTTTTCTGGTGAATTAAAGCCCTAATGGATCATACTACAGCGTCACACAAGAGCAGCAGATCCACTCGAGCTTGCGCGGATCTACTTTCACTATTTTGGAATTTGAATCCTGAAAAGTAACAGTTCCGGACATAATGAGGTTTTCCGCCCGACAGAGACGATTTAAAACGTAAGGAAGAAGGGAATAAGATGCTCAAAACATCACCCATTCTGCTGGTAAATTATAACTCACTATGGGAGCATGACCCAGCACGCACGCAGACTCTGTTTTTCTACTTTAGTTTGTTCTCCTATCCAGCACCTGGGATTTTAGCATTTGGACATGCGTTCTATGTTATCTTCATTACATCTGTTTAAAATGTAACCTCTTGGGGCGCCCACTGGCCTACTGGTCCAGGCGCATAACACATAGGCTCAGTGTAGCCTGACCGCGTGTCGCTGGTTCGAGTCCCGATCCCGACTACCTTTGCTGCGTGTCACTCCCCATCTCTCCTCCCATTTCCTGTCAGTCTACTGTCCTATCAATAAAGGCATAAAAGCCCTAAGAAATGTAACCTCTTAATCCCTATATACTTTGTTGACCGGGGTGCTCTTGGCAAACCTCTTTGCCGAAAATAGCAGATCTGCAAGCTCACAATGTGTTGCAATGTGATTCGTCGTGCGCTTGTAGATCTGCTTATTTTGCCAAACGTTCGCCCATGTTCGCTGAACGCCTGGATATTATATGACATCTCATAGTGGCGGTCCAGGGACCCAGAGGGTTCCGAATAGACCCTTACAGGAGAGTTACAGGGGTCCTTGAAATGAGAACCACACTACTGTGCGTGTGGATAAGTTCCAGTCCACCACTGCAGAGACAAGGGGTTTGAATCCGGCCTGGTAAGTCTGGCTTGACTGAGCATCCATAGCCCTCCTGATTCCTACCTGAACACCACCAATGCTAGTGTTCAGAGAGGGGAGCCAGCCTCCTACAGGCTGTGGCACTGCCTGTCAGAAGTGGGGGCTTCTCACTGGCAGGTGAGCCAGTAGGGGCAGCAACCCCATGACTGTGTGCATCCTTACCGTTTTCATTTTAATGAGCCTTTCGCAGTTTCACTGTACAAGCCGTTTGTACTAAGACATGCATGGCTTAATCTTTGAGACAAGCATATCGTTGTTGTCGGGTGGATACCTCGTATCTCCAAGTTTCAAATGTGTCAGTTCTTTGCAAAGTAAAGCCCCGCTTCATCACACAAGGCCGTCGCACAAAAGTAGTCGATCTACAAGCCGATCTACAAGCCGATCTACAAGTCGATCTACAAGCCGATCTACAAGCAAACAACGCCTCGCGGTGCGAGGCGTTGTGTGCTTGTAGATCGGCTGTTTTCACTAGTTTAAATCAATCATTTTTAAAATGATAAATGCAAAAGGAATAGTTTTGGACATACAAGGTTTTCACCCGACAACGACGATATGCTACTGGCAGGATCAACCAGGTAGGCCTCCGTTCCGCTCTGGGAGCCCGCCACAAGCCATCCCTGGAGGGTTGCTCCGCCACGGACCACAGGACTACACAGAAATGTGTGGGGAATTGAGGAATTGCAGTTTTGTCTACTTGGGGCTCTATAAGGCACTTGTTTTGTTGTGGTGCAACTGTCATATCGGGTCAGGGGGGAAATGGCCAAAGTGCAAAGCTGTGCCTGGTACAAAAATGTAATTTGGGTCACCAGGAATAAATAACATCTTTAGGTTTTTTCATCTGTGAAAAAAGGATTTCCAAAACACGCTCAACTACACTCACCAAACTGCCTACCATCAGCCCACACTTGACAGAGATTTGTTGTACAACAAAGTATAAAGGCCTGAAGCCCCTTAAGGGCCTAGCAAACGTATAGTGTCGGTCAAAGCGATAAAGAAATACTGTACATAAAGAAATCCGCAAATAAATATAGATAGAAACAATCAAAACTTCAGCATCCAGATTTTGAGTAATGATATAAAAGAACAGTATTCCTAGAGAATTTTAGAGGCATCAGAGTACCAAAAAGATAAAAGGTTTTGGTCTGTGGACCAGCTTTATTTCAGTATATTTCAGTATGTGTGTTGTTCAACAAGATGCAGGGTTTTTCCCAATCTTCATATTTTCCTGGTACACTGTACTTTCTAAACAACGTTCCTTTAGATTAGCGTTATTCTATTTAGAAAAGCCTCCCGTGGACAGGTGTTGAAAATTAGCACTCGCGCAGCATGCAGGAACACTCAAACAATGCATCTGCTCTGTCCAACATACTGTAACGTGTGACGTCCACGTCAAATAAAAATAAAACACAGCATAAACACAAACCCAGTCCAGCCTGGAGGAAACAGGCTGGTGCCTGGTGACTGGAAGAGGAACCATGTTTGACTGGGTGGACGGAGCAGGAAGGAGAGAAGATTTAGGAAACGCTCGAGCCCACGTTACGGCCCGTCTGCTCCCACATAAACCACAGAGTCAGCAGCAGCACGCTCACACACACAGTACATAGTACATACCCACTAAGACCTATATACACACACAAAATACGCTTAACATTGAGACAGGCATAAACAGGAATAAAGACAGACATACTGTACAGTGTAAACAGCAAGACAGATAGACATACACACACGCACATTTGATATAGACAGACAGACAAATGGACGCACGAAAAGAATATAAAACGATGCAACGCAACACCGCTAACAGTACACAAACACGTATCAAACTACTACTGCGACCACAAAAACACACACATGCACGAATAATATGCACATGTGCATGCACGTGTGCACACACACACACACACACACACACACACACACTATAAACACAGACACATACACACACATACAGAAAACAAAACAATGCAGAGCCGTCAATGCAGTGCCAACTTAACGCCACATATACAATACACACACATGCACACATACACGCACGCACGTACGCGCGCACACACACACACACACACACACACACACACACACACACACACACACACACACACACACACACACACACACACACACACACACACACACACACACACACACACACACACACACACACACACACACACACACACACACACACACAGCGCATGAGTAATGGCTCTGACATACACACTGACGTAGGAGCGAGCTTCCTGTTTGCGGGCTGTCATCGATGTGTCTTGGTAGAGCTGTCAACACATTCCAGACAACCTCTTCCTCTATAAAATGTCACGGTGCCGTCTTCATCTAATGTCACATTCCACCAGCCTCGCCATAAAGCAGACCTTCCAGCCCAACCAGGGCGTGGAATCAGCCAGAGAGAGAGAGAGAGAGAGAGAGAGACATCTCGCTAGACATCTTTATTTGACCAGTAGTGATGTTTTTACTACAGACCACAACCTCAGCCACCTTAAGAAATCTGAAGAATTGATTGTCTGGGAGATGAAGGGAAATTATCCTACTTTTCTTGTTTTTGAGCGGTGTTAAACCGATCCTAAGAGTGGCTGTGCGTGTGTCTGTAGCCACTTTTCCTCAGCATTTTCCATAGCAATGTGTTTTCCTCAGCGTTTTGCCATAGCAATATGTGTGTGTGTGTAGCCATATTACATCACCAATTACATCCTAGACCTATACCCTAGTCCTTTTCCTCAACGTTTTGCCATAGCAATGTGTGTGTGTGTAGCCTGTATTACATCACCAATTACCAATTGAAGACGTTATGCAAGCACGACCACTGCTCACTTCACATTGGGTGTGATTTTTAAAGAAATGGACACCCGTAAAAAACTAAAACGAAACAAAACAATGCTATATATTCTAAACATCATGTATATCTGCTATTATAACATCTGTATGATATACAGTATATATCTTTATTTTGTTTTATTTAACCTTTTTCTATCTCTTTCTCTCACTAGACCTACATTCTCTCTCTTCTCACGGAACACTAGTCTACAAAAGTATTGCACCCACGTCTTTACACCTGTAAAGCTTTGATGTGAGTGATGAAGCTGATACTCATTCTGATTTTAACTTACAGTAGTTGACCAGGGTCCCTCAGGGTTCCACACTAGGTCCACTCCTTTTTCCCCTCTACACCAGTGGTCTTCAACAGGGGGTCCGGGACCCCTAGGGTGCCCTCAGAGATACTACAGGTTCCGCCAAGTCTTTGTGTGATTTATTTTACAATTTTTTTAAACAATTTGAACCCTATAGCATCCCTATTCTGGGGGGAAACATTAGCCAAAAATAGCAGATCTACAAGCTCTGTGAGCTTGTAGATCGGCTATTTTAGGTGAAGAGGTTTGGTGCACATGGAAAAAAGAGCAGATCCAGTACAGAGCCAAAGGTCAAGTTTAAAAAGTATTGAGGGGGTTTAAAGGAGTAGTTCACCCCCAAAATCACTTTTTTTCTATTGATTAGTCATGCCATGGAGAGTAGAGTTCAATAATATTTTTTGGTTTTTGTCACATTCCTAAGACAAAAATTTGATTCGAGTAAATTTACCCCCATTGATTCCGGATGGGGACCCGTTTCCGGAACGAATGGGGGTAAATTTATTGTTATCACATTTTTGTCTTAGGAATGTGACAAAAAACAAAAAATATTATTGAACTCTACTCTCCATGGCGTGACTAATCAATAAAAAAAATAAGTCATTTTGGGGGTGAACTACTCCTTTAAGTCATTAAATGTCTGAAACTACACATTAACATGTAGTAGTGTGTGTATGTAGTGTGGGTCCCTGCTTCATCTCTTTCTCAGCTATGGGGTCTTTGGGCTGAAAAATGTTGAAGAACCCTGCTCTACACCAAATCTCTTTGCCGAAAATAGCGCATCTACTGGGGGGGCAGTGGCTCAGGGGCTATAGAGTGTCCTCTTGGTAATTGGAGGGCTCCCGGTTCGATCCCCAGCTCCCTTAAGTGTCTAGGTGACCTTGAGCGAGACACTTCAGGTTAAGTGTTAAGTGTCTTGCTCGGGGACACTCTGACAAATGTAGTGGGTGAACCGGTGACCCTCTGATTAGCAGAGGGCCTCTCAACCCACCAAGCTGCGGCCCCTAAAGGAAGCCTTTGATTATTTGTATTGCCCTCAAATGTACCTGTGATGCAGCCATGATGACAGAGTTGTGGGATTTGAATTCCTTTCGCTGGATAAAAGCATGTTTTGCAATCCTGATAATGATTATTAAAACGACAAGTATTTGGTAAAGCTTTAGTAAGGGCAGTATCATTTAGCCATTTAGTTGGCTAGCTTTGCACATC
>NC_137821.1:22144663-22374663 GCF_963921795.1 Nannobrachium achirus
AACGAAGCGGCGGTTCTGAACCGTTCTGGCCGTTCCGTCTCACTTTCAACCCGACGCTGGTGCGAGACAATAAATAACTGTTCGCCAATTGCTACTTCTCATTGGAAGTACATGACACCACACCAGTCCAGCAGTGCACCGCAGTACTGGCAGTAGTAGGCTATAACTGGTGATATAAAAAAATATATATTTTCGCTTCGACTCAAACAATTGGCGTCGATTCCCGGGGCTTAAAACGACGCGTCGATTTGTCGATTTTTAGAAGACACCCCTAGTGCTTACTGAATGAGCTGACTAGATGATCGCCGTTAAATCAGTCAAAAATGCTAGAAACTAGAACTGATGACAATTCAGATAATTCAAATCATCTGCACTGGATTAATTGGGCCATGATTGACAGTGGATAACATGTACAATCAATAAGGGTTCAGTGCTGTCGCCTGGATTCACCTGGTTAATGTCTTTCATGAGGAGAACAGGTGGTTTTAATGTTTTTGTTGACTAAGCGTGTAAACATGATAGACTAAATATTTAACTAATGTACCAGAGAGACCAGTCCTGAATGTTACCAGGAGACCCCGAGGGAACCAAAATCAGAACCCACTGGATTTCCACAGAGCACTCCTGACCCAAGAGACATGAAACAACAAACCCTATTTGATCTCCATTCCAGTAAATACTCCCAGCCAAGACTGCCTATGAGGTTGGATTTATACTTAGCTGCACACTGGTGTTGCGAGCCGATAACAGCCGATCTACAAGCTCATAACACGTCGCAGCATGGCACATTGTGAGCTTTTAGATCGGTTATTTATTTTGTGTGCACAACACGCACACTAGCAACGAAGCACATCAAGGCCTTTTAATTCTGTGAACCCAGAACCAGAGATGGAATTCGCCCAGGATGGCCAACAGCGAGGCGCGTTTTATACAACCAAAACACATGTAAAACTCTCCCGTTCTGCCTTTTATTCTCCCCAGTTTCTTCTGTTCCAGAGAATAGTCTGGTCCGCGGCCCTCGGTGCGGTGAAAGTAAAAACAAACAGGCCGGACCGCTGACGCCCACAAAGTGCGTCAGCGTGCGAGCGAGACGCTGTTGTGAAAGCCTTGGGCAAGCGCACACACTCACACAAACACACGCAAACACACTGAACGAGTCAAGGTGGCTGCTAGGGTCACCACACGCCCACGCACAAACACGCACACACACACACACACACACACACACACACACACACACACACACACACACACACACACACACACACACACACACACACACACACACACACACACACACACACACACACACACACACACTTCAACACACACATTTCAACACACACACTTCAAGGTGAGCCGAAACCTGGCCAAGTGGGAGGTAGACAGGAAGAGAAACATGGCAAATCTTCCACAGGAGGATGGTAGAAAATTGGGTATTTGATTTTTTTTCAGTTGACAGTGCGTCAGAAGCAAGCTGCCACACAAATAGAAATGTGTATGCACATGCATGCATGTGTATACACACACACATACTATTTGTGTTGGTACACTAGTAGTGTGTGTATGCATGCACAGGCCATTAGGCGTGTATAAGGATGGGACGATAAGCGATATTATCGTTTATCGTGATAAAAAACGCTCACGATAATCGTATCGTGGAGATTTAATTTATCGTGATAACGTCCTCCGTCATGTACTGGAGATCAATTCACCTTTTATTTGCCGAGCTGCAGTTCCGGGAACTTAAATCCTCTATAATTGGTAATAGGTACTTATAATATACATACTTGATACAGTCTCTTTTTCACTATCTATCAGATGTCTTTACCAAAAAATAGCCGATCAACAAGCTCACAACGCGTCGCAAGGCGACGCGTTGTGAGCTTGTAGATCGGCTATTTTTTGGTAAACGAACTGCCCCAGGATAAAGGATTTTGATTATCACGATAATATCGTAAATCGCGATTTCTTTCGTCACAATAATCGTGATATGACATTTTCATATCATCCCATCCCTAGGCGTGTGTGGATGAACATGCACGCTCACACTCACAGTCTCACACACACACGCGCGCGAGCGCATGCAAGTTCTGGCCTTGTATCTTGTGATCTTTATTTCCTCAGCGAGAGGATTATTTGGTGGACGTGTTAAAAGAGTCACAAGTTCGACGCTGACAACAGCTAATGCGTGTAACTCAACAGCGATCGCGTCCAAAGAAAAGTGCACTTGAGCGGGACATTAAAGGCAGAAAATGTGTCCAGCCTTCCAAGACAAGTTCAACGCATGAATCAACATTTCCCCCAACACACATCATATCCATCCTGAAGAATAGTTGCTCCTTTGCCAGACGTTAGCGGGCTAATAAGCTCAATAACATCATATCTGCATCCACCGTTATAAATCATTGCATCATAACACGTCTCACCGAATACTTTCCCCCGGATTAAACTGTCATCAAAGACATTGCTTTAAGATTTGTTGGCAAAACAAAGATGTACAAATGCAGCACACGCACACGTGCACACACACACACATACACACACACACACACACACACACATGCACACGCACACACAGAGCAGATGTCCACAGACAGAGCAGAGCCAAGATGCAACAGGAGAAGGTAGTCCTGCTTATTTGAAAGACAAAGACCAGTCTGTGCCTGTTTAATGGCTGGACTATTGAATACTGGTTTGGACAGTGTGTGTGTGTGTGTGTGTGTGTGTGTGTGTGTGTGTGTGTGTGTGTGTGTGTGTGTGTGTGTGTGTGTGTGTGTGTGTGTGTGTGTCTTTGACTTTGAGAGGGAGAGATAGACAGCTTTCTGCTTGCGTGAAAAATGGATGACGGTAGGTGTATTTATTTGTGTGTGTGTGTGTGCGCGCAAATATATGTATATTATATATACTGTACTGTATATGCATGTGGACGGAATAGTGTGTGTGGGTGTGTGTGTGTGTGTGTGTGTCTGTTTCAAATTAGCCCCTTTGTGTCGTACCTCTGGTCCCAACACAACCCAACATGAGTTACTTATCACACACACACACACACACACACACACACACACACACACACACACACACACACACACACACACACACACACACACACACACACACACACACACACACACACACACACACACACACACACACAGTGTGTTCCCATGAACTCAGTGCTCTGTGGCTGTGCAGACCAGCAAGCAGTGTCTCTGCTGTCCAGCAAAAGAGACACACACGCTTGTACGTGCATGCGCGATTGCGCACACGCGCACACACACACACACACACACACACACACACACACACACACACACACACACACACACACACACACACACACACACACACACACACACACACACACACACACACACACACACACACACACACACACACACACACACACACACAGTCTCCTGCTGTCTGATTGTTTTGTTTGCATGGTCATGGGGAATATGAGAAAGAGAGAGACAAAACGACAGACAGATAGACAGACAGACAGACAGGGTGAGACACTGAGAGAGAGAGAGAGAGAGAGAGAGAGAGAGAGAGAGAGAGAGAGAGAGAGAGAGAGAGAGAGAGAGAGTATGTAGGAGTGATGGAGTTGAGTAAACGAGGAGTAGAAAGGTCAGGGTGAAAGTTATGACAGGAACATGGATGGATGAATGAATGATGGATGGATAAATGGATGATGGATGGAATAGCATCATAATAGAGATACAAATTAAAAGTAAGGGGGGATGGAGAGAGAGAGAAAGAGAAAGCCACAGACAGACAGACAGACAGACAGACAGACAGACAGACAGACAGAGAGGACATGTTTTGAATTTAAAAAGCACTTGATTGAAAACACATTCTGTGGTCATGTGAGATGAGACCAACACGGTACAGAAATGACTCTTTACCTTACAAACAACAACACAAATAGACAACATGACACGGACGACAACATTGGAGGAAGGTTAGAAAGTGAGCCGTAACGTGTCCTCAGTGCCCAGAGAGAGAGAGAGACATAGACATACAGTTTGAGTTTCATTTGCAATAATTATGTTTTGATTTCTAATGCTTTGGCAACACATGGTTTCACTTGTCATGCCAATAAAGAAAGAAACAGAGGAAGAGTGAGAGAAAGAGGCAAACAGAGAGAGAGAGACACACAGAGACACAGAGAGTGAGAGAGACAGAGTGAGAGAAAGAGAGAGGGAGAGAGGCACATTGAGATTGAGGGGGGTGGGGGGTGATCCTGAAGTCAAAGCTGACCCATTCAGTGTGTGTGGTGAAGATAAGAACAGATTAATGTTACCATGAACTTTGCTGTAGACCACAGCAAGGGAAAATATGTGTGTGTGTGTGTGTGCGTGCGTGCGCGTGTGCATTTGAAGTTTGGACAGCTTCATGTGAAAACACTACACGACTGTGCACGTGTTATGAGATAGTGTGTGTTTATTTGTGTCTTGTGTGCACATCTGAGGAGAACGCTGTGTTGCGGAGTTGTGCGATGGTGCCAGTGTGCGTTAGTGTTTGTTTGCATACAGACATCTGTGCACAGCTGTGCATGTCTGCGTCTGAGTATCTTTGTGTGTGTGTGTGTGTGTGTGTGTGTGTGTGTGTGTGTGTGTGTGTGTGTGTATGTGTGCGTGTGTTGGTTGTGGTCTGGTGTTGAGCTCTGAAAACAGCAGATCTACAATCCCACAATGCATTGCGATGCTACATATGTTTTTGTGCAAGTTTGCATGTAAGTGTGAATCTGTGTGTAATTGCAACCGTAGGTCGCAAGTTTACTATGAAAACCGGCACATCTTGTCCACTTATCCTCTATATATATATCTGATGGTCACGCCCACAGATATAAAAAGCTAGATACCTCCTCCGCCGCTGCAGTTCATTGGGGCGACTGGTCAAACACCGCTGGCGGAAGTGCGTAACTGTGGAACTCCGGAAGGCACTCTGCCCCCTCCAATGGGAGAGAGGGAGTCCTGCCAGTCCTGCATCTGATTGGCCTACCGAGCTTCCCATTCTGTGACGCACAAGGAAGCGTCCTTCAGAATTCCCAAGAGCCCCGCCTCAGAATTCTGGAGGCTTGCATAGAGTTATTGGGAGGCTTGCCAGCTCTCTTTGACCAACCCCCCCCCACCGGAGGGAGGTATCTAGCTTTTTATATCTGTGGTCACGCCTGACACTGTGGTTCCCCTGACACATCACTGTGACATCACAGGTGACATCACCTATGTAAAAGTTCCATATATGGGTATTCCCCAGAATCCCTTTTATGCCCATATATGAAGATCCCTGATGTCATCGATACACATCACTGGCCAGATGGCCAACACATGGCCCATATCTGTGTGGCTGGTTCAGATAGGGATCTCCATATATGGGCATAAAAGGGATTGTATGTTGTTATGTCATGGGAACCACTCTAACGGAATCCATTTTATGCCTATATATGGATATCCCTGATGTCATCAATATTAAGCTCATATCTAACAGGACTTCATATGGGAATGCCCATATATGGAGGAAGACAGCCTATATCTGTGTGGCTCGTTCAGACAGGGATCTCCATGTATGGGCATAAAAGGGATGTACCATATACAGTACATGGATCTCCATATATGGGTTCCAGGGGTGTCCATATATGAGTAACTGGTCCGATATACATCACTGGCCATAGATGGCCAAGAATTGGCACGAGGTCGCATGTCGCCCTGAGGCGTGTTACTAGTAGGCTGTACTGTATGTACTGTATGTGTGTGTGTGTGTGTGTGTGTGTGTGTGTGTGTGTGTGTGTGTGTGTGTGCGTGTGCGTGTGTGTGTGTGTGTGGAAATATTTTGGTAAATGTTTGACCTTTGGACTGTGGCTGTTTAACCGTGGTTAACCATCTATGATGTCATATCGATGAATATAGTTGCAGTCCTGTGTGTGGGCAGTTCACATGGAGCATAAAACATGTATTTTAACATACATTAATTAGGTCTACATGTCTTTCTGTACAGTTGTTTTCTTCTCTTAAAGGGGGCGTGACACGGCCAAAACAGCTAATTATGGCTATCAAATTAGCATTTTTTTTTAATGATGTCATGTACCCCCATGTTAAATTATCCAATCAAATGATGCTGCCGACACGTCCATACAGCTACAGTAGCTGTATGGGCGTGTCGGCAGCAACACAGAGCCCCCATACTGCATACTTTGAGCTCCACCCCCTTTACAAACCGTTTCAACAAAGACCACGTGACCTACTGTACCATAATGTTAAATTTCGGCCGGTGTCACCACTCCTTTAAGGTATTGTAAAATATAATATATTCATATTTTGTTTGTTTTAATATGACTTTACGGTATTTCTTT
The DNA here is from genome assembly GCF_963921795.1 of Nannobrachium achirus. NCBI lineage: Eukaryota > Metazoa > Chordata > Actinopteri > Myctophiformes > Myctophidae > Nannobrachium > Nannobrachium achirus. Next base: position 22,151,019 of record NC_137821.1, read on the forward strand.
GTCATTTAGTCCTAAACAGTTAGTGACACACAATTCGGTTACCGTCCCATCCTAGTGTGTGCGCATGTGTGTCTTAGTGTGTGTGCTTGTGTGTGCATCCATGCTAGTGTGTGTGCGTGTGTGTATGCCTGGGTGTTTGAGTGTGCGTGCATGCTAGTGTGTGTGTGTGTGTGTGTGTGTGTGTGTGTGTGTGTGTGTGTGTGTGTGTGTGTGTGTGTGTGTGTGCGTGCCTGAGCGTGCACGCGAGAGCCTGTTTGTTTTTACAGCTACCAGCAGGATCTGTGTGATGCATGGAGCTCCAGCTATGAAGGACGCCCAGCGCCAGAGAGGACCATGGGAAAAAAAGAAGAAAAAAAGAAAACATCTCGGAAAACAACTGGACTTCTTCCGCTATGAATGAAATGTTTTCAGACACGGAAAGAAAAATGTCTCCATGTCCAAATCAGTCACATAACGCACGTACACCCTTCTCTCTCTCTATCGCTTATCCTCTATACTCCTTTTCCATCTCTCCATCACTTTCTCTCCATCTCTGTCAGTGTCCATTTTGTATATCAAATCAGACTGTAGTGTATTCTTTTTAATATTATGTTGGTGTAAGTTCACTTGGGACATGTATTCTCATGTTTTGCTGCTAAATATGTATTATTTATTATCTTAGCGGTTATATATATCTTTTAAACAAATTGATGACGTGCAGATCAGATTTTCCACTATTTTTGAATCGTTTTGAAATGTTTTCTTTTATTTTTTTTAAACTTGACCTATAATGACCTGCCCACAAGAGGGACTGATTATTAATTGATTATTGTAATTATCTGCAATTAAAATCAATTTGTTCAATTAACTGTTGCAGACCTAATTTGAACCCGTGCCCAGCGGAGGTGTGTGTGTGTGTGTGTGTGTGTGTGTGTGTGTGTGTGTGTGTGTGTGTGTGTGTGTGTGTGCAGAAACAGGGATGTGAACCACTGGCGCTCAGTGTCTCCGGATGCTGGCCTCGGCTCCCTGCCGCTGAGTCTCCATGTGGTCATGCTCACCATGACGACCACACAGACATAAACCATATCCCAGCACTTCTAAACTGGCCTCGTTACGTAACACACAAGAAAAAAAAACCCTCTCTCAAAATGACACATCCGCTGTTTGAAGCCAATGTCAAACCTAAAACTTTTGCCATTACGAGATGATTGATCGCACGACATTAAAAATGAATCTATGCGATCCAGGGGCGCGGACTAGCCGACACCAAAACAAAATGGAAGCTAAAGGATGATTTATACCTGTTTGCGCGCGGAAAATACACAATCTACGAGCTCACGAATGCCGCGCTGTGACGGTGTTGTGACCATGGGTGTTCTAAGGGCCATGTTAAACAGCATAAATGCTATTTCACCTTTTATTTGAGTGAATAATGAACAAATTGTGAACGATCATTCCTTTTTTTGGGGGTAATTGCAGTCCCTTAGATTTATTTTGCCCTGGTCTCCTCAAACACAATCACAATGACGTAAAAGGCCTCGCAACAAAGGATTTGTCGTCTCCCGTGTGGGAACGAACGGAGGTCATCTGGGGATAAGCCAAAGGGGTATTGATAAAGTGTGTGTGTTTGTGTACTGTAACAGGTTCACTTCAATTCAGCTGTTATTTATTTATAGTGCAGCAACATCACCCCGAGGGGTCTCATGTACACTTCATAGGAAAGAATGCAGTTTAAATGTGACGAACGCCCGCACGCACACAAACTCAACTGACCCACAAATGCACACACAATACACAGAGACACAGACAGTGTTGTGTGCCAACATGTGAATAGAAAAAGTCATACATACATACAACTTTCTTTTTCCTTTTTCCACACACACACACACACACACACACACACACACACACACACACACAAACCGGAGATCGAGGGGAAAAAAAGGTGGATCCAATGTACAGTAGTTATGAATTACAAGCTCCTATCACAAGCTCTTGTTAAGACTATTCATACATATTTATAAAACCCACAGATACACTCAACAACTTTCAACCTCTTGTCCTTGTTTTGGGTATCTCATTATAGGTGAAAATGTTACAAGAAAAAACAAACAAACAAACACACACATATATATATATATCAAATTCCCAATGTGCAGCACGCTCTGTGGGCTTTTAGCAAATATCTCTACGTTTGCGCAACACTATCGTACAATGAATTATGGGGCATTCATTTGTGAAAGAACACACACAGTAGGATATATTCACTCACAGGCGTAGATAAAGTCCCTCATACACACACACACACGCTACACACACTTCCCGGTGGTTTCCGCTGATTGAGCCGCCGTGCCCCTGACGACAACAACACAGGGCCGGACAGGAAGTGCCTGCAGACAGGAAGAGAGGAAGTAGGAAGTGGAGGGGCGGGACACTTCCCCGCTGCCAATCTGTATGCCTCTATGACAGGCCTTCACATCTACGTATCTGACACAGTCTGCTACACTGTATGCCTCTATAACAGGGGTCTTCAACGTTTTCAGGCCAAGGACCCCTTAGTTGAGAGAGAGATGAAGCAGGGACCCCCACAACCTGTTCATAGATTCCATATAGTTTCATTGTTTGACACAATCATCAGTGTATTTTGGATTCATGTCAATTTGTGTTTTCAGATATTTAACCACTTGAGCCGTCATTACCTAATAAACTTGACCTTTTACTCTGTACTTAGTCTGCTCTTTTTCCCCTCTACACCGAAAATAGCCGATCTACTCACAACGCTGAGCTTCTTCTAGATCTGCTATTTTTGGCTACAGTTCTCAGAATATGGTTCAAATTGTTAATATAAAAGATTTGGAGGACCCCCTGTAGTAACTCTGAGGACCCCCTAGGGGTCCCGGACCCCCTGTTGAAGACCCCTGCTCTATGACATGACAGGCCTTCACTCTATGACACAGTGAGTCTGCTACACCAGTGGTTCTCAAAGTGGGGTTCGGGGACAGTACCATGTTGGCTGGTGAAGGCACTTTGTAGGGTTAGCAATAATAGATATTTCATTTTAAGATACCCATTATAAAAGCAACTTCCTACTTCTAGTTGGCTGTATGTAGTGTAGAACAGTAAGAGCATAGGTTTTCGAGCGATCACACCAAATTGTCCAATATAAGGGAATGGAGCGCTGGTGTGAGTGGTTGGGGCACCTTTTATGCCCAAATCTCAATTGCAGATTTGGGCTTGGCCTAAAAATAAAAATAAATTAAAAGAAGGCCCTTTTGAATCAATCCCTGGACTAGACTTTGTATAGATTTTTTGTAAAGAAAGAATGGTCAAAAAAGTATTGAAACGATCCGATCTACAAGCTCATACCACTAACGATGGAGTATAAAATAGGGCTTAAATGCTTAATTGGTTAATGGTTAGAATCTTCTGTCAGTTCGTTGATATGATTTTTTGTACTATTTGTTTAATAAAAAAAACAATTATAGATTAATCGCAGAAAATTGAATTGGCCATGTATAAGTCAGTTGTTTGTGAATGCTTTTTAAATATGTGTTATTTTACATGTGTCAACATCAGCTGGGGCTTAAAATTGTTACGTTGACATAAAACTGCATGTATTATACCGTATATTGTACATACTTCATCCTACATTGAATAGTGTAATGTGAGCTTTACACAGTACATTTTCGCCTCTAATGACATGCCCAGCAGCATTGGGTACATCAGGTTATCCTCTGGAAATGTTCCCATTGACATTCAGAACGGCTTTCCCTTGAAGAGGAGACCTGGTCGACATTTAACTTCCACCAAACTTTTAAACTTATGAACCAAAAGTTTCTCCGCTTGTACAATTTAGTTGTCAAAAGAATGTCCGTGTAATACATCCAGCGCAAGAAGAAGTGAACCTTTCCTCCCTGGGGATAATAATGTTTTGTCGTCTACAGACGGACAGACAGAGGCACAGAGTGGCTGTGGGTTTTCTGTTGTTCCTCTTTGATGTGATTGATTCAGTTGTCTCCACCAAAAGCCAAGAAAGTTCAATCAATCATAAGCGGCGGCAGAGAGCAGATTGCTTTGGGAAAAATAAAAAACACGAGAGGCCCGTCCCCTTTACAAGTGACCCAACAATAGCGGTGAAAAAGGTACTGTACACGGAGCGGCACATAGTGAAAACACATTTTTTAAGCCCCGTTTGTACATTGTTCTTATGGCGGTGTCGCCCACGCCACATAGCTGAGCTACAAGCCCACGACGTGTCACATTCGCGACCCGTTATGGGCTTGAAAATCAGCTACAGTATGTCCGGCATGCGACTCTGCCGTACGACGAAGCATAAAACCGGGCTATAAGACAGAACATGGATTGAACTTGACAGCCAAACTATCACAGACGCCCCGACTTCAAGCTCTGCAACGTTTAACCACAGAAACCCCAAATCGACGCGCACCGTGTTGAATTTGGACCAAATGTGTTGCATTTGGACCGAGTTCAACTTGAAACGGTGTTGCGTTACGCGCTGGCAACGCGGCACGGCCTTCAGTTGTGAAAGAGCCTGTTTAAAAGGGATTTTTAAACAATTTCAACCTGGCCATGTTGGGCGAGTCGTTATGGGTCAACATTTTCAAACATCATAAAAGTTATAACATAAAGCAAATCTACAAGCTTACAATGCGTCACATCTCATGGCGTCCCTACTTTGGGCATGTCATTATAGGCAAATATTCTACTTTTCAAAACATTTATTTATTTATTTTCAATACATTTCAGAATCTATAAAGAAGTATAAAAAAGCAGTGCGCTAAAGTGGTTAAAATAACAGCAAATCTGTTGAATTTGGAACGAATTTGAACTTGCACTGCGTATAGCTGTGAAGTATTTTACGATAACAGTGAAGAGTGCAGTCAGTAACTGCAACGTTCCTCAATGCAACACCTTCAGTTGTGAAGCATTAACAATAACAGAGAGAGAGTGCAGTCAGGACTCACGTCTGTGTAACTGATGCTCAGAGGAAGTGCATTCCTCTAGTCGACAGACACACAGTGCTCTGCTCTGTGTTTAACACCACTGTCTGTCTGGGTTTCTACGTCTGAAACTGGATATATAAATCAGGTATACATACCCGCAGTGTTGGGAAATATTAATCTTTAAAAGGTAATTGCGACCGAAGGTCACAGTTTACCATGAGAAACGTCACAGCTTGTGTACACATTTTTATGGGTTTCTATGGGTTTACTGCTCTGACATCATGCTCTGATGTCACTGTGATGTCACACTAACATAATCCCTTTTGTGCCCATATATGGAGTTCCCTGATGTCATCAATATTAATGATGCCCTGTTAGAGAGATCCCTGTGATGCCAGAGGGAACACATCCCTTTTATGCCCATATATGGAGATGTGGCGATCCCTGTGATGCCAGGGGAACAAATCCCTTTTATGCCCATATATGGAGATCCCTGATGTCCACATCCCGGATGTCCAGGGATAATGGATCTGAGGATCCCTTTATAAGGCAGAGACATCTGGGTTGTAATGCTCATCATGGAATCAAGAGTTATATATTTTATTATCTTAAATTTTTCATGTTACTTTGATATAATCAACTATATTGATTTTACCTCTACACACCAAATCTCTTTGCCCATCTCTGAGCTTGTAGATTGGTTATTTTCAGCCCAGAATATGGACAGGCTAGACTTCATGTCGTTAAGGCGGTGGGAACTTCATGAAGGCCATGGACGCCGTTTGTCATTACGTCTGTCCTTCAAAGAACTCTCTGCGCTGAGGCCACAGTGTCCTTGATGTTCCGCCCACACTGACCAGTGGACCAGCTGACTGCACTGTTTTCACATCTGCCTCTTTCCTGTCAATACCCTTTTATACACCACTGGTTCTCAAGCTGTGGGTCGAGACCAACATGTTTTGGGGGGCCTCCAGATGACAGTAATGACAATTTAAGGACTATTAGGCCCTTTTTAATACCTAAAAAAAGCTTAAGAAAAAGACCACTATGGCATCAAAAGTAATAGACAAACTGTAAACGACCAACTGGTCAAATATTGGCCAAATTGTCAAATAATATTAGAAAGAGGCAAACATTTTGAAAACAGTCAATCTACAAGCTCACAATAGTGAGCTTTTAGATCTGCTATTTTAACAATATTTATCTGTGGAACATAGTCAAGCAAAATTGTATGCCTAAACTCCTACATTCAAAGGGTCCCCAGTTCAAATATGATCATTTGGACACTTAACCTGAGTGACTTGAGAGTCTGAACTTTCCAGTTACTAGTTTGTGGCTGATACAGTATGAACCATTGGAAAACTGGGCTATTTATATACTTTTGACTCATATGAGTTTGCACAAATGATTTACAAATACTGGTTATTTCTTTCTGTGAATTCTGTTATTTTTATAATCTTTTTTCTTTTAATATTCATTGATAGATACTATATATTAAAAAGAAAGATCCTCCGTAACTCTCCATTTGTATCCATCATTTCTGTGGACTTTAAATCACTGTTTTATTTGATGGCCTTGCTGCCCTTGCATTTGGCCTTTGTATCCTCAAACAATTGACAACACCAAAGGTCAAGTGGCCCTGTCCCCTAAAAGGATGAAATGCCAGGCTTGATTCAGAAAGACTCCCCTATAACGCACGGAAGGTCCACAATATTCTATACAAACTTTCAACTTTGCAATTTCAACTATATGGAACTATGAGTACATTTACTTAAAATAGCAGATCTACAAGCTCGAAACGCGGCATGAATCTTGTGAATCTGCTACTTTTGATGCTTCTGTCTAACGCTGTAGCATGATCAAGTAGGGATACGGAGATTTCTGCCCCAGAGCAACGTATATGAAACACTGTCCGTACTTGTCTGCTACAAGTGTCCAGCCACCCCACTACACACCTCAACAACCATCTCAAAAACCCCACCCAACCTTTCAAAAGAGAAACCAAGTAGGTCATCACAACAATCGCCCCCAAAAACCCAGCCTAATCAGGGACCCTAACTAACCTCTGACCCGTACATCTATTCTTAGCCCGCCCGGTCTCATATCATTACCCTCCGATTCACACGCAGATTAGCTCCGACGCTAACGCACAATGGGAGGTCAGTGGGGATCAGCTAGCTGCTAGCGCACAATACCGGGCCATGGGAGGGGGAGGTTAATGGCTTGCTTTGACCTCGCGGCTGGACTCCACGTTCAAAACTACAAAAGGTACTTTTTACTAGTGTTTTTATAAGATATGGGGCTGGAATAGTAGGGATATTAGCGGTGGCGGGAGGGTATTGTTTGGGTTATCTGCAGTGTAATATTTTGTCTGGTAATCAGTGTGCGTTACAGCTGTATTGTTAATAAATGACCCAACACCTTTCTGTGATGTTTGTAATTCTTTACGTCGCTATTTTTAAGTCATCAGTTGATAATAAATGGGAGGCTCACGAACGGATTGGGAGAGTGTGTACGTGTGTATAGGCGTGCATGGCCGTCTGTGTGTGTGTGGGCAAACACATACACATCAAGACAAAGATACTGTAAGGACTGCATGCACATTTGTGCGTGCGGTCTCTCTCTCTCTGTCCCTCTCACACACACACACTCATACACTCAAGTGTATGCACACGGACGCACACACACACCCTCTCTCACACACTCAAGAAATGGATGGACACATACACGCAGCGCACGCGCAGAAGGGCACAAAGGTACTTTTTGTTTCTGTGTCAGTGGAACCGCAGCTTTTGCTTGGTCATCATGGATAAATGCTCCTCTTATCAAGAGAGAGAAGAAAGAGCGAGTGCGTCTGCCACACACACACCATTCAATACAGAAATAGTGCACGCTTGCATACGAGTGTATCTACAGTAGCTGTGTGTGTGTGCGTGTGTGTCTTTGTGCACGTACACCAATGCATGCTATGTGTGCGCCTGTGTGTGCGCATGGCTCACCATCTATTGTATGTGTGCAAGTGGACGTGTGTGTGTGCAAGTGCACATACAGCACTTACTTGCTAGTTGATAATGTGTATATGTTTGCATGTCTTGGCCTACATGTTGCAGTGTGTGTGTGTGTGTGTGTGTGTGTGTGTGTGTGTGTGTGTGTGTGTGTGTGTGTGTGTGTGTGTGTGTGGCAGCTGCTTGCTGTAATAGCAGCTTTGTTTTCAGTGAGTGGCCCTTAATGAGGTCAAAGGTAACTCTGGACCCTGACAGACTGACTGGGAAAACAAGAGACGCCTTCATCACACACATGCACGCGCGCGCGCGCACACACACACGCGCACGCACACACAAATGCACACACGCACGCACACACACACACACAAAGTTAAGTTTTACCAGGACAAAGTCCCAAAATCACCCACTGGAGAAAGGGACTCTTTGTGTGTGTGTGACTGTGTGTGTGTGTGTGTGTGTGTGTGTGTGTGTGTGTGTGTGTGTGTGTGTGTGTGTTCAGAGGACAGCGCAGACAGAATCAGAGCTAAAGACAGAACAGAGACCTTGATGCTGTTATTCTATACAGTTCTCAAACTTGAGCTCACTCATTGATTTCTATTTGATCGTGCTAAATGGAAAAGGGAGCTTTGTTGATTGGAGTGTGCAATTCATTTGTTTGAAAATATATCGATCTAAACCAGGGGCATAGTTCCGCCGATTTAAAACGAATCCAATACGGAACTAAAACTTCCTATGTTTGGCCGCTAGTTGTGCTGTTTCCCCCCCGCGAGGTAACAAAAACAATTTGTCTACATTGGACCCCATTCGTTTTCCCCTTTGATTTTCTAACCATAAACGTTGTCATAAATACTTCATTGTTCCTGTCGCTAGTGAAAATACTGAAAAACTCCCTTTCAATCACCATGATATGCGTTTTGTGCAAATATGGTCCCATTTATGTTAAAATTGAAGATACATTTGCGGGGGGCGTGGCCAACTAAACTGATACTAGCCTGCTGTGTTCTTCTTCGTGTGCTTTATTTCGGGAGGCTCAACACCACATTCTCCCATGTATCCCTGCGGTTCCACGTGACCGTTGGCAGCCAATAGCATGCCTTGTGATTCCTGGGGTACCATTAAAACAATGATGGCGACACCCATACAAGGGACAAAAAAAAAACGTCATTTTCGCAGCATGGAAACCAACGGCTTCGCATCGTCCATATTTTTTTTTTACAGTCTATGATCTAAACATGTCTGCTTGTGTCACGACTACATCCACACCATACACTGATATTACCCAGTGTCAGTGTATGGCGGTGTTTACTGTAGCTCTGGCTCTTTTTATGTACAAAACCTGTCTGTGTTTGTTTCCTTTCTATTCTCTCGTCCGTGTTCCAATTCTCTCTGTAACCGCAAAGCATTAAAGCTTGCTCAAAAAGAAACTTCTCAGAACTTACTGTGCTATATTCTGTGTTTAGTTTCATACTGTAGGTTTACACTACACACATAACAAAAGTGAAATTATATTTGTGTGTTTGTGTGTGTGTGTGTGTTAGGGCATTCACCAAATATCAAAGTCACTATTCAACGTTGTTCACCGAAGTCGCTTATTTTTATTGTTTTATTGTTTTCTCTTAAAAAAATATATAGTTTATAAAGCTTGTCTAGATAGGAAGTCATAAGAATGAGTTGTAGGTATTACAGTTAATGTGACTCGGTTCTGCAGATAAATATTGTGAAAATAGCAGATCTACATGCTCACAACGCCTCGCGCTGCGAGGCGTTGTGAGCATGTAGATCGGCTATTTTCACAATGTTCAGCCTCTAGCTTACTTAATATTTGACAGTTTGGTTTGGCAAGTCCTGTAGAATATTCGACTATTCGAATACTTTGAGGTCGAATAATTTGAATACTAAAAATCACTATTCGTGAATGCCCTAGTGTGTGTGTGTGCAGGTGTTGGGTTCAATGAATCGTTACGGAAATTATTCTCAAAGTCGGGTCCGGGGAACCCCAGGGGTTCTATAGGGCGTTCCAGGGGGTCCCCAGCTAAATTAAACAATAATTAGACCTATTTGCTCCCGCTGGGGAATTTCAGTTTTCAGAGTGAGAGCTGGAGACAGTCGTTTAAACAGAAAGAGAGAGAGAGAGAGAAGAAACAGAGCATGTGAAAGAGAGAGAGAGAGAAACAAGCCTCTCTCTGTCACTTGAAGAGGACAGAGAAGAATTGTCAAGAACCCCAACATGCACGAGCGCGTGCATATGCACGCACGCACACGCACACACACACGCACACACACACACACACAGAGTCACCTGGAAACAAACCCCTTTATTGAGGTCCTGGCGGCCATCTTTGATTAGATGGAGTGACTCAGCATAGACGGGACACAGAGAGAGTGTGTGTGTGTATATGTGTGTGTGTGTGTGTGTGTGTGTGTCTATGATAGTGATAGTGAATGGAAGCATTTGTGTCAGTGTGGGAATAATGTAAAAGGCTTGTGACTGTACGAGCAGTGTGTGTGTGTGTGTGTGTGTGTGTGTGTGTGTGTGTGTGTGTGTGTGTGTGCACCTCGTGGTCTGGTATCTCGGAGGCCAGTGTCTGTCCCAGTACTGCAGCGGTCAGATACGTCCAACACCGAGCTGTATTAGGCAGGTTATAACCTCCTATATGGACAGATAGAGTGATAGAGAGACAGACACGACAGACAGAGAGAGAGAGAGAGAGAGAGAGAGAGAGAGAGAGAGAGAGAGAGAGAGAGAGAGAGAGAGAGAGAGCGAGAGAGAGAGAGAGAGAGAGAGAGAGAGAGAGAGAGAGAGAGACATTAGGGGACTTTCATCAGTCAAATGTGTAAACAGCACGGATGCACAGTAAAAAACTTGGGTTAAAAGGGACTCCAATTGAAACAAGCCCAAAAGCTTTCTAATAAACTTCTAATAAAGTCTTCAATCAATCAATCAAAACACAAACAAGTCCTGGAGATTGGAGTTCGGTCCCCACTCCCCAGCCTGTCTGAGAAAGGCCACCACCACCTGGCACTGGCAGCTGCTTCAAGTGTTCAAAGGTTCCAGCTTGAAACCCGTTATTAGGGGCACGGTCACGTTCATTCTTCTACGGGGCTGGAATGGATGGTCAGTGTCTGGTTGCGATGTGTCGCTTTCAACGCGTCTGAAGCACAGAGTTGAACATTGCTGAACTGTGACTGGAGCGTCAACCAATTAGGAAAGAAGCGACGCGGTTGACCCCACGTGGCAGGTTTCTTTCTAAACCAACCACTAGGCCTGTCACGATTACACATTTAAGTTGCTGATTAATTGTCCCACAAATATTTCTGATTAACGATTTAATTGTGTTTTTGGCAAACTACAAGTAGAGTACAATTTTGAATTTCTGTTTGGTTTTTAGGCTTCATAATCACAAATTGCACAGGATAGATGTGACAAAAATATACAAAGAAATTACATTTGATGAAATGTATTAATAATTTACTTTCAAGAGACTGTAAACTGATCTACAAGCTTACAATACTAGCTATTTTGTCAGCTATTTCTATGATAGTCCATTTCTGCTATTTTTGTTAAACATTTGAAAACGTGTGAACATTTCTCAACACGGAAACGATTATGCAAAATAATTGCGATTATCTCAAATAATTGCGATTATCTCAAATAATTGCGATTATCTCATACAATTGCGTTTGGAAGATTATGCAATAATCGTGACAAGTCTACCAACTACTCCAATGTAAGTCAGTTGCACCACACACCAGAAAGCTGTGTCGGACAATGTCGGTTCTCCGGCACTGCGCTATACGTAAAGTCGTCTTGAGACAACTCGTTGTGATTTGGCACTAAAACAACATTAAAATGAACTGAAGTGAATTGATAACTGACAACTGCTCACAACCCGCACGACAACATGGGAAATTGATGTGTCTGAAGCCTCAGCATTACGTTGTTGGCTACAGCGCTGTTCTGACGCAGATGTGTGACTGTGCCCTGATGGCTGAGTCTGTCTTTGTGCAAATAAACCTCTAGTTTAGAAAGAGAAAGAGAGAGAGAGAGAGAGAGAGAGAGAGAGAGAGAGAGAGAGGTGTGCTATGGTCAAGTTAAGTGGGTGATGGAGAATGTCAGACTGACAAGAGGGGGAACGAGGGATTGTTTAAAGCAGAAAAAGGGGGGGAAAGAACAAGAAATAGGGGAGAGGGGAAAAAACAGTTGGCGGAAGGATAGAACGATTAAGAGAAATAGTGTGGGAAGAGGAGAGGGGGTGAAGCAACAGAAACAAAGAGAGAGAGAGAGAGAGAGAGATAATGAACGAGAGCAGACTAGACATGGTCGCTGACAGAACTGGAGGAAGAGAGAGAGAGAGAGAGGGGAAAAAACCCCAAAGAAAATGATAGAGGGAGTGATAGGGAGAGAGAGAGGGAAAGGAATAGAGAGAGAGTAAGGAGAGGGATTGTAGTTGAGTAAAATGGCTTCATTGTGTCGTATAATTAGTAGCTATCATCTGGTGTAGGGCTGAGGGCCTTTGGAACAGAGCGTGTGTGTGTGTGTGTGTGTGTGTGTGTGTGTGTGTGTGTGTGTGTGTGTGTGTGTGTGTGTGTGTGTGTGTGTGTGTGCGAGTGCGTGCGTGGCTGCGTGCGTGCGTGCATGTGTGTAATTGTGTGCAAGTGAGTGAATGAATGAGATGGAGTCTGTCTGTGTGAGAGGGCCAGAACACAAACAGACACACCTAAACACATTGCACATGGTCCCTGGACTGCAATGCATTTAGTACAACAGAGGACCATTATTCATCACGATGGTCTAACGGGCGCACGCGCGGCGTGCACAGTACACAGCACACACAGTCGCGCAACGGCACACACAGTCGCAACGCGCATACTCAAACCAGACATGATAATTTACATTACACATTGACACGCATGCATGCAGACATGCAGATTTGCCGTTTCAAGCTTTCAGGCTTTACTGCTCTTTTCCTGCAAATGCATTTTTTCCACAGGTTTCTGTCTGTTTTGCCTAATTTTATGGAGAACGGAGAGAATTTTTGGAGAAACCCGCAAATGGCAAGAAACCACTCCACATTGAAAAGCAGAATCCACCTTCATGGGTCGATTTAAACGACAAAGTCAGAGATAAGTCATAAACATAGCAAAAGTAGCTGATCTACAAGCCCAATGTTCTGCCAATCCTCTGGAAATCCACTGTCTTGCCAATGGCAGGACACGTGAAGTTTTGAAATGGCACAACCTCACATACGTAAGTAAGCCTTGCCGAATGCAGAGCCATGTGGCCCATAGGGCAGGAGCCTATCTGTTTTTTTGTAGTGGAGCGTATGAAGCAACTTGATGTACACCCCCTGGACATGACCATAGCATGTCACAGCGGACTTACCCCGAATCCAACCCTTGATGCTGAGTAGGGCTGTAACAATTATTACATAATCGTCTAATCGTAATTATTTGACATAATCTCAAATATTTGTTCATAACCGTCATAATCGTGAATGTTGAAAAATGTTCATACATTGACAAACATTTTCAGAAATAGTGGAAATAGCAGATGCGATGCGACGCGTTGTGAGCTTGTAGATCGGCTATTTCCACTACCATTGTTATTTTTTAAGTAGAAAGTTGTCAAATATGTCAGTCATTTCTTTGTATATTTAGGTTATGTGTCATATCTGCCATGTGCAACTTCAAAGCCTAAAAGCTGAACAGAAATGTAATTATCAATGACAAAAACACAATTAAATCGTTAATCGCAATTATTTGAGTGACGATTAATCGTCATGTAAAATGTCATATCGTGACAGCCCTAATGCTGAGTGCCAAACAGGGAGGCACGGGGTCACTTTTTGATAGTCCTTGGTATGACCCAGCCAGGGGATTGAAACCCAAACTTCCAATCTCAGGGCGGACTCTCCAACCACAAGGCCACTGGAGCTGGTTCATACATACATACTTACTGTAAATGTTCCCAAAAAATCCTAAAAAATTTAAACTATTTCCAGAATTGGTTGCTGAAGCATCATAAATATATTGGTCAAAACATCAGCAATCAGCGGTCTAGGACTCTCTGAAATCTGGGTTCAGCATCGGACCCAAAAAGTAAAAAATATATTATATTATTTAACTTGAATCTTTGTGTCATCTGTGGTGTTACGGGTCAAATATGACTCGGCAGAGAAATGTGGCTCAATTCGCCACATACTGTATGATCAATATTCAAAGAGAGAGAGAGAGAGAGAGAGAGAGAGACTTTTTGGGTTTATGAAAAATAAATGGCTTTACATCCATTCCTGTATATGGGTCACTTAACACCACAGATGTCACTTGAGTACTTTGGGCTGAGTTAAATCATGGGTCAAATTTGACACCAAAAGTGTCACCAGGTTTCTAACACAATGCAAGGGTTAGTTGAGTTACCTAATTTATTATAAATTATGCTCACAATATAACTTTTTTTCTACTATGGCTAACATTTGGCTGTCACAAGTATAGTAATACACACTACAAAGACTCAAATACACACTGACACGCTCGCGTGCACGCCTACCTCCTCCCAGCAGCAGCGTGGGCAGCTGCCACTGCAGCACGTAGCGCAGACACTGCCCCACCCCCACGGGAGTCATGTTGAAGCAGCACATGGGGTCGCCGGCCATGGTGTCCGCTCCCAGCTGCATCACCACCGCCTCCGGGTTGAACAGCGCCCGCACCTCCTGCATCACGCTGCACAAACCAGGAAGTGGACAGGAAACGGGATTTCAACAGGGTGGTCGGTCGAGGGGGGGGGGGGGGGGGAACTACCGTTTACATTAACTGGCCAAAAGTGTTGGGGCTTGGGGGGGTGGGCTTATAAAGTCAATTCCTGCGGTCACGATAGGTTTATTTTATTACACATATTTATTTTATCTTCATGGAACAATCAGAAATAAATACTGTATATGCACACAGACACCATAGTTTATATATAAAATGCGAGCTTTTCCTGAGTCTTACTGTAGTCTGAGCTAAAGGCCACTTATACACAGACTGTTCAGTGTCTCTTCCATACCAACTGGAAGCGTCGTGCTACCACATGTTGAAGGGAGAACACACACCCATTGAAAAGACACACAAATAACGTTTCACCGCACGATGACGCCTGGAAATAGAACAGTGGCGTATCGGAACGCCGGTTCGGAATGTCAACTCGTGCCTCCGCGAGTCTGACGCCGCCGGTGTGGGGTAGGTTCGTTGACAATAATGGGGAGCGGCTGTTTTTACACACGCCATTCGCAGCCTGTGTGTAATGGCATTAAGAGCCTCGAAAAACGTGACCCAACCTTGGTGGTAATGCTGTATATTTATAACTCATTTGTTATAAAGCATGATGCAGTGTGTGGAAACTGGAGTTTTCCTATTTTATTTTGATCTTCTGTCCACCAAATTTGGATGTGTGTGCTCTGTTAACTTTGTGTGTCCATATCTTACCTAGTAAACACCTGGTAGTATCTGTCATCCTTGATACCGTCCTCCATTGGAACGTTGACTGCATACCAACGACCTTTCCCCAACCCTGTGTCACACAGGTCCCCCGTACCTATAGCACGCACACATGAACAAACGCACACACACAATAATATTCTTATATTATATCATAAGGCATTGCATGAAAGAGGGTTGAATACTGATATCAAGTGGATGCACACAGCTTTGGTATTGTGTGCATGGATGTAAAGATTAACCACTTATGTATTTCATCTTATGACGAATTAGTGAAACTAGCAGATCAACCATTTGTGAAAGAGGTTAAATGGACAGATTAATTGGATTTGACTGTAAAGGGCACGTCAGTCACTGACCAGGGAAGAATCCAGGGGAGAACTTGTGGAGGGACACGGTCATGACCTTGGAGGTGAAGCTGAACGCGTCTTCCACACCTGAGAAGAGGAGACACATCACAATGGATTGGATGAAGAATGGATGGACACACAGACAGACAGACAGACAGACAGACAGACAGACAGTCAATGTCTAATTGCATAAAACAATAAAGAAAAGGAAAAAACCGCATGTTAAGTTTGAAGGTCCACTTTTGTGTGTATGTCACTGGGCTGTGTGTATGTGTGTGTGTGTGTGTGTGTGTGTGTGTGTGTGTGTGTGTGTGTGTGTGTGTGTGTGTGTGTGTGTGTGTGTGTGTACCGTCGCCGTGGTGCAGGTCTACGTCCACATATAGAACTCTCTCATATTTCTCCCTCAGTTTGAGGATTCCCAGCACAGCATCATTGACATAGCAGAACCCTGACGCCTCATCTCTGAGAAGGAGAGAAGGGGAGAGAGAGAGAGAGAGAGATATTGAGACAGACAGACAGACAGACAGACAGACAGACAGACAGACAGACAGAGACGGACAAAGGGACGGAGAGAGAGAGAGGGTGAGAGAGACAAGAAAGTGAAAGAGTTCAGAAATTCAGAGACCGACGTCGCAAAAGTCAATTATAGCAGACCTCATGAATATAGAGAGCACACTGAACAACTCTTTCACAAACACACAGAGAACTGTTCTACGCTCTAACTAATTACGAGTGTTTCCAATTCACTCTCAGATGGGCTTAATTTATCGCTCAGGAAGCTGCTTTGCTTGTTGCACTTCAAAACAGCAAGTATAAAAATAAAGCTAGTAACAAAGTGCAAGTACAAAGAAGAGACAACAACAATTAAACTCCTTTTCCCACATGCACTGAAATCAAAAGTGTCAAGTCCTGTGAAATTCTGTTATAAATTATATATCGTCCGACAGTGACCTTGTTTCTCCAAGTTTCATATCTGTATGTTTTTTCGCAAAGTAAAGCCCTGCTTCATCATATAAGGCCTTTGCACAAAAGCAGTGAAAAACAGCCGATCTACAAGCACACAACGCCTTGCGGTGCGAGGCGTTGTGTGCTTGTAGATTGGCTGTTTTCACTAGTTTAAATCATTTTTAAAATGATAAATACAAAAGGAATGGTTATGGACATAAAAGGTTTCCACCCGACAACGATGATATATATGTCTGTTAGGTTCTTGCCTAAGATTTATTGGGGCAATTTGAGAACAGCTCAGTCGATCGACTTCACACTCTGCACAGCACTTCCATGGGTTCTCAGCAGGTGTGAAGTGGAAGAGGATAAATGCTTCTCTCTTGAGGCATGTAAAGGATAGACAGATATATACTGTGTGTGTGTGTAAGTAAGTAAGTGTGTGTTCTTACTTCTTGGCATGGTGCCAGCCCCCGGCCCAGTTGATGGCCACCTCACAGCGCTTGTCCAGCAAACACTGGGCTGCTGTGAGCGTAGCGCCCCCTACTGCCGCCGCATAGTCATAAATCCCCTCCACCACAGGACAGTCATAACCTGCAAGACAGAGAGAGAGACAGACAGACAGACAGACAGACAGACAGACAGACAGACAGGCAGACAGACAGACAAAGAGATGAGGTCAAGAGATGGGTTGCACATACCGTATAAATGTAAGACCACACACATTTCCAGAAATGTTATCAACATGTACTGTTGTTCCTGTAAAATCATTTAACACAGCCCTTATCAAATGCAGTGGTTCGGTAACACTTTAAATTAAGGTTCTTTCCATGATGGATTATAAGCACATTACTCTGAGCTAACGCGGACAGTTTATGCTGGCAGATGGGCGTACCCGGTGAATCTCTCCGGGAGTCTCCGGCCAGTAGCATGTGTTCTCCTCCCCCCACCCCCCTCTGCTCCTCTGCTCAGCGCCACCCTGGCCACAATAGGCGATGTAAATGGCATGAATCTGCAGACACCGGAAGTGCCGCGGTTAAAGGAAGTTACGTCATGCGTTGCAGTCTTCCGGTGAAATTCTACCGGCGGAAGTAGCACCGTTTCATGCCGTTTCAGCCTATGGTCGTTACCAGGCTTTTCTCTTTGCAGATGAGTAAGCCTGGCTACGCGAGGCTACTCAGCGCAGAGAACGCTGCTGCGTCATGACGTCAACAAATTCGGTGCGACGCCCCTCTGCACACACTTAGGGAAGTACTACACTTCCTCCAACAGTGATTTTAACACAATCGCCCAGGCTTGTTTTTCTTCCGATAAGAAAAAATAAGCCTGGGTTTCCGAGGCTATAAGCACATCGATAATGCGTTCTAATGCATTTATAAGGCATTAGAACACTTGTTTTATGTTTATGAAGTATGACAACTCATAACAACGCTTACGATGTAGTCATAATGCATTATAAGCTAGTGTGTTCAAAGATATTGATTTATCGGAAAGTATAAATTCTGAAAATTTGAAACTTCTTCAATGAGTTTTCCATAATATCGATATATCGATACGCTCCCCCATCTCTCCCACGTGAGTTGCATTGATTGATTGATTGATTTTAGACTTTATTAGAAGTTTGCATAGAAAAAGGTACAGTTTCATGAAGGTACAGTTCACTGGTACAAGGTCAACTAAAAGGAGATCCTAGAAAAGACTGAGCTTATTTCCACAGGAAACCATTGAAGTATCTCATATAACATTGAATGATTATAAATGCAATAATGCATTACAGACAAAACCTTTAATTAAAGTGTATGCAGTTTATTTCGCCTAATTCCAAGGGGATTTAATATCTATCTCTACTTGTAGAAAGAGAGACAAGTCATGCTGGAACAAAGCATTGGTGAGCAGCAGAAAAGGAGGGGTGTAAGGCCTGAGTTAGTTACTGTATACTCTACCAAAGATAGCAGATCTACTCGTCAAAAAGCTCTGGTGCCACCGCACAACTGAGTGTTAATTCAGGCTTAAAGGTGACTGAGTCAGGAAACGAGGAGGAGACGGCAAGACAGACGAATGCACACGGATAGACACTCACACAGACACATAAACAGAAACACAGACACACAGACAGAGGGAGAGAGGGAGGTGTAGACGACAAGGAAGGATGGGAGGACAGACAAGACAGAGGTGTGGAAAGGAAGAGAGAGTGAGAGAGTCCCAAAACAAAGGAAGGATGGCAGAGGGTGGAGAGGATGGAGCGATGGAGGGAGGAACAGAGAAAGAGTGAGAGAGAGAGAAAGCTGGTGGGAAATATAACATGAACGACCAGACTGATAAGGGAAGGTGGGAGATACTGGAAGACGCGTGTCTAAAGTTAGATACTCTGGGCATAAGATAGGTAGAGAAGCCCGCTTCGCCATCCAATAACAACAAACTATGGTGGGATAGTTCCAGCAACGTCCCGCCCTATTGGTCGAGTGGGGTCATGGCAGTGGGGGTGGGTGGGTGGGTAAGGTTCTGTGTGCTGTGAAAGCCCCGGGACGCTGGCAGTGGTGGCACTTATTTTACTTAAGCAAAAGTATGAATTCTGCAATATAGAAATCCTCTGTTAGGGTGCACACACACCAAAATACCTATGAGAGTGGAATCCGCGTTCCGCCAATGCATTTCAATGGAAAGGGGGCGTTTTCATGTCAGTGGAGGATATCTGAGCGCCGGTCTGACCTTGCGTTTATGCTGGAGCTCCGTTTTCTTTCCCTCTGTCCAGTCGTGTGAGTCGAAGGCGAATGGGGAGGATTCTGGAAGTGACTGACTTTGGGACAGAAAGCATTCTCTGCGTTTTTAGCCAGAGAGCCGCGCACCAAAAAAGTTTTCCGCTGGCGACCATACTTTGGTGTGTGTGCACCCTTACAGGAATTCAAAAATGTACTTGAGTAAAAGTATGAAAGTGTTGGTATCAAAATGTACTAAAAGTACAAAATGTTTGAAAATAGCCACGGTATAAAGCCACGGGCTAAAGCGGTTAATGTATGTTTTATAATATTATAATTTATACCTGCAAAGTAACTAGTAACTAAAGCTTTCAAATAATTGTAGTGGAGTAAAAGTACAATATTTGGATCCGAGATGTAGTGGTGTAGAAGTGAAAGTATTGGAAATTGGAAATACTCAAGTAAAGTACAAATACCTCAAAACTGTACTTAAAGTACAGCACTTGAGTAAATGTACTTGGTTACTTTATGCTGGGCAGCAGCAGACAGGAAGAGTGGCGGGGTGCATCTGTCAGCGAGGTGCAGTACAGAACAATAGGGAGGACACTCTCTGACACGCGCCTTTGGGACGAGACGTGTGGCCGGCGTGGAGAGAGAACAATGGGAGGGTTTTGGGCAGTGTGTTCCTTCCTGGGGAGTTCCTTCACTTGTTGTACACTGTCATCATGTCAATGAACGAGACAGTATCAGGGAGCTTGTAGAAGAAAGGGGAAAAATACTATACACGCAACATGGTCGAAAGTTCACAACTCAATAATAGCAAATTGTGCAAACGACGGCTACGGCAGATGACAGCGGTAACCAGAAATGATCAGCGCTCGTTAGATCAACCTGCCTGCCGTCGCAGCCGTCTCTACAAAGCCAGAAGCTCCCTTTCCAAAGAGTTCAGTAACAGGGGTGGGACCCTGTCGCCGACGGCTGTTTGCTTAACGATTCTGACCGCTACAGCGATTACGTCATAGCAGCCGTAGTCCCGCCTCGCGTTGCGGTTGTAGAAACGGGCAGCTTAAACTACCTATTATCTCAATAGGGATACAATATACTATATGACTATGTGGTCACACTTAGTTAAAACTGAACATTCTTCCAAAAAACAGTGCCAGCAGCCAGTGCCATAGTTGTATATTCTATTGACGTTTAGTCTCATTCAATCCAAATTGTATAATACTGTTTAATTACTCTTATGTATATTGATCACGACTGTGGGATGGATACTTACGCCATGAGTGGATATACATTATAAAAATTATGTCAAAGATCTGATGAAGGGTAATTTATGCGGTGGAGACACCCCGTTTTATTTTATTTAGTGAATGCTGGGAAATAATAGCACCTACACATACAGAAGGAGAGGTTTCACCTGTGTCAGCATCAATCTGTTAGCATTTTGGTGTGGAAGATTTAGGAATCCAGTGTTACAGTGCCCTCTGCTGTCCACAAAGTGCTAGTGAATACTAACATGTTGGATCCCACAAAATTCAAAATACCTCTGCCTAACAGTGGAAAAGCTCTATAAAGAAAATAAAGCAGAAGTCCTTCTTTCTACCCACCAGTGCAGTTGCGTGACATCCGTAAATAATCCCTACTGAAGCATAACTAAATAGCTGCTTCGCAAAAAAAGAAAGATAGCCTCCTATTCTCAATGTGGAAGCACAGATTCTCTGTAGCATTCGAAGATTGCTTGAATGACTATGGGAGTACTACCTCCATCTATCTCCATCACAAAATTCCTCTATTTCAACAATCATCTCTTCTTCTGTAGCCAACATAAAGTGCATTACAGTAGTCCCAACGTGTGGAGATAAAAGCATGGATGACATACTCAAAATCATTAAAAGAAAGCACAGACTTGATTTGAGCAAGCAGCCTCCGATGATAAAAGCTGGATCTGACCACAGCATTTATCTGTTTATCCAGTTTGAGCACATTGTTCAATTTGAAGCCCAGGTTGGAAACAACAGGTTTAACATAAGTTTGCAGGGAACCTAGGTCGGCACGTACAACACCAGGACCATTAGGCCCAAACACTATGACCTCTATTTTACTCTTGGTTACGCTTAGAAAGTTAAAAGCCATGAGGAGGCCTGGGCCACCGGGTAGTGGTCCAGGCACCTAGGCTGGTAATCTAGCCCTTGCAGCGTTGCAGGTTCGAGTCCCGATCCTGACAACCTTTGCTGCATGTCACCCCCCCCCCCCCATCTCTCTCCCCGTTTCCTGTCAGCCTACTGTACACCTATCAATAAAGGCAGAAAAAGCCCCCAAAAATATCTTTAAAAAAAAGAGGAAAGCCCACTTTATCAACCCTCTAATAAACAATGAAGAATCTGTTCTTAAAAATGTGTCCCAGGGGGAGAAGAAGAACAATGAACAGTGTTGATTATTGAACACATTTTTACCCAGGCCGTAGTCAGTAGACTGGGGGTCATCGTTGTCTCCATCCTGGCTGATCTTATGGAGGTGCTCCAGGTAGGCGTCTGTGTGGAACTGGGCCATCTCCTCAATGGTGGCAGCGCGAGGTTTCACAATGCTGACAGGGAGAGAGAAGAAGCAATGTGTTGAAGTGTAACAGCTGCTCTAAGCAAGTCAAAGACAGTAATTGAACGGCTGAAATGCTCAAGTAGTGCCATGATTTGCTTGTTGGTTTGAGGAACTATTCTGTGCTTTAGCTCACTACAACCATGCCCATGTTCCAAGTTACTATTCACATAATCGTCACTGTGGGGTGGAAACCTTGTATGTCCAAAACCATTACTTTTCAGGGAAAAACAACTGTGTTCCAATGGATTCAATGTACAGTTTCTATGTAGTCACAAGCTCTTCTATATACTTTCCATTGGTTCAATATTTTATAGAACACACACAGACAAAACAATTCAAAAATAGCAGATCTACAGGCTCACACCTCGTAATGAGCTTATCGATCGATCCGGCTATTTTCTGCTACTAATTTAGATGGATATTATGTGACCATTTACAGTGGTGTTTATTGACTAGTCTGGGGTTCATGACCTTTACTTACTCTCTTCTAAATGCCTAAATATTAATTGTAATTCAGCACCAATTCTTTCTCCATTTGAAGTAAAATTATTTTGTTGTTTGTCAAACCACTGTATACATGTCTCTGTACACATCTCATCTGTACAGAGATGAGATGAGAGAATAATTTCAATTTGATTAACTCTATAGCTTTACTCAAACAGTACATACGACACATACAACAGTCAGTGCTATTTGTTGTTTACAGTTGTACTCAAGAAATACAGCTGTACAAAAAGCTAAATTATAAACTACAGGGACCGAAGGACCAGGATACATATCGTATCCTGGTCCTTCGGAGGTACTGTATATGTAATTTGCTTTGGGTGATTTTATGGACCAGGACACTCATTCCGTGTTTCAAACTCTACTACAAATGTCAATTTGTCTACTAGTTATCTATGTTAATAATAGTCTATCTAGACTGTTAGACTCATCTCTGCTACTAGAAGATCTGAACACATACCCCGGTTTTAACTGGCTGCCAGTCACATTTCGAATAGATTTTATCGTTAACTTTTAAAGCTCTTCATGGACCTAGTTGAGCTGCTAAATCCTTATGCTTATGTGCCTGCCCGTAGCCTGATATCCTCTGATTTGGCCCTACGGGTTCCTAAGTCCAGATTGGTGACCAAGGGTGACTGCCAGGATTTTGCCATCAAGGCACGTACTCTGGAACAGCCTGCCATAGGACCTCAGGTTAGCCTTATCCAATAAAGCTTTGAATTTTAAGAAAGCTGCTAAATAACACATTGCATTATTATTATGATGATTATTATTATTAATAAGAACAATTCAATTCACTCACGTCATATGTTCCAGCAGACTGTAGGCTTCTATCAGTGAGTGGACCATGCTGGCCTGGAAATAATCACAACAGTGCAAAGGACACTTTAATGGCAAAATCTTTGAAGTAAACAAATAATAAATACTGTAGCAGTGGATATTCTGGATAACACAGATGTTTAATTCTCTCAGTCAGTGGTTCTCAAAGTAGGGTACGGGGACCCCCAATGGTCCTTGAGAGGGTTGTAGGGGCTCTCCAGCAAAATGAGGAGCAGTTTAAATACTTAAGCTCTTTTTATTTTTCTGTTATTTTCAAAACAATGTTGACAAATCTGGACAAGATTTGTCATTATAGCAAGAGCAAGTAAAGTTTCATTTACAGTAGGTCTCTCTGTACTGGTAATGTGCTTGGCTACATTGGTGACCTAACAGAGAATTATTATTATTATTTAAATTGGAATGTTATTATATTCATGATTATTTAGTAGTAAAAAAATAAATGGTAAAAGTCTGTGTTAAATGCATTATGAGAGGGTAACACATGCAACAACACAGGTCCATTTGGTTACACGCTACTCAGTGTAGCTAACTTACCGAGGTGAGTCCAATAGTGTAAAGTAAATAAGTACATTTACTCAAGTACTGTACTTAAATAACATTTTTAGGTATTTGTACTTTACTTAGGTTCCAATTTCCAATACTTTTACTTCTACATCTCAGATCCAAATATTGTACTTTTACACAACATGTATTTGAAAACTTACTTGTTACTCCCGGAGCAATGCGGGAGGTGAAAGCGATGTACCAGAGCTACTTTGCAGATATAAATTATAATATTATAAAACATACGGTATATGAACCACTTTAGCCTTATTTTATACCTAGGACTATTTGAAAATAGCAGATCTACAAGTTCACAACGCATTGAGCTTTTAGTACTTTCTACTGTTGGTAGTCTACTTTAAGTACATTTTGATGCCAATACTTTTGTACCTTTACTCAAGTAACATTTTGAACACAGGCCTTTTACTTAACAGAGTATTTTTATATTGTGGTATTGCGTAGAGTACTTTTTTCCATCACTGGTTAAACTATTATCTTTTTGTAATCTAATGTAATCATATCCATTATGATGTAGTGGTAATGTAATCATATCCACTAACTTATGTCAATGTAATCATATATATTATTATGTGGTAGACTCAGCATCTCATTCAACTCACCCTGTTGGGGACTTTAATGTAATGATATACATTATATTATATACGTTTATTTATATGTAATGATATCATTAAACAATGAATGTAATGTTATTACATACATTATTATGTAGTAGTAGTGGTGGTCCCTATCTGCAGCATCTCATTCAACTCACCCTGTTGGGGACTTTACTCAAAGAGTCGCAGGTTTCTATGTAGTCTGGACTGTACACGTAGCAAACCTTCCGTTTGACAGGACTGTCATTGTCGCAGTCTGCTTGACAACTCATTGACGCTGGATAAACAGACTAATAATTAAGAGGGAGGTATATAAAAACAGAGTATGATAAAAGAAAGGACCAGTTCCTTGTCGTTTTTTCTTTTCCCTCTTGGTGTTTCACCATCAACAGTCCCCCGCGGAACAGGTGCTACTGATAATTAGGCCCCCCCTGGTGGAAAATGCTTCCAAATGTTGGTGTTTTTTATTGTTTTATATAAATACGAATACTAATTTGAATACTTATGATGAACATATCTTAAATATTCATAATTAAGCTTGTCATTTCATTGTTAACTCCCACTCTCTCTTAGAGAACCGTGTTAACGTTCGGACATTAATGTCTCGCGAGGATTTATGGGTCTTGTAGTTCTTTTAAGTTCCCAGGCGACTTTTATGCAGAGGTGCAGGAAAATAACATAAAATCCCATTTAATCTGCTTCTCAAGCCAAACTGAATGCCAGAAAGGTAAGTAGCCCAATGTCAGTTGGGACAGACTGATTCTGTACGACCAGTCCAGAGCATGTGTGTAATGTAGTGTGTACTGTAGTCTATTTGTCTATTTATTAGCACTATTACATCTTCATTCTAATTCCCATACAGACTGACTCGAAAGTCTGAATTAATCTTCCATTAACAAGAATCAAATTGCATTTAATACCAAAGTGCAACTGTCTGTCAGCAATTAGTGCAAAGCTAGTTTGTGGCTGATAACAGTACAGAAGATTGTGCACCTGATATTTCTGATTTTCTGGGCACTTCAAGTTCAAATATATGTATATTTATGCCAATACGGACGGTCAGTTAATGCAATGCCAGATGGTGCCACAAGGTGGTACTAATGCATAATTCTTTATTTATTTATTTACAAGTCATGATAATATCATGACAAAAACAAGAATACATGTCAAGTGTTACACAGTTCTAGACAGACACATGTCACTGATGATTATTTATTTACCTGGCACAACGTGCCTTTGGTCGTGTGGAGATGTCGCCATGACAACAACACAGATTGCTTACCTGGCTGCTGCTGCAGCTGTTTGTTTACAAAATGTGCGCACACGTGGATTCAGGTGATGTCAGAGCGTTTGCGCGTCTCTGCTGTACACAAACCGTTACTAGGCAACAGCCAATGGGCAACGGGCAGCCAACGGCATAAATAGTGACAGACAGGACGTTCACAGCACATTTCTTCTTTCTTGTCACAGAGAAAGCTCAGAACTGAACCGAAGCGACTTATCCATTACTATGGCAGTAGTTTCAATGCAGTGGTCCGACCTGGTGCTGGTGGAGAAGCAGGAGGAGTGGAAGGCCATCGTGGAGGAGCACGAGGAGAGGATGGATTCTCTTGTGGCAGACTTCATTCATTTCCCTCAGGAAGCTGAAGGAGAAGAGGAAGGCTGGATGCTGGATTATCTGGAAGAGGAGAAGGAGGTAATGGAGGAGTGGGAATCCACGGTGGCCAACTTCTTTTCCCTCATGTGAGATCAATACCCTGCACCTTGCACCCCCCCAAAGGCCCTTTTAAGGGCCACCTTCCTCTCCTTTTGCTGTGACCTTGCCGTGGTGGAGAGGCTTAGTGATTCAGTGACCCTGTGACCTATGCTGGTGGAGGTTGATCCTGACAGGTTTAACCACACTGGATTGGTCACAGCCAGGAGAGAGTCCAAACTAACAACAGCAAAGTCTCTTTCTATAATTAGTGAGGTATATGTGTGGCAGAGAGAGTCGCAGCCCCAGCCTGAAGCCTCAAAAGTCTAGTATCTGCCCTCGTTCCATAGGGATATCCCTTTGGAGTAATGGTTAAGATATTGGACTTTCATGCGGGAGACCCGGGTTCGAAGCCGGGTGGGGAGGTTCGGATCACCTCCGTTACATTGGTGCCGTGACCCGGATCCGGGCTTCCCTGTAGGAGGATGGTCAAAGGGGGGTGAGTGTGGCAGAGAGTCCCAGATCCAGCCTGAAGCCTCAAAAGTCTAGTATCTGCCCTCGTTCCATAAGGATATCCCTTTGGAGCAATGGTTAAGATATTGGACTTTCACGCGGGAGACACGGGTTCGAAGCCGGGTGGGGAGGTTCGGATCACCTCTGTTACATATGTACTAAGGAAATGTAACCATACTCTAAAAAGAATCACACCTAGTGTAAAGTGAGTGGTGCTATTTGAGTATATTTCATTTCAATCTTGGCCAATGTGACTCTGGGCGTACAACAAACTTTGAGCGATTTGTGCCAAGATGTATAGGCCAGATGTAGGCCACGCTTCACTGCTGACACCCACCCTGGGACAACAATGACAGAGACCTTAAGACACATATGGGGGGGAATTGGGAACGATTCAATCAAGAAGATGACAACACATGGTTCTCATTAAGTTAGTCATAATTTATAAGTGGTTTAATTACCCATTGTGAACCCCCCCTTCTTTGCATAGAACAGCAAACTGGAAGTTATTTTCACACACAAAAAATATTTTCCATTTCAAAGTGCATTATAACGGTCAATAAGGCATTCAAGGTCTACATTGTTTTTCCTCTCAAACAGAATCCAAGAGGCATATACAGTACACCGTAAACACAGTATGAATGCAAAGACTAGCCGCCCACTTCAGCATAATAATTGTCTTTCTACCGTTTTTGTAACTCTTTTAGACATACATTACAGGAGGTATGGTCAGGTAGGGCTATAGAAGGTAAACTACAGTCTAGTTCAGCGATTCACAACCTTTTCTGGATCATGGTCCACTTGAAAGCATCTGCAGCAAAATGTTTTATTTCAACTTTCAATCAAATAGTACATAACATAACCAACATAGCATTCTTTAAGTTCCTATGTATATCACAGGGATGACACACTTTTCCAGGTTTTAAAGGAGAAAAAAAAATCCATGAAATAACATTTTATATTAATGCTCATAAATCTTAGTGTTTTGATAATGATTTGAGAGAGCATTTATTGCAATAGGTTTGCCCATAGGTTGGGAATCGCTGCTCTTGGAGGTATAGTCCGGTAGGATTATAGGCCAACTACAGTCGTGTACACAGCAAACAACATCATAACCATGGTTATTAAACATACAGTTAAACGTAACAGCACTACAGTGTTAGATCTCAGTCCTCCTGTCTGTCTGTCTGTCTATCTGTCTGTCTGAGGTTTCTGCCTGAGCTGCAAGGACAAAACCGGCCAATCTTTGACACGTTAATGCTCACATCTCTACTTAACGTTTAGAGTAAGACTACTGTTTAGGGGCGAAACAGCATTCATAACCAACCTTCTTTAAGTTAAAAATGTGTTGCAGTTAGGCCATAAAGTAAACAAACAAACAAACAAACAGTATTCAGAAACACATAGCCACCAGCTGAACATAGCTGACCTTAAAGGCCTTCAAGAAACGGAGAAGAAATGTGACCCCCTTGTCACCCTCACTCTGTGTGTGAATTTGCATCCCTTTGTGCATGTGTGTGTGTGTGTGTGTGTGTGAGAGAGAATTTGCATCCCTTTGTGCTAGCACGTCCCCATTCTCTGCGTTTTGTGTTCGTCTTCGTGTGCGTGTGCGTATTTATTTCTGTGCGTTTCTCTGTCCCTCCGTGCATGTCTCCGCTCACTGCATTACACATGCACCGCTGGGCAGGAAGTCCTGAACGTAAACGGCTACAGCCTTGGTGAGGTAGGTCATACTGCCAAAGCGGCCACTGGGGGCGCTGTCATACAACAGCCTGCACACTCCCGTGGAAGGGTCCCTCTCCAGAATGTGCTCTTCTGCACCCAGGTCCATCTGCGGATGGAGGGATGGACGGAGGGAGAGAGAAAGAGATGATGATGAAGAGATAGTTAGGACATGTGCGCGAGAGAGAACGATAAGTATTTTTACTTCAATGTACTATACACATTTGAAATTCTTCATGCCCAACATAGTATCGCCTTAGGCTGATAATAACGAAATAATTTATTTGCATTATCAATAATTATTTGATCATTATTTAATTAACAAATGCGATTAACCTATGAGATTAATTATTGGTGAATTTGCTTATTGGTGAATTTATATAGCGCCTTTATCCAAGGCACTTTACATAGATGTGCATTACATTCATACACAGATGGCTGAGGAAACCACGCAAGGAACCAAACTGCTCATCGGGAGCAATTAGGGGTCTGGCGTCTTGCACGGACACTTCTACATCAACTCTGGAGGAGCCCAGGAACGAACCTTCAGTAACCATTCGTGGGCCACGCTCATCATTCACATAATTCTGTGTCATTTGGGGTCTACGCCCGTCATTTTCGCAGCTTTGCATTGACTTTATATGTAACCAAAGCTGATGGGAAGGACTTCACAAACCACACTGCACTCACCTTGGGGTGTCAGCAATATGCACACCAAATGAGAAGAACCGGATTTCGAGATGTGACGGATAGTCGGATACACACATGCACAAAAAAAGAGGTTTCTCCCATTTATAGATAGATGTTGATCGATCACTGATTCACTGCAATCGTTATTAACCCCAACAGACCTGGTCTTTGTAGAACATGTCGTTGGCGATGTGCACAATCTTCTCCACGTGGATGATGCTGCCGATGCTCTGGATGTCCACGTCTGCCAGCATGGTGAGCACCAGGATGGCCTCCACCAGCAGCTGTCTGTACTCGGGCTGGGGGACACGGTTCAACACCGTCTCCACGTGCACCGAGAACTTGATCTCCTCTGGAGTCATCTGGTGGAGGGGAGATGAGGAGAGGATGGAAGATAAGCATGGAGTCGGAGAGAAAAAAAAAGAGAAGGATGTAGAATCTTTCAAGACCAAATAGACATACTGTATACTGTAGATGGATATAGATTTTTGTCCAAGCTGTGAGTTATGGATGAAACGTTCTCCAACGCAACTGCCATGGCTTCTCTATGAATTTTTCTAAAACCCCCCTATTGAAGAGCCAACTTAACAAATAACATTCAGACATCAGAAAGAAACATTTTTTCAAATAAATAATGTCTTAAATCGTTGTACAGCGGACAGTTTTGTGTGCGTTTGAATAGAAGTGCATGGTAGGACTAGGATGGGATTCATTAAAAACCATGTGTACGAAGATGCTCATAAGGCGTGCCCAAATGCTTAAAGTGGTTAAGAGGTCATCATAATACTGTAAGTGTTCCTTGGCTGTGTGTCGGTTCGGGTGGTCTGTTTGTGTTCAAATTCAAGCGAGGGAGAAATCAAACAAAGCGAAGAAACGGATATTATAAGATAGAGATGTTCAAAGCACATGTTGGGTCTGGAAAAGATGACCAGTCAGAGAAGCACAGTGATGCCTCACGTAGTTACATAATACATATTTATGTCCTGTGGGAACAGCAAGTCATGCACATGATTCAGTACTCATGGATTAAAGCTAGATAAAATCTCAAATTTTGTCAGGCCATGTCCCAATCTCTGACTTGTAAAACAGTGTGAAAGGAGCCCCCCCCCACCAGAGTTTCATAAAGAGTTAGGACAATTCCAGAACTGTGATGTTATTATCATTCTAAAACTATCTTCCTGCTGTTGACAAACTGCCAAACAGCTGAAGAAATTTCAGAGCGTCGCTTTAACCTTTGCTTTTATGAAATATCTTGGGTTTTATTTACCATGCCTCTGACACAGGTATTCTATCTTAAGAATAACAAACCACCTGAAAATAGCAGATCTACAAGTTCCAGTTTCCAGCTCTCAGTCGTAGTGACTAAGAACTTTTATTCATGAGTACTTTATGACCTCCTTACCTCTCTGGTGGTCGAAGAAGGAAGAACAAATCCCTCTATGGAAAGTCCATGACACTAGGAAACAAAATATGAATACAATCAATAACTCACATACTTAAAATGTATTACATTTGAATTTATGAATTATATATTAACTTTCACATAGATTGAGGAGTTCAACTTGTGACTGAAAACAAAGGAATATTTCCATAGGTTTGTGGGCAGTTATTTTCAGGGGATTTAATTTCCCTTGGAAAAAAAAAGAAAAGAAAGAAAGAATGATTATTATTATTAATAAGAACAATTCAATTCACTCACGTCATATGTTCCAGCAGACTGTAGGCTTCTATCAGTGAGTGGACCATGCTGGCCTGGAAATAATCACAACAGTGCAAAGGACACTTTAATGGCAAAATCTTTGAAGTAAACAAATAATAAATACTGTAGCAGTGGATATTCTGGATAACACAGATGTTTAATTCTCTCAGTCAGTGGTTCTCAAAGTAGGGTACGGGGACCCCCAATGGTCCTTGAGAGGGTTGTAGGGGCTCTCCAGCAAAATGAGGAGCAGTTTAAATACTTAAGCTCTTTTTATTTTTCTGTTATTTTCAAAACAATGTTGACAAATCTGGACAAGATTTGTCATTATAGCAAGAGCAAGTAAAGTTTCATTTACAGTAGGTCTCTCTGTACTGGTAATGTGCTTGGCTACATTGGTGACCTAACAGAGAATTATTATTATTATTTAAATTGGAATGTTATTATATTCATGATTATTTAGTAGTAAAAAAATAAATGGTAAAAGTCTGTGTTAAATGCATTATGAGAGGGTAACACATGCAACAACACAGGTCCATTTGGTTACACGCTACTCAGTGTAGCTAACTTACCGAGGTGAGTCCAATAGTGTAAAGTAAATAAGTACATTTACTCAAGTACTGTACTTAAATAACATTTTTAGGTATTTGTACTTTACTTAGGTTCCAATTTCCAATACTTTTACTTCTACATCTCAGATCCAAATATTGTACTTTTACACAACATGTATTTGAAAACTTACTTGTTACTCCCGGAGCAATGCGGGAGGTGAAAGCGATGGACCAGAGCTACTTTGCAGATATAAATTATAATATTATAAAACATACGGTATATGAACCACTTTAGCCTTATTTTATACCTAGGACTATTTGAAAATAGCAGATCTACAAGTTCACAACGCATTGAG
Organism: Nannobrachium achirus; assembly: GCF_963921795.1. Lineage (NCBI taxonomy): Eukaryota > Metazoa > Chordata > Actinopteri > Myctophiformes > Myctophidae > Nannobrachium > Nannobrachium achirus. Next base: position 22,182,757 of record NC_137821.1, read on the forward strand.
CTTTTAGTACTTTCTACTGTTGGTAGTCTACTTTAAGTACATTTTGATGCCAATACTTTTGTACCTTTACTCAAGTAACATTTTGAACACAGGCCTTTTACTTAACAGAGTATTTTTATATTGTGGTATTGCGTAGAGTACTTTTTTCCATCACTGGTTAAACTATTATCTTTTTGTAATCTAATGTAATCATATCCATTATGATGTAGTGGTAATGTAATCATATCCACTAACTTATGTCAATGTAATCATATATATTATTATGTGGTAGACTCAGCATCTCATTCAACTCACCCTGTTGGGGACTTTAATGTAATGATATACATTATATTATATACGTTTATTTATATGTAATGATATCATTAAACAATGAATGTAATGTTATTACATACATTATTATGTAGTAGTAGTGGTGGTCCCTATCTGCAGCATCTCATTCAACTCACCCTGTTGGGGACTTTACTCAAAGAGTCGCAGGTTTCTATGTAGTCTGGACTGTACACGTAGCAAACCTTCCGTTTGACAGGACTGTCATTGTCGCCGTCTGCTTGACAACTCATTGACGCTGGATAAACAGACTAATAATTAAGAGGGAGGTATATAACTAGACCAGGTCAACCTGGTTGTGCCAGACCCCCTGTCTGTCATCATCATTTATGACATCATGCCTTTTGTAGGCATGTCATCATCATGTCATCATCATATATACCCTTTATATAGAAAACCCGGACCGACATTTGCTTATGTAGGCCTACCCATTTCATGGGTCTGGCAAAAACAGAGTATGATAAAAGAAAGGACCAGTTCCTTGTCGTTTTTTCTTTTCCCTCTTGGTGTTTCACCATCAACAGTCCCCCGCGGAACAGGTGCTACTGATAATTAGGCCCCCCCTGGTGGAAAATGCTTCCAAATGTTGGTGTTTTTTATTGTTTTATATAAATACGAATACTAATTTGAATACTTATGATGAACATATCTTAAATATTCATAATTAAGCTTGTCATTTCATTGTTAACTCCCACTCTCTCTTAGAGAACCGTGTTAACGTTCGGACATTAATGTCTCGCGAGGATTTATGGGTCTTGTAGTTCTTTTAAGTTCCCAGGCGACTTTTATGCAGAGGTGCAGGAAAATAACATAAAATCCCATTTAATCTGCTTCTCAAGCCAAACTGAATGCCAGAAAGGTAAGTAGCCCAATGTCAGTTGGGACAGACTGATTCTGTACGACCAGTCCAGAGCATGTGTGTAATGTAGTGTGTACTGTAGTCTATTTGTCTATTTATTAGCACTATTACATCTTCATTCTAATTCCCATACAGACTGACTCGAAAGTCTGAATTAATCTTCCATTAACAAGAATCAAATTGCATTTAATACCAAAGTGCAACTGTCTGTCAGCAATTAGTGCAAAGCTAGTTTGTGGCTGATAACAGTACAGAAGATTGTGCACCTGATATTTCTGATTTTCTGGGCACTTCAAGTTCAAATATATGTATATTTATGCCAATACGGACGGTCAGTTAATGCAATGCCAGATGGTGCCACAAGGTGGTACTAATGCATAATTCTTTATTTATTTATTTACAAGTCATGATAATATCATGACAAAAACAAGAATACATGTCAAGTGTTACACAGTTCTAGACAGACACATGTCACTGATGATTATTTATTTACCTGGCACAACGTGCCTTTGGTCGTGTGGAGATGTCGCCATGACAACAACACAGATTGCTTACCTGGCTGCTGCTGCAGCTGTTTGTTTACAAAATGTGCGCACACGTGGATTCAGGTGATGTCAGAGCGTTTGCGCGTCTCTGCTGTACACAAACCGTTACTAGGCAACAGCCAATGGGCAACGGGCAGCCAACGGCATAAATAGTGACAGACAGGACGTTCACAGCACATTTCTTCTTTCTTGTCACAGAGAAAGCTCAGAACTGAACCGAAGCGACTTATCCATTACTATGGCAGTAGTTTCAATGCAGTGGTCCGACCTGGTGCTGGTGGAGAAGCAGGAGGAGTGGAAGGCCATCGTGGAGGAGCACGAGGAGAGGATGGATTCTCTTGTGGCAGACTTCATTCATTTCCCTCAGGAAGCTGAAGGAGAAGAGGAAGGCTGGATGCTGGATTATCTGGAAGAGGAGAAGGAGGTAATGGAGGAGTGGGAATCCGCGGTGGCCAACTTCTTTTCCCTCATGTGAGATCAATACCCTGCACCTTGCACCCCCCCCCCAAAGGCCCTTTTAAGGGCCACCTTCCTCTCCTTTTGCTGTGACCTTGCCGTGGTGGAGAGGCTTAGTGATTCAGTGACCCTGTGACCTATGCTGGTGGAGGTTGATCCTGACAGGTTTAACCACACTGGATTGGTCACAGCCAGGAGAGAGTCCAAACTAACAACAGCAAATCTTTCTATAATTAGTGAGGTATATGTACTAAGGAAAGGTTACCATACTCTAAAAAGAATCACACCTAGTGTAAAGTGAGTGGTGCTATTTGAGTATATTTCATTTCATTTCAATCTTGGCCAATGTGACTGGGCGTACAAGTTTGAGCTATTTGTGCTAAGATGTATAGGCCAGATGTAGGCCACGCTTCACTGCTGACACCCACCCTGGGACAACAATGACAGAGACCTTAAGACACATATGGGGGGGAATTGGGAACGATTCAATCAAGAAGATGACAACACATGGTTCTCATTATGTTAGTGATAATTTATAAGTGGTTTAATTACCCATTGTGAACCCCCCCTTTTTTGCATAGAACAGCAAACTGGAAGTTATTTTCACACACAAAAAAATATTTTCCATTTCAAAGTGCATTAACGGTCGATAAGGCATTCAAGGTCTACATTGTTTTTCCTCTCAAACAGAATCCAAGAGGCATATACAGTACACCGTAAACACAGTATGAATGCAAAGACTAGCCGCCAACTTCAGCATAATAATTATCTTTCTACCGTTTTTGTAACTCTTTTAGACATATATTACAGGAGGTATGGTCAGGTAGGGCTATAGAAGGTAAACTACAGTCTAGTTCAGCGATTCACAACCTTTTCTGGATCATGGTCCACTTGAAAGCATCTGCAGCAAAATGTTTTATTTCAACTTTCAATCAAATAGTGTGGCACATCATATTTCAGGTTGGATCAACATAACCAACATAGCATTCTTTAAGTTCCTATGTATATCACAGCATCCCTGTGACACACTTTTCCAGGTTTTAAAGGAGAAAAAAGAAAATACATGAAATAACATTTTATATTAATGCTCATAAATCTTAGTGTTTTGATAATGATTTGAGAGAGCATTTATTGCAATAGGTTTGCCCATAGGTTGGGAATCGCTGCTCTTGGGAGGTATAGTCCGGTAGGATTATAGGCCAACTACAGTCGTGTACACAGCAAACAACATCATAACCATGGTTATTAAACATACAGTTAAGCGTAACAGCACTACAGTGTTAGATCTCAGTCCTCCTGTCTGTCTATCTGTCTGTCTGTGATCCGGACGGCTGAGGTTTCTGCCTGAGCTGCAAGGACAAAACCGGCCAATCTTTGACATGTTAATGCTCACATCTCTACTTAACGTTTAGAGTAAGACTACTGTTTAGGGGTGAAACAGCATTCATAACCAACCTTCTTTAAGTTAAAATGTGTTGCAGTTAGGCCATAAAGTAAACAAACAAACAAACAAACAGTATTCAGAAACACATAGCCACCAGCTGAACATAGTTGACCTTAAAGGCTTTCAAGAAACGGAGAAGAAATGTGACCCCCTTGTCACCCTCACTCTGTGTGTGTGTATGAATTTGCATCCCTTTGTGCATGTGTGTGTGTGTGTGTGTGTGTGTGTGTGTGTGTGTGTGTGTGTGTGTGAGAGAGAATTTGCGTCCCTTTGTGCTAGCACGTCCCCATTCTCTGCGTTTTGTGTTCGTCTTCGTGTGCGTGTGTGTATTTATTTCTGTGCGTTTCTCTGTCCCTCCGTGCATGTCTCCTCTCACTGCATTACACATGCACCGCTGGGCAGGAAGTCCTGAACGTAAACGGCTACAGCCTTGGTGAGGTAGGTCATACTGCCAAAGCGGCCACTGGGGGCGCTGTCATACAACAGCCTGCACACTCCCGTGGAAGGGTCCCTCTCCAGAATGTGCTCTTCTGCACCCAGGTCCATCTGCGGATGGAGGGATGGACGGAGGGAGAGAGAAAGAGATGATGATGAAGAGATAGTTAGGACATGTGCGCGAGAGAGAACGATAAGTATTTTTACTTCCATGTACTATACACATTTGAAATTCTTCATGCCCAACATAGTATCGCCTTAGGCTGATAATAACGAAATAATTTATTTGCATTATCAATAATTATTTTATCATTATTTAATTAACAAATGCGATTAACCTATGAGATTAATTATTGGTGAATTTGCTTATTGGTGAATTTATATAGCGCCTTTATCCAAGGCACTTTACATAGATGTGCATTACATTCATACACAGATGGCTGAGGAAACCACGCAAGGAACCAAACTGCTCATCGGGAGCAATTAGGGGTCTGGCGTCTTGCACGGACACTTCTACATCAACTCTGGAGGAGCCCAGGAACGAACCGGAAACCTTCCAGTAACCATTCGTGGGCCACGCTCATCATTCACATAATTACGTGTCATTTGGGGTCTACGCCCGTCATTTTCGCAGCTTTGCATTGACTTTATATGTAACCAAAGCTGATGGGAAGGACTTCACAAACCACACTGCACTCACCTTGGGGTGTCAGCAATACGCACACCAAATGAGAAGAACCGGATTTCGAGATGTGACGGATAGTCGGATACACACATGCACAAAAAAAGAGGTTTCTCCCATTTAAAGATAGATGTCGATCGATCACTGATTCACTACAATCGCTATTAACCCCAGAACAGACCTGGTCTTTGTAGAACATGTCGTTGGCGATGTGCACAATCTTCTCCACGTGGATGATGCTGCCAATGCTCTGGATGTCCACGTCTGCCAGCATGGTGAGCACCAAGATGGCCTCCACCAGCAGCTGTCTGTACTCGGGCTGGGGGACGCGGTTCAACACTGTCTCCACGTGAACCGAGAACTTGATCTCCTCTGGAGTCATCTGGTGGAGGGGGAGATGAGAGGATGGAAGATAAGCATGGAGTCGGAGAGAAAAAAAAGAGAAGGATGGAGAATCTTTCAAGACCAAATAGACACATACTGTAGATGGATAAAGATTTTTCTTTGTCCAAGCTGTGAGTTATGGATGAAACGTTCTCCAACGCAACTGCCATGGCTTCTCTATGCATTTTGCTAAAACAAAAACTCCCTTATTGAAGAGCAAACATAACAAATAACATTCAGACATCCGGAAAAAAAGAAAAAAAAAACATTCAAATAAATAACGTCTTAAATCGTTTTACAGCGGACAGTTTTGTGTGCGTTTGAATAGAAGTGCATGGTAGGACTAGGATGGGATTAATTAAAAACCATGTGTTCCGCACGAAGATGCTCGTGACGCGTCCCTGAATGCTTAAAGTGGTTAAGAAGTCATCATAATACTGTAAGTGGCTGTGTGTTGGTTCGGGTGGTCTGTTTGTGTTCAAATTCAAGCGAGGGAGAAATCAAACAAAGCGAAGAAACGGATATTATAAGATAGAGATGTTCAAAGCACATGTTGGGTCTGGAAAAGATGACCAGTCAGAGAAGCACAGCGATGCCTCATGTAGTTACATAATAATACTTATTTGTGTCCTGTGGGAACAGCACGTCATGCACATGATTCAGTACTCATGGATTAAAGCTAGATAAAATGTCACGACAGAAAACAAATCTTTAAACAAAAACAAAAAAACACCAGAGTTTCATAAAGAATTAGGACAATTCCAGAACTGTGATGTTATTATCATTCTAAAACTATCTTCCTGCTGTTGACATACTGCCAAGTCGTAGTGACTAAGAACCTTTATCCATGAGTACTTTATGACCTCCTTACCTCTCTGGTGGTCGAAGAAGGAAGAACAAATCCCTCTATGGAAAGTCCATGACACTAGGAAACAAAATATGAATAAAATCAATAACTGACGTACTTAAAATGTATTACATTTGAATGTATGAATTATATATTAACTTCCACATAGATTGAGGAGTTCAACTTGTGACTGAAAACAAATGAATATTTCCATAGGTTTGTGGGCAGTCATTTTCAGGGGAATTAATTTCCTTTGGAAAAAAAAGAAACGAAAGAAAGATAGAAAGCACCTTTAGTGTGAAATGTGATCATTTTGGTGCAGTTGTTTAGGGCAGGGGTTTTCAAAGTGGGTGACGGAGCACCCTGGGGTGCCGTGACGGCAGTCCAGGGGTGCCGCAAGATATTTTGATAATATTTGGAATTTATTTGGACTATTAAAAACAACTTTGTAGGGGTGCCCTGAGCCAAAAAAGTTTGGGAACCCCTGGTTTAGGGACTATTCGTTGGCTATTTTGTAACAAGACAAATATGCCTACATTTTGATGAAGGATTTTCCTTCTATCCCTGGACTGATGCCTAAACCCACACTTTGCTATTGTGCAAATAGTCTAAAATACAATTGATAGCCTTGATCTGTGTGTGTGTGTGTGTGTGTGTGTGTGTGTGTGTGTGTGTGTGTGTGTGTGTGTGTGTGTGTGCGGTATGGGTGTGGTGCGTGTGATTTCACCTTCTGTAAGATCTTCCAGACTTTCTTGTAGAAGCCTACAGGGACTCGGTTCAGCGCTCCGTCCAGACGCCGCCGGCGCAGCCACTGGCCATGCCTGGTGTCCCTGGCAACGGGCCCGCTCATCGGGATGTCCAGGGACTCTATGGAGGGTAGCCTGTACCTCTGGATGGGTGGATTTATTAATGATTAAATTAAATGATTTTCCATTCCAGAACACAAAATAACAAATTCTAAAACATGCTGCAAAGAAATGCTACAATTGTGTTGGTGAAAGGTTCTTACCCCAGATTCAATGTTCTCTATGTCCAGCATGTGGGGAGTTAAGCTCTGAGAGGAGAGGAGAGGAGAGAGAGAAAGTGAAAGAGAGAGGGAGGGAGAGAGAGAATACAAAGTAATTCATCTGAGTGGGAAAAAAAAGTATATTAAATAGTACTGTGTTGGCACAGTACTGTATATTGGGTACTGTATAACTCACCCATGTAGATAATTTCATCAGAATTAGAACATGGTTTACATCCAGGGTGAATTAACACCCACACTACCCCATTCAGTTTTCCATTCATCAACTAGTCCATACCCTTGGTGCAATAACCCTTGTCAACCAGAAGGTGTCCTACCTGACCACCTAAATAGAAGAGTATCATGCAGATTGGTTAAACATTATGGAGCCCAGCGATCATAGTGCCCTCATATCGACAAATAATCAATTAATAATCCAACCCAACACCCAGTGGAGTGAAACTTTTACAAAAATGTGACTTTCCACATGCTTTAAGCTTGTGAAACAACATTAGGAGTGGACCGCGAGACATTTCAAAAAATAAATAAAAAACGTGTGATTGATTAATTGTCCTCAAATACATAGCAATAGCAACATTATTAATTGTGTGCCAACACCAATAACGACCATCTGGCAAATACAGTTGTGTTGTGATAATTTGCCATGTTTTGGTGAATTAACACCCAGAGAGACAAGTGTTAACAAAACTGCCATTGTCTTCACCTTACAATGGGCTGTTGGACTGGGATAGTCGAGCTGAAACATAATGCAGATAACTTTCATTCACCATTCATGAAACCATTCACACACCAAGAAAATGCCAAGAAATCAGTGTTGATTACGTCGGGTAAAACTATGACAAAAAAATGATCGTCTACTACCTTTTTCTCAGACAAAACTGAAAAGTAAAAAGAAAAAGAAAAACTAAGCTAGGGTGACTAAAACTAAATAGACAATTTCTTCAACAAAAAATAAAAAGATTAATATGACAACAGGGAGAGACTAGTGGAGAAGAGATCAAGTAGAACTAAAAGAAAAGTCATTTTATGTTTGGTTGCGCCAGGGTGTTGCACTCGAGAATAGCAGATCTACAAGTTTGTGGATCAGCTATTTTCAGCATGCAACCAAGTAAAATCTTCAGATAGTCAGTCGACTAAAATTAGACTAATACTAAAACATTTCAGATTACTAAAATATAACTAAAACTAAATTACATTTTATTCAAAAGACTGACTGAAACAAAATCTAAATTTGCTCAAAATCAACACTACAAGATATTATAACATACAAGATAATTATCACTAATCTATATATTTTCTTTTTATTGTGAACCTTATCTCCATCGATAAAATCATTATCACCTTTATGGGCTCCGCCAAAGACAACCTGTGTTCCATCTGCAATAAAAGTACCACTCTCCATAAGTGTTAGGGTTAGGGTTTCTACTATAATTTATTTTTTACTAGTTATCCAATTACATTTGATTTCAGCCACAATAAGCCTCCTTTCTGTTCCTTCCGATTGTTCACCAATCATCTTTTTTTCCTCCACGGTCAAGGTGAAGTTAATATTTATCCAATAAAATGTATGTTTACCACCACCTGTAAGATGATCAACATCACCTTATATGCCTCTGTTAAAGACAGCCTCTGTTCCATCTGGAGCAAAAAATAAATGAAACACATTTTAGAACCAGGTGAATCGCATCACTACCAGTCTGACCATTCTACTATACTGACATGTAGAATGAATAATCATCTCATAATCTCTAACGGTGGCTTAATACCTAGGTCCAAATTAATTCTCAATACAAAACACAAGATTGCTGAGCTGATTAATGAATGAAGCCAATCATAGTGATGTCAAAAATGATAATTGCGACCGTCAGGGAGCAGTTTACTATGAAAACCTCCACCGGCCGTCCGTCCGTCCGTCCGTCACACCTTTGTGACCATCAACAAACGTCACACCTTTGTTGATGTTTAAATCGAAGAGTCTTGGTCAAATACTTCTGTTGGTTTCTGCAATGATCATTTATACAATTCAGCTGTGTTTGCTCGTGTCATCATGATGAGGTCATAAATCAGCCATGCCCAAATATAGATTTTACGGGTTTACATGCTTACTCAGTTATTCGTTATGTGAAAGTCCTATGACGTCTATGATATCTGACATCATCATACATACATTCCCTTTTATGCCCATAAATGGAGATCCCCTCTGTAGAACCAGCCACTGACATCACTGTAATGTCAGGGGAACCAAATCCCTTTTATGCCCATATATGGAGATCCCTGTGATGCCAGGGGAACCAAATCCCTTTTATGCCCATATATGGAGATATGGAGATCCCCGTGTTGCCAGGGTAACCAAATCCATTTTATGCCCATATATGGAGATCCCTGTGATGCCAGGGGAACCAAATCCCTTTTACGCCCATATATGGAGATCCCTTATGTCATCAATATTAAGCCCATATCTGTGAATATCTTTGGGTACCAGATGTCTCCATATATGGTTAAATGGTCCAATATACATCACTGGCCAGAAGACCAAGAAATGGTGCAACCTCGCCCTTTGCTTTTCTCCCTATAGGCATCTTACTGGTAGGTAGTTTAATGAGGAATGCAGAATGGTGGTAGGTAGGTAGTTATGGCCTTTGATGTAAGATTTTCACTTTCTAGGATAACTATATTTGCTATTCCCAGATGATGCCCTTTTAGGGTACCCCTCATGCCCATATATGGAGATCCCCAGGCTTTACTAATTAACATAAGTTTTATGCCCATATATGGAGATCAGTGTCCCAATGTCATCAGATATATGGGCATAAATGGACACAGGCAAACTAGATGGGCTGTATGGATATCCAGATGTGTGATGTAAGTGTTTTATTCCAAATGTGGCACCCCACAGACATATTTCCAGAAACAAAATCCCTTTCATGCCCATATATGGAGATTTCTGATGTCATCAATCCCAGGCCCTGTAAAAAACATGGTTGCTATGGTATGAGCAACTTATGTCTCCATATATGGAGATTCAACTTCAATGAGTAACCATGGCAAACTGTCAACTGCCCGTATGTCTTGATAATTGGTAAAACAAACTTTTGGCCTATTTGTGGAGATAAGCGACCAACGGTCGCTTATCTCCCGATTAGGGAGTCTTACTGGTCAATTCAGCAACGTATTACACGGCCGTGCTCGATTCTGCATCGATGCAGCAACGTGACACAATGGATAACCGATACCTAAATATAATTGTATATAATATATAATTATAATATAATTATAATACTGTAAAATGTGTTGTTCAGTATATCTGACTGCTTGTAAGCACTGATTTTGAAAAGGGTGATGCATCGTAGAATTTAATATTTCTTTTACCTGGCGAATCGTAATCGAATTGAATCGTGAGGGCAGTGCCAACGCACACCTCTAGCAAATCAACATCCCCACCATAACCCATTAAAACCGGGAAAGCATCCGTGTAATTTTAGATTTTAGCTATATGCTGTACACCTGCACGTATAGCAACATACGTTTTTCAGAGAACTCTAGGATTTGGAACAGTGGTTTAGAACTGTAGTTCTCAAAAATAGGAGGAGAACATCTTCTCTTCTGGGAGGGGAGGGGGGAACAAAACATTTTCAGAAGTGGGGTCCACGGCCAAATACATTTTGGAGGTCCTTGACACGAAAACGATTGAGAACCATTGGTTTAATGAATGAAGCAAATCAACAGCTAACATCATCATCACCTTAACAGTGTTCCATCTGCAACAGAGAGGCAAATCCAGTAACAGCCTGTATTTACATCTATTATAGGCTCCTCCACTAATGTCCCATAATCTACCTCTCTCTCTTATAATCTCTAGTTCTTTCCCCTTCAATATTCTTGTTTCTCAGTCTCATTATCACCTTAAAGGAGTCCGTCAAAGAAAACCTATGTTCCATCTGCAATGGAGAAGCACAATCGTTTACAACTTTACACAACTGTCCTCTTACATTCCATGTGAAGAGAATCATAGTCCTGTGTTGACACAGTACTGTATATGATCCTGTATAACTCCATCACCCATGTAGATAATTTAATCAGAATTAGAACATGGTTTACATCCAGGGTGAATTAACACCCAGACAGTCTATACCCAGGCATGAGTTTGCCCCAACTGCGTGCAGATTTCTGTGTAATTTCCAAAAATGCCAATTAGCAGCTTCAAATTCTGGGAAATTGAAAAATCAGCTGTCACTCCCCAACCAACTAACTGTATGCCAATGCTCAATGTCCACATGCAATTTTAGATTTACTGGCAAACCCATTGAGATGACAAATAGATGCAGACAGATACGTTTGATTGGAAGGATTTTAAATTATAGGATATAACCACAGACAGCATAGTCTATGGGGTTCACCAATTACTCTCATCAATCGACCGGTTAATTTCCTTAATTTGAAATTATCTGTAACATTGTTGATAAGTGCATGCACTATCTAATACTCTGGTTGTTTCTCCTTGTTGCATTGTCACCTTACTGATATCCGGCAGAGACAATCTTTGTTCCAGCTGCAAAGAGAGGTCCGTTTGACAGCAAGGTGAGTGAGGTTACAGTCTCTTTGTGTCATGGTGGCAGTAGAAAAGCATTCAGTAGCTCTAGCTAAGGCTGGGAGATATTACATTCAAATCAATATCAAGATTATTTCAGACTTTTGCCTCGATTCCGATTAATGAATTATATTTAAAAGAATGATTTGACCAATGTGGGATGGGGCGGGACATACGTTCAAACAGACAAAGCCAGATGTGGGAGCACCGCTCAATAATTCAAAAGCTCACAATGCGTTGCATCGCACCGCTTTGTGAGCTTGTAGATATTTTCATAATTTTTGCAAAGTCAACTTTGGACAACAAAGTATAATATAGCGATAAGGGCTTTATCAGAGTAATCAATTTGGTCGATTACAAAAATCGTATTAAAACGTTTTCATCTTGATTCATTGATATATAAGAATAAAAAAAATGGTCTCGATTATTAGATCAACCTTCAGGTTATGTTCTACATGTTGGTTTTGATATACACATCTTCGATTAATTGCCCAGCCATAGCTCTAGTGTAGTGACGACTGGTGCGTGTGTGCACCCACTCACCAAGCCACCCATCCAAGTTGACGCACACGCACACGCGCACGCGCACACACACACACACACACACACACACACACACACACACACACACACACACACATAATTGTGTGAAAAAGAGAGGAAGTCAGAGTCATTACGAGAAAGATGCAGACGTGTGTGAAAAAGAGAGGAAGTCAGAGTGGTTAAGACAGAAAGAAAAGAGAGACAAAGAATGAGCGTGAAACATTTAAACAGGAAACAAAACATGACCACCCAACATACGCTCGCACGCATGCATGCATGCATTGCACAAGTCCTTACCAATTTCATGTCACTTTTCAGTTTGCTGATGCCAGCTCTCTCACTCTTGGTGGCTCCAGTGTGGCCTATTTGATGGATGGAGATGGAAGAACTGACGCCAGTATCAATCTCTCGAACTGCAGGTGAGAAAAAAAAAAAAAAAAAAAACACAAACATTTTTAATCAGGAATAATAGATAATAAAGAACTCAGTAAACAAAAAGTATAATTGGTTGGGATGTCCCAGGCCAAAATGTTCCAAAACATCATTTCAATTGTTCAAAAGTGAAAGTAAACCGCCCCAAAAATCTAAATGTCAGGTTTATTTACTTTGTCTTTGTCATATATATCTGCTATTGCCATAAAAACAGCAATCAAATGCTTAGTAAATTAATGTGCAAATATGTATTCATATTTATTTATTAATATGCATTTGTATAGCTTAAAAGCTACGGCTTAAAAGCTACGTTTCCACCTTGAAATACAAAGTGAAATATTTGACACATAAGAAAAGTCTATTCCAGCTTTCACCACAAGATGGCGATTCCACATAGTGAGACACGGTGGAGCACAAGTGAGTGAGCTGTTGTCTTTAGAATGAATGTGGAAACAACTCAGTGACCGTGATACACTGTTTGGGGGCACGGCTCAAATGAGTTTCATATTAGCAAAAGAACCTAAGGAAATGTCCTTCGCCGGTACTTTTAATTCAGAGACCTCAGACAGCTACTCACTAGGATAACAGTATCTGAAGGACATTTCTGAGAGTGCTGGCAGTTCTCTTGCTGCTTTAGACTTAGCAAACATGTGATGAAAAAGCACAAATTCCTCTGACACATCTAAGTATCACATATAGTGTCAGATCTTTCCACTTGTATCGGTGAGGGTTGCTTAAATAGCATGTGATACATGTGACTGGTTATTTTGGATGAGACTGGAATGTGATCGGTCATGTTGTACGAGACAAACATGGGATTGGCTATGTTGTACGAGACTACAGTAGAATGTGAGTGGCAGTTGGCTGTATTGTGATTGGTTTGACTGACCACTCTTCTGCACGCCAAACTCTTTCCCACTGAGGATGTGATGAAGAAGATTCTTCAACTCTGACGGGCTGAGACTCATCAAGCTCTCTGTTGCCTCCTCTCCTGTTAAACAATGACAATTTAGGCATTTAGCAGGCGCTCTTAATCCAGAGCCATTTACAGTAAGCAAGCACAACACAAGGTAATACATGAAATGCATTGCAATAGTAATCTAGGTTCATAAGTAGACAAAGAGCCTATCATCAGTCTAACAGCAGAATACCAAATAATAAAAATCACACTCGTGTGAACTGAGCGGTGGTGTGTGTGTGTGTGTGTGTGTGTGTGTGTGTGTGTGTGTGTGTGTGCAACAGCGCCCCTCCCTTAACATGTGTGGTCAGAAAAGGTTACTGCAGGCTACAGACAGACAGACAGACAGACAGACAGACAGACAGACAGACAGACAGACCCACACACACGGCCACGTATAGGAGCGTTGTGACCACCGCTCAAAAAGAATCGGTACATTGAAACTACATTATGCCAGTTCAACAATGACCTGGCATCTATCTACGTGCTACAGTATCTATATACATTTTGCCTTTGTGTAAGCCTACTTCAACACATGTATGACGCACACGCACACGTGATGGCAGACTGATGGCAAATGCATATGTTTCTCAAATCTGCTCTTCATGCCCACACTGCTATTTGTAAGGGATCAGATCGTATTTATCTGCACTGGTTGCTGTGGTAAGAACGCAACAATGTCATAATGCTTTCAGGTACACAGTAGTATGGCGATGTCGCTCACCACCAGCATAGAAGTTCGCAACATGTGGATACGCTATTTTGGCGATGCCGTCAAATGACAAACTATAAACAAGGCCTCCGTGTCTGAGTGTCCAGACTGAGACCCATCTTTAGATTTAAATTGCATTTCAAACCACCTGGGATGTGGTTTGAATCTGATTCACAAAAATCAGTTTCCATGTGTTTTGTTTGCTGTCCATTTTTGCTCAAAACCAATCTGATTCCAATCTGGATAGGCCAATAATCTGATTTGGGTCAACCAGTCTGAAAACAGCCCAGGTCTCTCCCTGCTGTGTCATCTTCATGGCCAGTCCATGTGTCCTTACCAGAGCAGTGGAGAGACTGGGCCAGCTCTGTGGTCATGACCTGGATGATAAGTCCAATCCTCAGTCTGAACATCTCACCGAACAGGCTGGGCTGAGTCCGGATGTTCATGGCCAGGAACACCATGATCTCCTAACGGACAGACAGACAGACAGACAGACAGACAGACAGACAGACAGAAGGAGGGAGAGGGAGGGAGGGAAGAAAGGGAGAAAAGACAATAGAAGAATGACAGAGATGTGAATGTGAGAAGTTAATTATCAAATAAATTATCATTAGGAACTATCGTTTTGATAGTTCTTAATCTTTACCCTTAAAGCTGCTAACGTTAATTTCATGAGGATTGTGTGTGTAAGCGCATGCATTTTGTACCACAAAGGAACTTGACATTTTGTCCAAGCTGCAGAGTATAACAACAAAGGATGTGGTTTGAGAACACGTTTCCTGTTTTATGTATTTAAGCCTAAAGCTGCATTCTGTTCAGTTTTATGCACTCTTCAGAAGAAGAGAACTGCAACAGCCGTGTTTAACTATCGATGGTTGCAAAAGTCCAATTTAAAGGATATTTCAGTTTTTAAGTTGCGTGATTCAGTGTTTGGATATTTGATATTCACACGTTTCTTATTTTTAATTTCCCCAAACAATAATGCGTTCCCCTCACACATTAGCAGGACAAGATCACTCAGCAGAACCAAGGACAGGTATTTGCGATGAATCTAGCATGGTTAAAATGGAGTTTGAAGTTACTATTGGTTTATATAGGAAGGGGGCATGTCTGATAAAATGAATATCAATTCTAAATACTCACAAAAGTCTGAGTTGATGACCCCAAACACGTTTGAAAGGGAAATCTTTCTTTAAACCCTAATTTATACTGTACAGTGGTACATGAAAATACATAAATTTAACATTCCCTGACACTACTACAAAGCCGCGCAATTGTCTTCAGGAGTGTATAGACAATCACGTGCCTCCGCCAATAATACACGTAGTCACTAGCCATTTATTTTCACCTGACAGTGAAAGGGAGTTTCAGCAGGAGTGAATATAACATGTCAATGGACACGCTATCCAAGTTCTGCTGCCTGCTGAACAGTTGCCCCTACCAACCTTTAGAAGTCACTAGTGCAGTAACAAACAAAATAACACAAACCCCTGCCAGTTTCCCACCCACAAACATGGCCAACTGAGTTTTGTTGGAGCGCCCGGCTGAGCTGGAGGCACCGTGGGGGAATGAATTTAAACCCCAGTCTCCGCAGTAGTGGGCAAGTACTTTAGACCTGCACATGTCCATGGAAGCTTGTGCAGTTGTTGTTTTTTATAGCCTGAAACGGTCCCTCTATATCAGTGAGTGAGTGACCCACCTGCGTGAGTATAGCTATGGTGATGTTGTTCTCGCTGGCTTCGTCTATGAGCTTGACCAGCTGGTCAGGAGGGATGGGGGCGGTGATGGTCTTCTCTCTGGGCTCTGGAGGCAGGCCCACCGTCAGGTGCTTCTGGTGGGCCAGCAGGTCAGAGCAGGCCTATAGGAAGAGACCACAACTGATGACCAAGAGCTCTGGACATATTACATGAATTGTAATCTGCACAAGCTTGGAGAATATCGATGAGATAAGAGACTTCACGGTAGCACTTTATAATAACTATACACTATAAAGCATTAGTTAAGCATTAGTAACTAGTGAATTCATCATGAATTCATCATGAGTTCATAGTTTATTAATCATGAATTCATCATTAGTAAGGCATTATTTATACATTAACTGAACATTAGTAAACACAGTAGTTAAGCAAACTACTGAATTCATCATGAGTTCATACTTTATTAATCATGAATTTGTCATTAGTAAGGCATTATTTATACATTTACTGTACATTATATAACCCAGGTTCCAAATAAGGGTCAATTATATGGTGATAAAAAGTCAAATAAATGACTACCTGGTTATGCATACTGGTTTAAATAACTCATGGTTAATTCATTGCATCATATGATTTTGCTTAAAAACAACAATAAATAGTTGGTTCATCTACAGTAATAAATATGCTTAAAAAGGTTGAAAACTCATGCTGTATTGTGTAAAATGTGCCAAAAACATTTTATATGTGAGGTTAAAAAATCGGGCTTTGAACAAATCCCTTTAAGTGCACTCCACTATAAAAGGAGCACTGCCCCTTTAAGAGTCTCTTCCTGATACAGACAGAGTGTATGATCAACAGAACAGTGAGGGAACAGAGAGAAAAAACGTCAGACAAAAGACAGTTTTGAGCATTTATTTTCGAGAGTTTAAGTGTTATTTTTGTACAATATGAGTGTTTAAAGGCCTAGCCAAGTTAGCAGGAGTTTGAGCCAACAGAATCCAGTGCTTCAGTCAGCAAAAACGAACTTTGTGGCTAACAGCTAAGCTAACTGGCTGCTGCTCATCAACAAGCCTGACCAGCAGCTGAAGAAAGACAGGAGAGATAGTTTTGAACTGAGTGGATTCCTCTCCATGTGAGGCAACACACAGACATAGGCGATTCTAGCCTCTTCCAGCAGGGGGTGCACGACCTCTATTACCTCATGCACGCGCGCGCAGCGCGCGTGCACGACGTTTTGCGGATATTAGCGGTTTTGTAATGTTGTTTTAGCGGATTTCTGCAGTTAATTTTGTACCCAAATGTAACACAATATAAACAAAAAAAAGTGTAAAACAGGTGCTTCTTTTTCTAGACACCATATGTCTATCTATAGGATTTATTTACTTATTTTGCAGACAGAGGCAGCACAGCCAGGACATATAAAGCCAAACATCAAGTTAATCATCATTCATCAAGCAATCAAGCAGTCATTTACATTGGTGGTGTGGCACAACCACACCACCAAAGATCCATAACCAGCAGCTACCAATATTTACAAGCAAGTGAAGCAAGCATGCGCGCTCGCTCGCGCGCGCACACACACACACACACACACACACACACACACACACATACACACACACACACACACACACACACACACACACACACACACGGAGGAGAAGAAAACAGGCTGGCTAACTCCACAGTGAACAGATAGTTAAATAAAGCCATGTCTTACCTTAAGAAAATGACAAGAAAATATCCAATGTTATATTGAGGTGCCCAGAAGAAAGTGTTATTCCTTGGAGGCACAGAACACATCGTGTAATCCAGCCTTGTTGAGCAGCGCCGAAAACTTTAGTTCACGTATGGTAAATGTAAAAGCTATCCACATGTCCTATGGATGTCTGTAGTTAACCCCAGGTAGCATATTCCACTGTGAAACAACTGTTTAATTCTGTTATTTAGATAAATCTGCAGGTGTCATCATCTGCCGTTTGTTTTTCAACTGTGCTGTCAGAGACGTTCAGACAGTCACTGTGATTGGTTGAGAAACCAGTAGTCCTATTACCTCCCGCCCCCCATTTGCTGTGATTGGTTTAGAAGTCATGCTATGGGTGCTTCAAAGGGTCAAAAAAGGCGAATTTGAGATGTTCTTCTTCTTCAATCATATTGCGTGTTTATTATGATCAAAAAAATCAAAATGGCCGCCTGGCGGCCAGGGGGTGCACGTGCACCCTAGGACACCCCTTAAAATCGCCTATGCACACAGACATCGGATGGCAAGCTATTGGAGACCCAGTAACTGAATCTACAGAAAACATCTATTGGACCAACTGCATGGTTTGACCAAGTGACTTGAACAGAGCTCTGACTGACTATTTTTTGGAACTGAGATTTGACTTTGAACAGAACTCTGACTAACTAATATTTTTGAACTGAGACTTTGGACCGAGCAACTGAACTGTTTTGATCATCCACTGAGTTAACTGAACACAGATCTAAGGAAGAGGAAAAGACAGTGACATTTCATTTGGAAGTTAGATATTGACAATATTGCACTGTTTTGTTACTAAAATTGATATTGCACTATTTTTGATAATTGATTGTTTTTGATATTTTATTTTATTATTTTCTGTAAAGGTTGAACTTAAAGGTCATATTAAGGTTAAAGGGGAGTTTAAAGGTACTTGCCTGCACTTTTTATTTTGAAAGCATACTTAACCTGCTGAAAATAGCTCAAATAAATAGGTCTTACCTGTTTAAATAGGCTGAAAATATAATAAAGATTGACCGGTCCTAAATAGAAAACTATCTTTAGTTTGAATTAACTGGATTAAATATTTAGTTGGTAAACTAAATAGAGAAACTGACCTAAGAACCTGCTCTAAAAAAGAAAGGTGTTGAATGGTTTTTGAGAATTTTGTCTACCTACCTCCATCATTGTTTATTGTATGCATACTATTATTTCATTCAGTAAACTTGACGTCTTTATTATTCACATTTAAGCTCTTGTCTCTGGTCTATTCTTTTAGTCACCTCCTCACGAACCTAGAAATACGGTCATTTTCTACATCACTGCTTCTATCTCATTTATAAATGCTTTATAAGGCATGAATAGTCCTCACGGAACATACTTAACTAACGAGTAGTAACTACCTTAATAAATCATTAATTGATGATGAATTCATGATTAATAAAGTATGAACTCATGATGAATTCAGCAGTTACTAATGCTTATTAATCATGAATGTTTTGTTTTATTATTACTATGTTGTTTCAGGTGTCCGCTTTTGTAATAAATACGGTCATTTTCTACATCACTGCTTCTATCTCATTTATAAATGCTTTATAAGGCATGAATAGTCCTCACTTTAGATGGGCTCACGGAACATACTTAACTAACGAGTAGTAACTACCTTAATAAATCATTAATTGATGATGAATTCATGATTAATAAAGTATGAACTCATGATGAATTCAGCAGTTACTAATGCTGAACTACTGTGTTTACTACTGTGTTTACTAATGTACAGTAAATGTATAATAATGCCTTACTAATGATGAATTCATGATTAATAAAGTATGAACTCATGATGAATTCAGTAGTTAATAATGCTTAACTACTGTGTTAACTAATGTTCAGTTAATGTATAAATGATGCCTTACTAATGATGAATTCATGATTAATAAACTATGAACTCATGATGAATTCATGATGAATTCACTAGTTACTAATGCTTAACTAATGCTTTATAGTGTATAGTTATTATAAAGTGCTACCGACTTCACTTGAATACAACCCAATAAAACCGGGAAAAAATAGCAAGCTTGTACATATGTTACTGACACTGTACATATGCTTGAATCTTGAAAGTGTTTGAAAAATGTATCACAATTTAGACTTTTCTTTCCACAAATCTTCTCTTCTGGGGGTCCCTGGTACAAAACCTTTTCAGATGTGGTCGGTGGCCAAATATATATAATTTTTAGGGGTCCTTGCCACAAAAAGGTTTGAGAACTATTGATTTAGAAAGCATTTGAAGAATCGGCCTCAGGTCTCAATGGGTTAACTGAATTATGTGTGTGTGTGTGTGTGTGTGTGTGTGTGTGTGTGTGTGTGTGTGTGTGTGTGTGTGCGTGTTTTACGTACCCAGTCTAGCTCTTCCACCTTCTTCCTCAACATGCCAGAGATCATTCTGATGAGGCCCCAGTGTTTGAGCTCTCCAGCCTTCTCATACAGGTCAGTCAGCAGAGAGCGTACCGTAGAGCCTTTACCATGCAGACCCGTGTCCCAGTCCATACCCCTGACACACACACACAGTGTCCACAGAGCATTCACAATGATCAACAATGACATACTATCAACGTGTTGAACAAGAGAGACGCCCTGTACACTGCGAGGGATTATGATTGTCAGTGTTTCTATCAAATCCTTCTGAAGGATGAACGTTTTCATTATAGTTGTGGTGCGGACTCCTTAGAACATGTTTTTAAATGATATATTCATAGTTACTATGTAGTTATGATTCTTTTTTTTTTTAAACTTATAATTTTTATCCCACGATTTTGCAACCCCTTTTTCACCCAGTGCCAATTGCCCATGTAATCCTGGGCTCTGCTCTCCCTCTGCCGTGCCTGGGGAGACAACGGACTGACCTCATGCTTCCTTCAATGCATGAATAGTCCAAGTTGTTTCTTTTCACCTGACAGGGGTGAACACGTTATTCCAACCAGTTCCTTTCCCCTCCATCAAGCGCCCCGGCTGGCCAGGGGGAGGCATTATTTACTGCATGTTTTTGTGAGGGTATCAACCCTAGGAGACACGGGGAGAACATGCAAACTCCACACAGAAAGGCCCTATCGCCGACCCCACCTAGGGTGTGGGCGCTGATGACGCGGAGGGAGAAACACGCCCCCAGCTCCCACAGCGTCCCCCGGCGGGAATCAAACCCAGGACCTTCTAGCTGTGAGGCGAAGCGCTAACCACTGCGCCACCGTGCCCCCTGTAGTTATGATTCTTGATGAGGACAGCCCTTTTGTCTTGTCGACTGCTGGACAAACAGTGACATTTCAAGATGTCTGCTTGGGTTCAGCAAAATCGGGATAATGTCAATAACAGTGGCATTATTGTGGAAAAGCTAACTGACTTGTCCTTGAAGAGAATGTAGAGTATGTCAGCCTGGTCCTGCAGACTGTGCGTGTCCTTCAGCAGCTGAACCAGAGCCTTGTAGTCTATGGCTCCACTGGCATCTCTGGGTATTTCAGTGTCTGTGGTGGTCACTACTGGACAAGACTGCAGGAGACACAAGAATGATAACATGACTTTCAATATAGATTACATTTCACTTTGACCTCATGAGTATACAGCATAGCAATGAGAATGACCATTTAAGCTACTTTATACTTTGTTATACAAACACACACACCTGGCCCTCTTGTGGTATAGTGGGATCCGCCAGATTGAGGCTGAGCGAAGAGTGGCGCGTACGGAACAACCTGCTCGGCAGGTACATGTTCACATCTGTGAGGGAGAGATGGAGGGAGAGAAAGAATGACAAAAAGAATGAGAGAAAACCATCCATCCATCCGTCTCTCAATAGTTAATTTAACACTTAGGGGATGTTACGTTGTAGATGGTCCCAGATATGAAATACAAACAAACAAAGGTCCGTGACCTAATGTGTGTCAACTGTGGGCCATTGAAATGAAAAAAGATAGATAATCACTGATGTACAGTGTTTAGAGTTTACAGAGAATAACAAAACCATCCTCCAGTAACGCTGACTGGGGGGTGGAGGGGATCGTCTTACCTTCCTGATACTCAATAAGCCCTATTCACGCCCCATCCACTTAGCAAATTTCTCAGCAATTTCCCCCCAAAATAAACATATTTGAACTGGGGGGGTATTTAAACTGGGGACCCCCTCCACCATTACAAACATTTGGGATTGTAGGCATTACATTTAGTGTGACTCTGTTCCAACGATAAATGTTGTGAAAATAGCTGAATCTACAAAAACGTTGTGAACTTGTAGTTTTTTGGTAGATTAGCTATATGTTTGCCTCTTTCTTATGTCCAATTTGGTATTACAAAAGGATTTAAAGTCATGAAATTGTAACTTTAGAAATGTGCATATACCCTGTATACACTTATACTGTATTTTGGTTTGTTTACTGTTGAGTGAGAATACAATGTCGCGCATTAAGCTAATCATCTGGGGACCCTGGGGAGCCGTAGTTTGGGAACCACTGCCCTTGATGTAACCACAAACCAAATGTTGTCATCCAATCTCCTAAGAGATATGCTCGAGATAGTTTCTCAAGATGAATTCACACCAGCAGCTGCAGCAGCTGTCTGTAGTGCGGACATTCACAAAATATACAATATACCGGTACTGGGCGTGTTGGCAGTTATGAGTGACACCCTCGTAAATAAGCGAGAAACATGCTACAGTGAGAGCTTTGCCGGTCCGAGTGGATCAAAGCGAACAGCTGTGCCCGCCCACAGAGCTCACAGACTGGAATGAGGAGAACAGACACTCAATGCTTATCTCTGTCAGCTTGTTTGTAAGCTATTTATACGTTTTAGGTAAGGAATAGGCCATGTATTTGCTAAATCTGAATTAATTTCACACATACAACTGCAAATTAAAAACGTGTATATCAATATTTTCTGGTGTTTCTGTGGTGTTTAGTATATACATGAATGCTTAATGTTCAGAGCACAAGGTGTCTTTTCTCAACTTTGACTATTTGCTTTTGTTTCACTTTCAGCTACTGAATCAATCCTCTCTATAGACAATGCATTGAACTTAAATACTTTCTTAGCAAGCGAAAAGCGAAAGTCTACTGCTTCAGCGCCATACAGTTGTGGTGTGATAGCGTGGTGGTCTTATTCCTCACTGTGAACGTCGAGTTCGTGGGCCGTTTTCATCAGAGAAACCATCTCTCTGGTTTTGGCGGCAACAGCCTTGAACCGGCCCAGTCCTGAAGCCTCCTTGGGACTGTGTTTCCTGGGAGCAGCGTGCGCCATCAGCTGGTCTAAGTACTGGGCCAGGTCATCTGGTTCTGGAAGGATGGAAAGATGGTGGAAGAGAGAAGAGAGAGAGGGAATATGAGAAACATACAGTACAGTATGGCCACCTAACTACATCCTAGGCACGGTTGGAACAGCTGAACGTAACTTCAGTCGTACTGTAAGTTATGGCTTTAAGTCCCTACTACTGTACGTACAGGCTTAGAACCCTACTAGTTCGTTTGTAACTAGAAAGATGCATTTATTCAAGTCAATGGAGAACATGTATTCACAAATACATTTATATAAATTAAACTATATAACACATCTCTTAGCAAAATGCACTCCTGCGTGTCCCGACGAAGCCGGTCGATTTGACATAATGGCTCAAGTGCGTGCCACCAAAACTAAGTCTGCAAGTCTGCAAAATAAAGTTTATCTGATGGATGGAAAGAATAAAGTCGGACAAGTACTATAGTCAGGGGCAACCACACTAACTAAATTATGTTGCACCACAACTATGTATGGCATGTAGTGTGTAGGCTGTTCGTAACATAATGTAAAATGATTACTGATTTCACCTGCACAGATGAGTAAAAAGAGGTACAGGTGAAGTCTAAACAATCCACGAAGCCCTCACACAGGGCCAGCACAAACAAGCCCCACACACAGTGGATTTGTGGAGGAGTCTTTCTTGGAAAACCATTAATGGATGTAATACAACGTTACCTCTTAAAGCCTGTTGACAAGAATGGGGATGTTTGTTATATTCAATAAATTAATTGATGCACTCAAAGCGGTCTACCATTATAAGTTATTATTAGAGCTGCTTTAGGGCTTGTGTAAATATTTAGTTATTACTTAGCGATACTTTATAACTAATTTGTGCCATTTATGCTATAACTCAGTGGTTCTCAACCTTTTCAGGCCAATCATATTTGAATTGAGGAGCCCCCAGTGCCCCCACCCTGACAAGCACTTGGAATTGTAGATTTGAGGCAGGCATTACATTTAGTTTGACCGAGTTCCATAGACATATTGTGAAAATAGCAGATCAATGCCTTCGCAACAGTATTTTCAAAATGTTTGCATCTTTCTTATTACTAGAAGCGCGTCTAGTCGGCGACCTGGCCAACTCGGAACAATGTAAATAGGGAATGAATGCCCCGCCCTTTAATGCAAACCCCATTATACCTGTTTTCATAGGACCCGTTTTGACCATTTGTCTGCCTGTGTCCATTTATGCCCATATATGGAGATATCTGTATCTGTCTGTCTGTCGGTGTCCATTTTATGTCCATATATGGAGATCACTGCAGTTATAGTTCTGGGTCCATTTTATGCCCATATATGCCCATATATGGAGATATCTGTCTATCTGCGTCCATTTTATGCCCATATATGGAGATCTCTGTATCTGTCTGTCTGTGTCCCTTTTATGCCCGTATATGGAGATCTTTGTGATTCTGCATCCATTGTATGCCCATATATGCCATATATGGAGATATCTGTTTATCTGCGTCCATTTTATGCCCATATATGAGATTTCTGTCGCTTTTTCAAACAGATGGTCAAAACGGGTCCTATGACAACAGGTATAATGGGGTTTGCATTAAAGGGGGAACCGGCACTGTGTCTGCAACACAGTCGGTGGCACAGACAGATACAGAGATCTCCATAATGGGAATAAAGGGACACAGACAAACAGATGGAGGAGGAGACAAACTTAATGCAAACCCCATTATACCTGTTGTCATAGGACCCGTTTTGACCATCTGTTTGCCTGTGTCAATTTATGCCCATATATGGAGATATCTGTATCTGTCTGTCTGCGTCCACTTTATGCCCATATATAGAGATCTTTGACCATCTGTTTGCCTGTGTCCATTTATGCCCATATATGGAGATATCTGTATTTGTCTGTCTGCATCCATTTTATGCCCATATATGGAGATCTATGCAGACACAGTGCCAGTTCCGGAAAATCCTGATGTCAGACATCAGAATCCGAACCTTTCGTGCTGGTTCCAGAAAATCGTGTATCGGGTCGGGTCGGGTCGAGGCCGAGCACTGCACTACCTGCTGCGGTGGGGAACGCACGTGCCGAATTTGAAATAGGGAATGAATGCCCCACCCTTTAATGCAAACCCCATGAATGCCCCACCCTTTAATGCAAACCCCAATATACCTGTCATAGGACCCGTTTTGACCATCTGTTTGTCTTTGTCCACTTATGCCCATATATGAAGATCTCTGCACACACAGTACCGGTTGCAGAAAACTCTGATGTCAGACTTTATGCCCATATCTGGAGAACGCGCGTGCCGGTGGGAAGAAGGGTTCTCGAGATACGCGGATTACATACATACATACACATTCACAGAGATTTTGTGTTGACTCATGTGGCGTACGTGATGTCAGAGCCTTTTATGAAGTGATGTCACAATGACTCAGCGCTTTCGTCAACAATCAACAATCAGCTCCGCATAAGGAGATTCCGAACGTTTCGCGCCGGTTTCGGAAAACCGCGAGTCGGGTCGGGTCGAGGCCCGGCACTGCACTCCGCGCGCCGGCGGGGAACGCGCGTGCCGAATCTGAAGCCGGTGGGACGAACGGTTCTCGAGATACGCGGATTACAAACAAACAGACAGACAGACAGAGATTTGTCGCATTTATAGATAGATTATGACATTTTGGCCAAAGTTTGTCCAGTTGTTATCGTAGTTTGTTTGATTTTCAAGTTAGGGGCGACCCACAGGTTGAGAACCACTGCTACTGTATAACTAGGCTATGTTTGAACTTAGTGAGAGGTGGTTCAACTGGCATACAACTACAACCACTCACTCCTTCATTTATGTATCCTTTCATCCATCCAGCCACCTCTCTCTTACCATCGTCAAACCGCATTTCAGGCATGTTAGTCGGCGAAAAGTCACCAATACTGGAATCCTCATCTGCATCCTCATCATCATCATCGTCGTCATGGTGGAGGCTGGAAGAGGACTTGCCATCCAGGAAGCTGAGGTGAGCGAAACAGGAAGTGGTCAGGAACTCTGACAGCTTCCCCGTCTGGATCCTGCAGAGAGAAGCGGTTCAAGAAGACAAATAATGAAGGCATGAAGAAGAAAGACAATATGAAAGAAAGGCATGAGATTTAAAAGAATCTGTGAAACGTACGTTTTTATGTTAATCTGTCAATTTTAGTGAAGATCATGAATAATCAAAAGCTTTTTTGATTCATTTTAGAGCGTGGGCCGTAAGCCAAGCCATCTAATACAGTATGTTTTGTCTGTATATATGTAGTATGGTAGACCAATCACTTATGTCATGAAACAAACTACTTTTGAATGCCACGAATGCCTGAAATACAGGCTACAACTTTTATGAAGAGAGTGAAAGTTGGGTCACAGCAATCTATGCATTTAACACACCAACAATGTTGTTGTGAAGCAGTTTTGTTCTTATTGGTGAAGTATTTATAAAGAAGAGCTCCATTTCTATTTGGCCAAAAGTAGCATAGTCCCTCACCACAACAGGACAAGTCAAGAACACCAGCAGACCATGCTGCATATTATAGGTTACTATGTATTACAACTGTAGCCCTGGCTAAATCTCATTCACCATTTAATTTAGGCTACTGGCTTTAATTCATGCAATAAATAAATGGGTTAAACATTTAAAACATTGTATTAAAAATACTGAGTTCATATTGTTTGAATGGGGTTAAAATAATGTAAAATATATGGAAGGATTTCATGTATAAAAAATGGGAAACTAATTCATGGTCTTTTGAGTTAAAACCTCATAATGTATGCAGAAGGGCATAGTTTGTTTGAAGTGTACAGTACATGCCCAGCACATGGTTGCAGTCTCACAGCCTAGCATGTGAGCAGCAGCATGTGTCAATCTTGTGTTTCTTTTGTTTTGATTTGTTCCTGCTTAATTGACAGCCAATCATGAGTCCAGTTCCAGTTGGAAGGGTGGGTTCTCAGATCCTGCTAGCTGCTAGGGGAACAGGTGTACTAGATCAGTCCTTTTCTCTCTAATCAGTCATTCCAACCCAGACAGCCAGAGTGTGAAGTCACAGTTTGGTTCAGTGAAGCCTGTGTCAAGACATAAATGTTTGTAACCTTGGTTGACGACCAGTTATCCTGTTTGGTGTGAACATTATTGATCTGCAAGAGGACACTGGCAAGTGTGAGCGTGGAACACTTTGCCCAGCTGTAGAGTGAGGTCCCTACTGTTTCTTCGGGAGTGTGTTTCTTCTTCTGGACTGATTCTCCTGGACTGATTCTTCTGGACACTGACCTGTGTTGCTGTTCCCTCTGCTGCATTCCCCCCATCATGCAGTAACCCCTCACCAAACGTAACCTCCTACGTAACCATGGCGTTGTGAGTACTGTACATTGAGCACGTGCATTTTATTTTCCTGCTTGTGAGATCAAGTGAAGCGGCCACTACAGTTTGTAGGCCTCAACGCACCCAAGCCACGACTCAGGCCTGCAACGAGCGTTCAGTTAGGGTCACTAAAGGACTTAAAGTTGCAAGTCAGGTGTGTGTGTGTGAGAGTGTGAGTGGGGCCCATTATTGTGTGACCTGTTGATATTTGTATCTACATTCGCAATTCCTTTTTATTCATTTTCATACTGCATTTTGAGACACTATTCATATTTTATTATTTTTGTGTGTAATAAATATTCCTGCCTACGTTGGGTAGTTATATATTTAAAGTAACCTTGTTGTGTCATAGCTCACGGAGAATTCATGTTTGGTATTATAATAATTCATGTTGGGAAATAAGTAGTTAGAAGAGTGTTTAAAAGCAAGAGAGTAACCTACAGTACGGTACTTTTGAGGAGTATAATTTGATTATATTCGCTAAGTTTATATGGAGGCACAGCCAGTTGAATTAAAATTACTTAAGTACCCAATTCAATAGTTAACAAGTTAGACTACAGGTAGACGCGCTAGTTCATTAAAACGAACTCAGGCCCCGCCCAGTGTACTACTACACAAGAAACCTCATAGCTACCTGGGACGGGTGTTACACATTGGAGGCACTGCTGAGATGGTACCAAACATAAATTGAGCTAATTGACACACAAGTAAAGAACAGTATTTTAGTATAGTGAATAGTACGCTCTTTGTGGTAATAAGTTTAGCACGTTGCAAATATGGCCAGCCGTACAAACAGTCCAACACAGTCAGATTTAATTGATTGGTGCCGGGGAGAGGGATTAGATGTAAAACATGCTCTCTTAATTTATGATGTGCCAGAAGACACTAACCAAGATGTTCTTGAAGAAACAGTAACGACTGTCAAAGCTTTGGGTAAAATTCAGATAAGGGGAAGGATATTTAGTTCACAACTCCAATCCCTAATGTTATTAGTAGAGTGCCGTGAAGAGATAGACCCCTCTAAAATTCCCCCAGAGATTACGCCAATAATGGGTGGTAGCTCTTGGGGTACATTGCACTACATAGAAGATACTGACAGCCCAGATGAGTTCAAAGAGAAGTTAAAGAAACTCCTCCAGGACGAAGGGAAAACAATGGATGATATCCAGAGACTATACACCCCCAGTGCATCGGGCCCAGCAATACTGAGTCCATCATACGTGCAGTTGGAGATGTATGGAGCAGAAGCAGCAAATTTGCAGACAGCCATGGTTATAGACGTCTGAGGACATTCTCCGGAGTCAGTCCCACTCCAACAGGAGAAGAATGCCTAGATCTCTGGCTGGAGCAGGCCAAATTCATGGTTGAGGAAGGCGAATGCTCGGAGAAAGAAAAACGCAGAAGAATACTTGAGAGTCTCAGAGGTCCCGCCTTAGAGATCATTCAAGCTGTCCGTATGACTGATCCTGATGCTAGCCCCATGGAGTACATAGAGGCCATAGAAAGCATCTTCGGTGTGACAGGGTCAGGTGAAGACCTTTACTATGCGTTCAGATCCCTCCGACAGAAGCCTGAGGAGCGTTTATCTGAATTTCTGCAAAGAGTAGAGAAGTCCCTTATGAAAGTAGTGCAAGGAGGTGGCCTCCCTGCACACGCAGCTAACAGAGCCAGAATTGAGCAGCTCATTAGGGGTTCGACCTCTGACCTCCTGTTACTTCAGCTGAAGGTTAGGGAGCGCAAGGATGACCCCCCTTCTTTTCTGAACCTGCTGAAGGAAATACGGGAAGAGGAAGACCGCCACTCTGTTAGAGAAAGCCTTGCCGCACCAAAGCACCGTCAGCATGTGCGCACAGTGCAGGCATCAAAAGAAAGAGTGCAGTGTGAACCTGAAGACCAGATGGATGAGGAAAGTACCCAGCCCTCTGATCGTTCAAGTGGTTCAAAGAAAAGGAAGAAGCCAAAACCTGAGTCACCCAGTGAACTACAGTCACTTAAAGAACAGGTGAAAGCACTAGAAACTATGATGAGTGTTATGTCAGTGACATCAACCGCAGGCCGCGGCTCAACAACCTGGTCCAGAAAGAACAAGGCTTCAGGCCATAGGCCTGGTCCAACCAAAGAGCAGTCTCCCAAAGAGGCTGATGCGTATTTCTGCTACCGGTGTGGAGAGAGTGGTCATATTGCGCCAAATTGCACTGCCCAAGAGAACACACAGAAAGTAATTAAAAAGCTAATACGCTTAGTGCGAACCGGAAAAGACAACAAGAAAGACAATCCAGAAGAGGATCAAGAGGACCCCGAAGACTCCTCAAACAAGCCTGTTGCCAGGGTCAACAAAGTAGAAGTCCCTGAAGACGACAGCCTGCCTGAGGGTCTAGTGGGCCCGTCAATGATTTATCCAATCAAAGTCAATGACTTGACCTGCAATGCTCTCCTAGACAGTGGTTCCAACGTGACCATAATATTTGAGAGTTGGTTCAACGAACACTTGCAGGATGTCCCAGTACAGCCCATCTCTCGTTTAGGTCTCTGGGGTCTGTCCGACACAGAGTACCCTTACCAAGGTTATGCCGTTGTGGAGATGGAGTTCCCAGAAAGTTTGACAGGCGTCAAAGGGCCCATAGTAGTTTTAGCTTTGATCTGTCCAGAGCCAGAGCACTACAGTCAAGCCCCTGTTATTGTCGGTACCAACACATTCCTGTTTCACAGACTGTGGGAGCTGTTGAAAGAAGGTGGTGACGAAACCATTGTTCACTCTATGAGAATCCAACCAGTGTATGCACCAGTCCAAGTAAAGGCTGGGCTCACTGCATCTGAGACAGTGGATGACACTGTTGGACA
Source organism: Nannobrachium achirus (assembly GCF_963921795.1). Classification (NCBI taxonomy): domain Eukaryota; kingdom Metazoa; phylum Chordata; class Actinopteri; order Myctophiformes; family Myctophidae; genus Nannobrachium; species Nannobrachium achirus. The sequence goes on from NC_137821.1 coordinate 22,212,932, forward strand.
AGTGAAATGGCAAGGACCTGGTCCACTCTCAATACCCCCAGGGGAGAAGTATTACGCCACTTGTACAGTAGACAGTTCAACTCCCATGTCAAGAGACATAGTGATGATTGACGCACCCGCTGAACAGTCGTTACCCGCTGGCGTACTAGTACAGCCCAGTGTGCTGCAGAGCACCGACATAGACGCCAACAGTTTCACAGTGCTACTTCATAATGAGTCCCAAAAGCGAACCTCAATACCAGTGGGCACTGTAGTGGCAGAGATGTATGCTGTTGATGCAGTTACCCCAGTTCAGTCATCTAGCGTCCCAGCTGATGCAATAGATCCAGCTCTGTTTGATTTCGGCAATTCCCCCATCTCTGAGGAGTGGCAGAACCGGCTTCGACAGAAGTTAGCTGAGAGAATAAATGCCTTCTCATTGCATGAGTGGGATGTTGGCCTGGCGAAGGGGGTGGAGCACCACATACGCCTACATGACCCCAGACCATTCAGGGAAAGGTCACGCAGACTGGCTCCCGCAGACATCGACGATGTCCGACGCCACCTACAGCAGCTGCTAGAGACCGGGATGGTTAAGGAGTCCCGTAGTCCCTACGCCTCTCCCATTGTGGTTGTCCGCAAAAAGAATGGACGGGTCAGATTCTGTATTGACTACAGAACCCTCAACAGTCGCACCATACCGGACCAGTACACGATGCCTCGCATCGATGATGCTTTGGATGCACTGACAGGCAGCAAGTGGTTCTCGGTATTGGATTTAAGGAGTGGCTATTATCAGATAGCTATGGCTGAGGAGGATAAAGAGAAGACAGCCTTCATTTGTCCCCTTGGATTCTATGAGTTTGAGCGCATGCCACAAGGGATAACTGGAGCTCCTGCAACGTTCCAACGCTTAATGGAGAAAGCTGTTGGGGACATGCATCTCCTTCAAGTCCTTGTGTACTTGGACGACATAATCGTTTTTGGCAAAACGCTCGAGGAGCATGAGCAGCGTCTACTCAAGGTCTTAGATAGACTTGAAGAAGTAGGACTGAAAGTATCGATTGACAAATGCCAATTCTGTCAACCACAAGTGAAATACGTGGGCCACATTGTTTCGGAGTCCGGAATCGCCACTGACCCGGAGAAGGTGGAAGTGGTGAAACACTGGAAGGAGCCCACCGATATCAGATCTCTGAGATCATTCCTTGGCTTTTGCGGCTACTATCGCCGTTTCATTGCTAATTACTCAGTCATTGTCCGTCCTCTTACTGAACTCACCAAAGGCTATCCACCAACTCAGCGTGAGACCAAGGCCCGAAAAGGAAAAGACCCAAACAAGACCTACTTCAAAGAGTCAGAGCCTTTCGGAGAGCGTTGGGACGACGCCTGTCGTGATGCCTTTCATGAGATCATTGAGCGCCTGATTAATGCCCCTGTTTTAGCCTTCGCCGACCCTTCTAAGCCCTACATTCTGCATGTGGATGCTAGCATGAATGGCCTGGGCGCCGTGTTGAATCAGGAGCACCCAGATGGCCTCAGACCTGTGGCCTTCGCCAGTCGTAAACTTAGTGGTCCTGAGCAACGCTACCCCATCCACCAGCTGGAATTCCTGGCGTTAAAGTGGGCAGTGGTGGACAAGTTCCATGACTACTTGTATGGTGCTAAGTTTACTGTAAGAACCGACAATAACCCGTTAACGTATGTCCTTACGTCCGCCAAGCTGAGTGCAGTAGGACATCGTTGGCTTGCTGCCCTAGCCACCTACGACTTCACTGTTCAGTATCGTCCAGGGCGTCACAATATTGATGCTGATCTACTGTCCAGGCAGTACGACCAAGAGGCTAGGGGCTGGACAAACATCCTACCATCAGGGATCAAAGCCATCTGTCAGCGAGCTTGCGGCAATGAAGCACATGTCAGATTAGTAGAGCAACTAGGGGTTCCAGCAACTGTGGTGCCTGAAGCCTATGCCTTCCCAGTGAACCTGAGCCTAAGCACCATCGACCAGTTGACCCCAAAAGACCTAGAGACCGCTCAAGATCTAGATCCAGTGATTGGTCCTGTGAAAAAGATGATTGAAACGAAACAGACATTGACTCATAATAAGAGCAATCCCCCTGATGTCGCCTTACTCATCCGTGAGGGGAGCAAGCTTGAGTCACGGGATGGAATACTCTTCAGAGTAACCAAGAAAGTGTCTGGAAAGAAGATTAGACAGCTTGTCTTGCCTGAAAGATACCGGATCGTGGTGTTACGATCACTGCACGATGAGTGTGGGCACATGGGAGTGGAACGAACCACCCAGCTGATCAAAGACAGGTTCTACTGGCCACGTCTAACCAGTGAGGTTGAGCAGTATGTCCGCACCTGTGGGAGATGCATCTCTAGAAAGACACTTCCCCACCGTGCCTCACCACTAAATCAAATAACCAGTGATGGCCCTTTGGATTTAGTCTGTATTGACTTCCTACAAATTGAGCCAGACTCCAAAGGCACGGCTAATGTCTTAGTTGTGACAGATCACTACACGCGCTATGCACAGGCATTTCCTACCAAGGACCAAAAAGCCCTCACTGTAGCAAAGGTCTTGTGGGAAAAATACTTTGTGCATTACGGTTTACCTGCACGGATTCACTCTGATCAGGGCCGGGACTTTGAGTGTAGACTGATCAAGGAGCTCCTGTCCATGCTTGGGATCCGTAAGTCACGTACCTCCCCATACCATCCACAAGGTGATGCCCAACCAGAGAGGTTTAACCGAACTCTCCTGGCGATGCTTGGTACCCTGGACACTAAAAAGAAGCAATGTTGGAGCCAGCACATCAGTCAGCTTGTACACGCGTACAATTGTACTAGGAATGATGCTACTGGTTACTCTCCATATTGTCTAATGTTCGGGAGAGAAGCAAGGTTACCAGTTGACATCTGCTTTGGTACGTCACCAGATGGAGAGGGTGAGTCGTCTTACCTGCAGTACGTCGCTCAGATGAGAAAAGAGTTGCAGAGTGCCTACAAGCTCGCATCTGAGGCAGCTACAAAGAGTCACCTGAGAAACAAGTCATACTATGACCAGCGTGTGAGGGATTTGCCCTTGGGAGTTGGTGATAGAGTCCTTATCCGGAATGTTGGACTCAAAGGCAAGCACAAACTGGAAGACAGATGGAAGTCAACCCCCTATGTCGTGGTGAAGAAGCTACCGAACCTGCCAGTGTACAAGGTCAAACCAGAAGGCTCTGCACCGAGACCATCTGTTGCCCATAGGTTACCTGGTAAGGATGTCCAATTCTCCTGACGATACAGGGCCTGTCAAGAGAAGACCTGTCACCAGATCGCAGCATGCCCGACGGAGTCACAGACCGGCTACGTCTGTTGAAGAGTCTTTGGAAAGTGGCACAGACTCATCGGACGAAGAGTTTGAACAAAGCCATAGTCCACCAACTTTGGATGTGGATGAGGTACGGAGACACCTCTCTACAACCTATCAAGCCCCTCAAGATCCTGAAGGTCAAGAGGAGGAGGCCTCTGAAGCCTCGGATCAATCAGTCATGGAGACTGAGGATGAAGAGGAATCGCCGGAAGGCACAGCACCTTCTACTGATGATGAGGAACCGGAAGGCACTGAACCTTCTAGAGCAGCATCTGATGCAGAAGGGATGAGTGATGATGCTATGGAGGAAACTGAGCCAGATTCAGAAGGGGGAGAAAGCTCAGTCCCTACACATGTCACAAGGAGTAAAGAAGCTCCTAGTCCCCGAAAGCCTCTCAGAGAACCGAAACCAGTTATACGATTGACTTACGATAAGCCTGGTGACCCATCCAATGACCCAGTTACCATCATGCATCATGGGATGGTCATTCAGTTCAAGTTGAATCCCCAGGAAATCAGAAGATCAGTTAAGAAGTCTAAACTAAGCCGGATGTCAACGGATGATGATAGAAGGAGGCACCCTACTAAACTGAAGAAGAAAGATGTCAGATGAGGGCATCTTGACAGTCAGAAGGGGGAGGGTGTAGCCCTGGCTAAATCTCATTCACCATTTAATTTAGGCTACTGGCTTTAATTCATGCAATAAATAAATGGGTTAAACATTTAAAACATTGTATTAAAAATACTGAGTTCATATTGTTTGAATGGGGTTAAAATAATGTAAAATATATGGAAGGATTTCATGTATAAAAAATGGGAAACTAATTCATGGTCTTTTGAGTTAAAACCTCATAATGTATGCAGAAGGGCATAGTTTGTTTGAAGTGTACAGTACATGCCCAGCACATGGTTGCAGTCTCACAGCCTAGCATGTGAGCAGCAGCATGTGTCAATCTTGTGTTTCTTTTGTTTTGATTTGTTCCTGCTTAATTGACAGCCAATCATGAGTCCAGTTCCAGTTGGAAGGGTGGGTTCTCAGATCCTGCTAGCTGCTAGGGGAACAGGTGTACTAGATCAGTCCTTTTCTCTCTAATCAGTCATTCCAACCCAGACAGCCAGAGTGTGAAGTCACAGTTTGGTTCAGTGAAGCCCGTGTCAAGACATAAATGTTTGTAACCTTGGTTGACGACCAGTTATCCTGTTTGGTGTGAACATTATTGATCTGCAAGAGGACACTGGCAAGTGTGAGCGTGGAACACTTTGCCCAGCTGTAGAGTGAGGTCCCTACTGTTTCTTCGGGAGTGTGTTTCTTCTTCTGGACTGATTCTCCTGGACTGATTCTTCTGGACACTGACCTGTGTTGCTGTTCCCTCTGCTGCATTCCCCCCATCATGCAGTAACCCCTCACCAAACGTAACCTCCTACGTAACCATGGCGTTGTGAGTACTGTACATTGAGCACGTGCATTTTATTTTCCTGCTTGTGAGATCAAGTGAAGCGGCCACTACAGTTTGTAGGCCTCAACGCACCCAAGCCACGACTCAGGCCTGCAACGAGCGTTCAGTTAGGGTCACTAAAGGACTTAAAGTTGCAAGTCAGGTGTGTGTGTGTGAGAGTGTGAGTGGGGCCCATTATTGTGTGACCTGTTGATATTTGTATCTACATTCGCAATTCCTTTTTATTCATTTTCATACTGCATTTTGAGACACTATTCATATTTTATTATTTTTGTGTGTAATAAATATTCCTGCCTACGTTGGGTAGTTATATATTTAAAGTAACCTTGTTGTGTCATAGCTCACGGAGAATTCATGTTTGGTATTATAATAATTCATGTTGGGAAATAAGTAGTTAGAAGAGTGTTTAAAAGCAAGAGAGTAACCTACAGTACGGTACTTTTGAGGAGTATAATTTGATTATATTCGCTAAGTTTATATGGAGGCACAGCCAGTTGAATTAAAATTACTTAAGTACCCAATTCAATAGTTAACAAGTTAGACTACAGGTAGACGCGCTAGTTCATTAAAACGAACTCAGGCCCCGCCCAGTGTACTACTACACAAGAAACCTCATAGCTACCTGGGACGGGTGTTACACAACTAATCACGCAACTAGCGTTATTAGACTCTATGTCTAGTTTACAGTCCATATTCTCAGAGAATAAACTTCACCTTGCTCCCCCAAAGTATCCATCCTGGAGTTTCTTCAGAGTGGCCAAGACTGCAGGGTCCAGGTCCGAATGGTCCTCCGCTGGTATGCGCGCACACACACACACACACACACACACACACACACACACACACACACACACACACACACACACACACACACACACACACACACACACACACACACACACACACACACACACACACACACACACACACACACAGTTAAGCTCAAGCACAAACTCATCAATTGACTAAATTCATTTGTAACCCTTTTAACATACTAAATATGACATGAATCTGTGTGTTTGTGTGTGCACATGTGCACTCACTCAGCATGGTCTGTGATATGGGGAAGGTGACTGTGGGTCGTCCAGTCAACCTCCATCTTGATGAAAGGTAGGTTAAATCCGTCCTCAGCATCTCCACAATCATCCTGTTGTCCAACGCCAAGTAGAACTGATGGTGATCTAAGAACTGAACACAAGCACAATTGCTGGTGATCCATTAGACAGTCAAGGAACGGTTGTTTCATGTTAGAGGTTGATACAGTATGCTTTACATTCAATTTTATTCTACATTTTATTATCCTAAATTCCTCCCCCCAAAAAGTGTGTAAATTTGTGTTTGTTGTATCATATATTTGTTGTTACTGTACTAGTAGCATTACGTTCCAGTTGTAAAAATCAAGCATTTAGGAGATCAACAGCACAGCTGATTGTGTGGGTGTTCTCAAGGGACAAACCGCAGTGCCAAAGTGAAACGGTGTAATCGACTCTGTGGTGGTATCGACTCCAATGTCACATGACTGGCTGCTGGGCCGTGCTCTACGTGTTAAGAGTAGTATAATAAATACAACCATGTTGGCTGACCTTTGATGAATGGAAGGAATGGAATGCCATCCCACACAGAAATATGTGACCAGGCTGGTGCCCAGCATGAGGAGACACAGGGCTGCTGGGACTTGGCATTACTTTTGTACCCGCTACAGAGTCTCCAGACTGTTGTTTCTTCAAAGAATAAAGTGTCAAATTGCCAATAAGTCCTATTTATTCCTTATTATTGATAAGGAGTTTGTTGTTCTGTTGAGTACAGAAATAAACGTTGGCAATTTTGGCACATTTCACCAGTGACTTTGTTTACCTGTGGTGTGAACGCGAACACATTGTTTCTGATCATGTAGAACTTGGCGGTTCCCAGAACTCCCATTCTCCTGTAGGGACGACCAGTCAGACCCAGCCTCTGGTTACGACCTGAGGAGAGAGAAAGATCAATCAATCAATGTCACATCAAGGTAACATGGTAAAAGCAGGTGAAACCTTTGCTTGTGCAGGTTCTCACTATTACAGTTAGAGAAAGAGTAAAAGTAGGTCTAGAGAAGAAAAATATATAGTGGAATGAACAATGAAATTGCATGCAGCGAGGCGAGGCACAAATAGAGAAAGGGATGAGGAGAAGGAAGACAGTTTACCATAGAAATACAAGGCAGAAAGGTGCCGGTACAGTAGCAAAAACAAAAAACCTTTCTAAGGCTAAGGAGATGTAGAAGCAGTTCCAGGTGTTTACCCAGCCTGGCGTAGATGTGGCTCAGGACTTTGGAGGGCTGGACGTGTATGGGGTGGATGTCAGCTACGGTCTCCACCTCGATGCCGTTCTGCAATAGCAGCTCTTTGATCTCCTCATTCTCAGCCAGGATGGACACTGCACAAACAGAGACGGAACATGTTAGGCAGGCGCGCACAAGTTAAAATTCATGCTATACATCATAAGAATTGTTTCTGGTCCTGTGTGAAGCAGGTAAAGTAACTGTACTTTAATGTGTAGGTGAAACTGTTCCTTTAACCATTATTGCTGTTGCTGTGAGAAACTGGCACGCTTGATGCCACTAAAATGACATGCATGTTCTGTGCTTTGTCAACTTACACTTACCCTTCATAAATAAAAGGTTAAAGGTATATTCAGGACTTCGCTTTCATTCAAATAAAAATAAAATGTGTACATTTTCCACTAATGCACCTGACTATAATGTGCGCTGACCATATACGGACTTCCACCCTGTCCCCTGTTACGAGCATAGCTCGCTCGAAATTTTCCCGTTCGCCACAAAGATCTCCACCAATCAGGATAGAGTATGGCCTCAATGCGCGTTCTAGTCTGTTCCTCTGCGCGTCCACCCTTAGTGAAGCGCGGGTGCACAGTTCCTCCATTCTGTAAACAATGGCACTGGAGCCACTACATTACATTCCGCGGCAGTTTTAACTGCTTTAACTTGCTATTTTTTAATTTACTCTTTCTATTTCAAGTCTCTGCTTGTATGTTTACTTTATTTCGCGTTTGTTTTTTATCGATTAGTGTCTTAGACAGTTTAACTTTTTACAAAGGGAAGAGTTTCAGGAAGCTGAATGTGGACAACAGGCTGAGAGATGCTGAACAAAGAAAGGAGGTAAATAAGAAATATTTTATAATTGTCAGAGTGCAGCAATCTATTTCCTAAGTAAACGTTTGTTAGGTGGGTTTGTCATTGGGATCTTTGAAGGGTTTGGGGCTATATTTCTTGTAAAAAGTTTCGTTTTAAAGTTAGCCACATTGTGGGTGAATCCGCCCTAAAAACAATACATTGATCTAATAAACAGGGGCCATTAAATGAGACATATGTCTTGTCTATAACTTGTAAATGATTTCAATGTCCACACAAAGGACAAATAGACTTTACTTGTAAGTTACTTCAGCCCATAGCTTCAGCCATGAATAAACACAACGTGAGTCACAACATACGGCTGACGTAAAACGCATCTACAGAACTACTTTTAGCATCGTAAGGTACATTCACAACATAGCCCATATTATCAAGTCATCCTATATTTTATACCTCTATGATATCAACGCCGCATTTGTTAGACCCACGCTTGCTATTCCAGAAAGATCTGAACGTTATTGGTGCAGTTTGGAGGGGGTCGCTCAACACCTAGCTACTTACAGGAGGTCTATTGATATGCATAGGTACTGTGCAATGCTTGTTTCTTTGTTCAAACATCCCATTGTGATACTAAAGCCTTAAGAGCCTCCCAGACGAATTGCGATGTTGGATCCGATCAGATGTCGTGCCCGGGGGTTTATCGGTGTTCATTTCAAACGACAGCGATCCTCTGTCTTGCGATCGGGCCCGGTATATCCCGCTGTGCCAAATGAAATATCTCAGACCATTACAAATGAGACCGACGTCTCGCGATTCTAGCCACCCACGATCTCGGGGGGGGGGGGGGGGGGGGGGGGGGGGGTGGTGCCATGAGAGACGCGACTATATGAAAATTCCGCCCCCTCAAGAGGCATAAAATCAAGAGTGTTTTTCTCTCTCTCTCTCTTTCTTCACTCACTTTTATTTTTTCTGGCAGTTGATTGAATAAAGAAACAAGGCTCCAGCCTCCACGGATTGAGAAAGTGGCAGCGGTTCTCAAACTATGTGTCCCGACCCAACGTGGGGTCGCGGATGGTGCCATGGGCTCGCACATTGCCGACCAATAGAATAAAAAATAAAGAATGAATAGGTCTATAACCAAGAAACGCTAAAAGTGAAGTTGTTGCGACCAGCGTGAAGCCAACGGACACGTTACCAGCCTACATATAGACCTATACTGTGTAGGCTATAACGTGTATTTGCCCCTTTGCTTTTTTTCCCCTTTTCTTTGTTTGCGCAGCCTCTTAAAGAGTTTTTTTGTATATTTAATGGGCCCAACCACCCTATTCTACCACCCTATTCTATCACCTCTCAAAAAAGCCTTTCCCCACACGTGGGGATATATAATATCGTTATTATATTTATATAAGATAGGCTAATAATATATTTGGCTTGGTCGGAGTCACAAGGTGAGGTTTGGTCTGACATTTAATTACCTTGAGTGCTGCATCTGTGATGTGATGTAGTCCACATTTTGAAGAATTAATCCGGTTTTAGGTGATATGCAATACCCTGACAGTGTAATGGAACTAAATGAAGCATACATGTCCATTTTCCTTTTTGGACAGTTAGTTGAAGGCTTGGATGAGGCGGTGGGACAGTCAGACCGACAGAGTTCAAGTTTATTAATCTCTCTCTCTTTTTTTTTTACTTGGCCTTTGAGCGCGGAGAAAGGCTCACCTGAAAGCATTCTCACTGATTAGGCCTACTTTTACCATCACTGCTCAAATTAACTGTTAATCAGCGTGAATACTTTCAGGTGTGTATCTGATCAATAGGAAAGTGCCCATTACAGCATGACATCAAAGCGACATGTTGCGTGAGAGTTTGAACTTGAACATGAACGACGCGTCCTCTCCCTTTCCACACACACACACACACACACACACACACACACACACACACACACACACACACACACACACACACACACACACACACACACACACACACACACACACACACACACACACACACACACACACACACACACACACACACACACACACACACACACACATCTAGGTCTGTAGTCAACGAGCCAACGACCCAATTAGCGCAGAAGTCCTGCAGCTGCGGTGTTCTGACTCGCTGACATGACCACTCCACTATCCATTCCTGACATTAAACCATTATAGTATTGAGCCTTCTACATTCCCCTTGCACCTCAAAATAATGGATTACTTCTTCAAAATGCGGACTGGATAAAAAGAGGCAGCAACAGGTAATGAGTTATTCTGATCCAGCAGTGGCAGAGAGCAGCAGACTCCTCTCTTTTTTTGGAGTCCTTTGGCAATCTGTTCCCCGACGCACGTCTGACTGGGCTGGGCTGGGCAGCATATACATTTTTAGAAGTGTCTGTCCACAGGGCTGTGAGCTTGTAGATTTGCTGTTTTCAGCGCATGCAACATATGACCCTAGCGACGCACAGTGAGTGCGGTGCGTTGCACTTGCAACTGCTGTCACAGCACTGCTGTGAGCTTGTAGATTTGCTGTTTTCAGCGCACCACTGCCATGCAACATAAATGACCAGTTAAGTTGAATAAATAGCAAATAATACCAAACAACCAAACAAATAATAGCCCGGGCTCTTATATAAAAAATAATAAGGATAATATTAATTGCAAATAAGAAATAACGGCCCAGGCGCTTATACGAACCGTGCGCTTATTTGAAACAGGCGTTTCAAATGGTGATTTACGGTATTATCTTTTATAAATATAAAAAATATATTATATATATATATAATATGGGGAAAGGCTTTCGTGAGGCGTTAGAATACACTGCCTTGTCGTCGCCAAATGACTGCGCAGAAGAAGAAAAAAGAACGCTATAGGCTATAACGTTTTTGAACAAGTGATTACAACAAGGGAGAGAGTAGGCTAAAGTAAAAAGTAAGTAGGCTAATAATAATAATAAAAGTGTAGGCTGTTCTATTGTGAGGTGACCGAATAGCCTACACTCGAGCCTAAAAAAAGGGAGGAGCTGGCTTCATATAATCTCAAGCAATCCCGTGAGCTCATTCAGACGACAATAATTGTAAAGGATTCCTACCCGATGACCCGAAAATATCAAGCTTTTTTGATATTATCGTGAGTGCTCCCGACGAGTCCCGAGGTCATAAAAAAGCTAATTAACATAATCCGATCGTGTCGGGGTACTGTTCAAGCCCAAGACCGATTCCGGGGCCGACCAAACGATTTTCTCGGGGGGTCCTCCCGAAATCTGATCGGGGATCCTCGGCCCCGGGATCGGCTCAATGTGAAGTGGCCTTTAGCGAGGTGCGAATTGGGGGGGTTTGCATGTCAATGCATACAAGTCTGTAACTCTGGACCCTGAAGGGTTCATTTGGTTCCATTTGTACACTGTCAGATATAAAGGGAGACCTTGAAATCTGCTTTGAGAAACACTGCACTAGGCCATTAGATCAATGTATTGTACTGTACTGTTTTATGACAAATTGTAAAATTTACTTTTGTGTCTATTTTAGTCTCACCAATCTAATCTAAGCATCATCTCCTTTATTTCTATACAGGCTGAAGAATTTGATGTCTGAAGAAGAGCAGCTGTACATCCGATCACACCACAATTATGACACCAATAAACGTTGAACATTTGAAAAATATATATGTATATATAATGAGGCAATCTATACACACAAATAGGGTAGGCTATTCTACAGTCTGGAAGATGCTAGACTCCACTCCACTTCCCATTTTCACCAGCAAACCGTTTCCTAAATAAACAAGTTTTGTCAACCTGAAACTTTTTTTTTTTATTACAAATGCCAGAAATGTTATGCAGCTAAACGATATGATATTGCATTTAAATGGGGTTTCATACCAAAATGCTTTAGTGTATGAAACAATACAATATAGCGTTTTCACAATGTTTACAACTTCCCATCATTGTAAGCTTTCAGAGGTCAGAACACATTCAAATAACTTACCACATACAAAAAACATTTACCATTGACTAGATCAAAATGAAATCGAGACATTACAGTTTATGTATATCAAAGCATCATTTTATTAATCATGTTTAGATCATGTCAGTCTTTCATGCAGATCATTAGTGATGGTAACGACTGCTCAGAAAATAAAAGCCTTTTAGTTAGCATTATGTATGCTTTCTTGTTGTGCTCTTCACGAGCGAAGATCAATCCAGATCAACAGTAACAGCGATGATGAAACAAGGTACCTGTATGAGGGTAAAGAATGATTAGATTAGCAGTCATAATAAATGCCTCAGTCTATTGAATACTGCAGTGTTATTCATTTATCGTTAGACCCGCAGCATAGATCATTTAGCAGCTCCAAAATTATTAATCCAGATACAGGGTCGTCGTCATGTTGGCTTGTGTGGACATACTGTGTCAAAATATATATTGTTTTGCCCCAGACATAATTTACCAGACAGTATTATTTACCAGAGAGGCAGAGCGCTAGCCCTGAATGATCAAACAGGTCTGTAAATCAAAAGGACCGTAGTGTTCGGGTTAGTTAAGTGGTCGGGTTAGTTATGAATACAAGTTTTGAGTCTGCTAATCATTATGCTGATTGTAAACTACTGAACTAATAAAATGCCAGTGCCTGTCTCGTATAAATCAGTATCATACATATTCTAAAGCTGGAGAAGTAGGCCTACCGATACTCAGTAATTGTGTCTTGTGATCAAAATGAGAACATTATAATGGTGTAATAAAAAATATACATTTCCAAAGCTGTAAGGCCAGTAAGAGGACTATAACACGGCCGCATGCCAAGCGATACGGTAGCGTTAGTTAAATGTAATTGTTACATGTCTAAATATGTTTGCATTTGTAAATAAAGATGACTTTTTATTTCACTTACCGATTGGAATGTGTAGAGCTTAATCGATCCATGCTGTATAGAGTAAAGATGTTAGTTTGTTTGTTTCAGTTTGTTTACATCTGGGCGCCATTACAGGAAACTGCTGGGCAAAGCGCGTTCTTGTGATGAGGCAAAAAACTCCTCTCCCGCGCCCTCTGCTGGAGAGGAGCCACATTTTCATTAAACCTGAATATGCCTTTAATAGTGTTCGATGTAATAGGCTGTTCGACGCAATAACCCATTTAGACCTTGAACGAATCCGTGTCACTCCTAGATTTTAACCACTTTAAACATTATTTTATGTTTTTGCTATTACAAAATAGCAGATATACAAGCTCACAGCACACTGCGAACTTGTAGATCTGCTATTTTGAAAAATCGTGAAAATGTGTGCAAATCTTTGATTATATATATTTTTAAAGTGAACATTTTGAACTCAAATCTTTACTTCTGGGGCTCCCTGGAACAACATATTTTGAGATGGGGGTCTTGGGGGTCCTTGAGATGAAAATGTTCGAGAACCACTGATTTAGAAGAAGGATTTAGAAGACATTTATAGATTCGGGCCAATATATTCAAAGACTTGCACACATGGGGGGGGGGGGGGGGGGAACAGTATCTCTGTAGCCATTAAACGAAACGGGTTTCTTACATTGATGCTCCTACATCATGCAAGCACCAGTTAAAGTTACTTTCCATCCCTCATATACTGTGTGCACAGTGCACATCCCATAACCCACACACTGCACATCATTTTGGAGCTCATATCTTTGAACGGGTAAGGGCTAGTTTTAATAGATTTTTCAAAGATAGCAGATCTACAAGCTCGCAGTGAACTTGTCTGCTAATAGCTAAAGTATAAAATAATGTTTAAAGCGGTTCAAGTCTAACGGGTTAAACATTCTATCTTTCATTGGCAGAAGAAAATACTTATAATTTGCGTGCATGTGTGGTTTCAGACCCCCAGAGGAAGACCAATTGTGTGAAAAAAGAGAGGAAGAGAGTCATTCTGAGAAAGAAGACATTCTGAGAAAGACGAGAAAAATATAGCGTGAAAAAAGAGAGGAAGAGATAGTGGTTAATACAGCGAAAGAAAGAAAGATGAGAAAAACAATGAGCGGAAACATTGCAACAGGAACAGGAAACCCACCACACACACGCACGCACACACACAGGTTCATACATACACATTGTTGCAGACAGACTTGTGCGTAGAGTAGTTTAAACTATTCAGCTTAGTCACTCGCATAGTTATAAATAATTATATAGTATTGAAATATTTATGATATTTAGATTTTTATATTGTTTTTCAGTGATTTGATTTCATAGCCTGGAATCTAACCTGGTTCTCTGCATTCAGCAGATTTTCATTTCTCACTTCGGCATTTTAACATTTTCTCACTTGAGTAGCGAACAAAGCAATCAGTCTGGATTCAACCCTGGTTATGTTTTACTATGAATTAATTAAACAGTTTTAGTTTAGTTTCTATTTAGTTTAAGGCTTAGCTTTAATTTCTCAGGTACATTACAGTATGTGAGGAAAGCCTTGGTTTATAGAAGCTGAATCATGTAGGATGAAATGGCATCAAATATGATGGTGGACAAATTAAAACCAAGGATCATTTTACATGCAATTCAATTTCGGTTTCAGAGCACAGCATTGACGGCGTCAAGTAGAAATGTCAGTTTCTTTTTAATCTTACGATAAGGGGACTGGTTTGGATTGATTAAAGCTGCAATAAACGAGGATATGAACCCAGATCACCATGTGAGCACGAAAATGTCTCTTTAGCTACAGTATAAGGGAGAGCCTGTTTGGGAAGGCAAAACATGTACTCTTTTCAACCAGTAGGGGTCCCACAGGATCTAAATGTCTCAATAGAAGAGCTGGTTAGTTGTTTTAGTTATACTGTATCATCAACACACCCGACCATATAGATTGGTAAAAGAAGAAAAACGTATGGGTTAATACCACCACACATGATGTTTCCAGCATCAGCTCTTCATCAAACTTTTGAAACAGGTGGAAATACATTGTTATGGGAGCATGTTATAGTGTGCAGACTTTAGCATTTTCTTTTCACTGATGTAATGTATCGTTCAGTAATCTACAGCTGGATCTGTTGGTGCGCCTGTAGAGGCACGTTATATAACATGTGACCAGTTTGGCTCTCTGCCAGCCATCCTTGCGGCAGACAACCATCATAATCTATGACAGATGACCTTTCTGTTTTAGTAGCTTAAGCCCTATTTTATGCTACAACACGTATGATGTGTTGTGCAGTAGATCACTATGTTAGCTACTTTTAGACAACTTTCACCTGATATGCCCAACATAGAGAACGCTAGGTTAAAAGTTGTTAGAACATGTGTAGACATGCCCACCCACCCTGTACGACAACATCAGGCTTGGGGATGGTGGAGAATCTCCTGTTCAGTGGGTCGA
Organism: Nannobrachium achirus; assembly: GCF_963921795.1. Classification (NCBI taxonomy): domain Eukaryota; kingdom Metazoa; phylum Chordata; class Actinopteri; order Myctophiformes; family Myctophidae; genus Nannobrachium; species Nannobrachium achirus. The sequence goes on from NC_137821.1 coordinate 22,228,203, forward strand.
TCTCTCCAGGGGCAAGGAAACCCTGTAGCACAAAGAAACACATTAGCTTGTTACAACAATAACAGAGAATCTTGTATTCAACCTCTGGAGTTATCACAACCACATTTGATATTGTTACAGTTTAATTGCATCAGATGATGCATCAGCATCATGTATTATATAACATGTATTATTAACACAGAAGGATTGTGTTTCGCAATCATATTATCAGCTATCAGCAATCACCAGATTTTAAAACCGGGTAGTGACCTTGTAGTGCTTAATTTTTATACTAGAAGCATAATGCCAATTTTTTCACTTTTTATGTTCAGCATCTGGAGTTGAATCTGACGTATGACTTGAAAATGTGGCTCCTGTACGGAGCAGGTTGGCAGTGTGCATGCATATTATTTTGTATTGTTGATGTGCACTTGTTTGACTACACACCTGCTTTTAAGGTACAGTAGGTGTGCAGACGTTTTTTTAAACAAAACATGTATGGTTATTTATTTATTTTATCAGGGACAAAGAACATTAATCAACACGTCAGTTTTAACATCAGTGTAAATCGGACAGAGTTAGCCAGAAGCTAATTTTCATGTATGTTTTTTCAGCAACGCCTGCACAGTCACACACATACAACATGGATTGACTGACTATGTTTCAGGTTTCAGTGTAACAGGACTGATAAGTGATTCCTCACCTCAGACAGTAGGTTTCCCAGTACGTACAGAGACTGGCCCCATTTCAGAGGACACTTCCCCATAGGAATCCTCTCCACAGTGTGAGGACTCATGTACTCCTCCTCCACCTGAACACATCACAACACAGCAGGAATAAGGTAGAAAAGACATGACAATGAAAGTGACATAGAAGCATTGTTTTTATGTGACTTTATTGTGATTGAATTAAGATTTAATCTGTTATTTTATTTAGCAACAAGGGACACACTTGAAAAACGCTGCAGAATCCTCAAAATCTCAATAAAAACGACTTAGCATCAGCTAGATAACAAGCTATAATCTAGAGTAAACAGATGTTAAAGCCTGATTTATACTTAGTTGAGCTCAGGTGTCTCACGGCAAAAATAGCAGATCTACAAGATCACAACATGTTGCATTGCAACGTGTTGTGAGCTTGTAGTAAAACAAGCGTTAACGTTCTGACCTTGTCAGCAGGGACACTGTAGAGCTCTGGTACCAGCCTTATTCCATCCTTCTGTTTGATCAGAATGCCTTCCAGAGCTTCCTGGTACTCTTGAACCTGGGTGGACAGGAAATATACAACACAATGAACATGTGTTTACCCTGAAAAACCAAGATTGTATCAATAGTATGTGAAAGATAATGCATGCACACACAAGATTACCTGTTCAGGGCTGTTGATGAAGATCCCATCCAGTATGAGGTACGTCCAGAACAGAGGCCACTCACACTCAATGTTCTCAAACAGTTTGAGCTCTGCTGACTCATAGTACAGACGGTTAGGGTCCTGGGAGGGAGGGAGATAAAGAGATGAAGAATGGATAGTTGAGGTAGAGTGAAAGAGAGAGATGGGCCGAGGGGGAAAAAGGAAAAAATGGGAAACCAACACATACACAGAGGAAGACAGAGAAAGAAAGGATGACGTGTGTGTGTGTGTGTGTGTGTGTGCGTGCGTGCGTGCGTGTGTGTGGGTGTGTGTTTGTGTGTGTGTGTACATGCGTGCGTGTGTGCGTGCGAGTGCGTGCGTGCATGCGTGAGAGAGAGAGAGAACGAAAGACTGTTTGCTCTACCGCAGCCGCTTCTCAGAGGAAGTAACCTTATGTCCATTTCCTGTTTCAACAGGCCTAGACTTTTGTTGTGCCCAAACTTTTTTTTTTTTTTTTTTTCAAGAACAATAACTATAATTTCAAGTTTTAAATCCTTATGGTTTTAGTTTCAGCACAGACTGATCATTTCTGAGCTACTTGCTCTGATAAGGCAAACCCCTCACTGAAAACGGGTCCCAGGTCCTAATACAGACAGTACAAACACTTAACAGATCCATTAAAGCAACCAGCAACTGCGACATAGAGAATCTTGCTTAAAAGCATGCCTCAGTGGTAGCTGTTCTCGCACAATTACTACTGGCTGATTAGCTACTCACACAATAACACACGTTAGTTCTGCCACTGTGCATTTATAAGAAGTCCTCAAATGACCTCAACACTGGGTGTTAAGGAGATGCTTTTTAGGAGCAGCAGGTTCTGTAAATACATCCGATAGCTTTTATAGTATAAGTTTATCCCCATTTGAGACGCATGCATATTGGACTGTGAGTGTTGTACTACATTACTATACACTACTCTATGTACAGTACATATAAAATGTCTTGAGACTTTTGGCAATATAATAAAATGTAATTGAAAAGCTTAAATCAGAGTCTTTAAGGTCTGACTGTATGGAATGGAAATTTATTTTAAAATGGATATTTAGCATCCCTAGCCCATTTGATTGTCCGAATAGCTACTGTAGATAGACAACAGTTAGAAACGGCTATGCCCATTGGGCCTTGTGGTGTAGTGTTACCATCAATGGTTAGGATTACAAATAACTCTAGGTTTGAATTACACATGGTTAGGTTTAGGTACAGTATATGGTTAAAAGGTGGTTGAATTTAGGCATTAGGTATTACATTCAGTCATGGCTTTAGTTCATTCAATTATAATTCATTCATTATCAATCTTAGTTTAGGGACTGTTCGTATGGTTTTGTATATAGGAAAGACTTTGGTGTGGTTATGGTTAGGGTCACAAACTGAGATCAGTTTTGGTTTCTACAGACTGCTGATAGCTTAATAGTGTTTCCTTTAACAATACAAACTAAATGACTAAAATGCTATCAGCCAGCATACTTGAAGTTTCATTGTCAACTAACATCACATGGGAATGAGAATGTTGTACACCAGCTGAACATACACAACCATAGTTTTGACTTTTGAGAATAGAGAATGTTTTGTTTACCTCTTTAGGGGTTTTGTGTCCGTCTCTGAGAAACCTGCAGCAGCCGTACCGACCCTGAACAGACACAGAAAACCGGAGGACAGGGTTTTATATGAAGCGATTAACTATAGACGGTTGCAACTGTAAACATCAAATTATAATTCCAATAGCAGATGCTCTATTCCATATTACACAGTGTGTAAGATCAGAGTAAATGGCATGAACCGCAGTCAAAATATTACATGGTAAATGGTAATGTAAATAGAGTGCAAAGAAAGCAATTAATTAAGTAGGATAGGATACCAAGTAAACATCAAAATTGGCAACTACGATGTTTTCACTAAATAGCATTCTCAATATGTATGGACAAGCAAATACTGTGTCTCTCTAAAATAAATAATATATACAGTACATACAACATGTGAACAAGTAACCAACATACATTTGCCAAAGTACAGTACATGCATCTATCAAAAATAGGCAACAAGAAGTGAGACGTTCTGCTAAAACTACTGGTGACATATTTTATTTTCTGGACAAAAAGTGTATTTTAGATGTGGGGGGCTCAGACGAGTGTTCCCGCTAAGGAAAATAGGCTATCAACATCTTAGAACAGTCATTGTTTTGGTGAGTAGTGAACTGTAACTATGACGAGAGGCTGAGCAGCTTGGGCTACCGTGGCTGTGAGCGCAAGCCCCGTTTGGTTTGAACCGATTCCGATTCTTTTTCGGTTCCCCCTATCGGTTCCGGGTAGAACCGGTTCCTATAACGGTTCCGGAAGTTCTCATATACTATATACTATATATATATATATATATATATATATATATATATATATATATATATATAGATAGATAGATATATATAGCATATGTGTATATATAGATATTTGTCTTTCATAATTATTATAATAAAGTGATTCCCTGATTACTACAGCAACTTGTATAACTACTATTTCAACTTAACCACAATAACAATGGAATGCATGGTTAAGGGTGGACTTTCAAATAGTGGAGAATACATGGTTATTTAACAATGAATAGCCGATCTAAGATCTATAAGCTCACAACGCGTCGCACGCAACGTGCTGTGAGCTTGTAGATCGGCTAGTCTTTCGTTGTCATCATCATCCCAGCTGCTACCAGTGTGAAAGCTGAAAGGAGCTGACTGTTGCTAGTTCTAGTTATTCACAAAACCTCAGAAAAACGTTGCGTCCGTCATATGCAACACCATGAATGAAGTACAAGCCGAGTGAATTGGACATTGCGCTACGTGGTTAGCAGCTAGCTGCTAGGCTACTGAAGAAAGTGAAACGGCAGGCGGCAGCTGCAGTCACTGGTACAGAGTTTAGGAGACTGCACATTTGCAGGAAAGGATTGCACTGCATTTCGTTCACTTTGTTTGCATTCTTTTTTTCCTCTCTTGTAAAGTGCAACCACAATCATGAGTAGTTTTGCTGCTGCGCTAACGTTAGCTCCGTCTGTCTTGAAGGATACTAGCATTCTGATCCTCGTTCAGCTGTCGTAGACTCTGCTTTGAGTGGGCGTATCCGCCTCGCTCTCACATGTAGCGAGACGTCACCACAGTCGCTTCCAATGCACACAGCTGGGCCAAATGAACGTTCATGAGAAATTCCAGGAACCGTTATAGGAACCGGTCATAAGACCAGAATAATTATTATGTATGAGACCATGAAGATGTACTGCATTCACTTTCATGTCACTGACCTGTAGCTTGGAGATGATCTCCTCTTTAGTGATGTTGACCAGGTTGAGGTCCTCCACAGCGAAGGCAGGGTAGGAGATGATGGCCAACACGCCTGCGTCCACCTCCTTAGATATGGACGCCTTGGGCAGCATGGAGGTCAGGATGGACTGACACACAGGAAGAAAGATGGAGAGAGAGACTTAATGTTTGCATTTCATCCAACACTTAAGACCGTCTCTGTCTTGATTTGTTGACCAAAAATGATGATGCACACCAGCAAATTAAACATATATATTGTTGTTTTTGTATTTCTTATGAATGGGTCAATCTGGGAACCCATCAGCAAAAAAGAAAAAAGAAGGGGCAATCTATCTTGAGATTATGAATGGGTGGATAAGTGCATGTGGCAGTACGTCGTGAGTGACAGTGTTTGTGTGTACCTGACAGTGCTGGATGTCATCGACCAGTGCGTGCACCACGGAGCTGGGCCCTCCTTCAGCTCCAAACAGGTTGAGGTCATCGAGGGCCTCCAGGGCTGCCTGCAGGGCACAGACAAACACCACAACACCAGGATTACATGACAGCAGAGGATGGCACGTGGGCAGAGAGAAGCCCTCTGGGGATCAGAAGGTCACTGGTTTGTCCCCATGCACCACCGGTTCACTCAGGGACACTAAACCCCTAATTGGTCCCTGGGCGCCGTATTAATGACATCCACAGAGATAGTTGGGATGAGTAAAATGCAGAGGACAAATTCTACATTTGAGCAAAATAAATGAACTGTAGAAAATACCCCAACAGTTGCTGTGAATTTGCGGAACTACTTGGCGATCATAATCTGTAGTTGTATGCTTTTGTGCTGAATATCAGCATGGCTGTGATTATGTTCAGCACTCAGCCTGTAGTCATCATGCTTAATGACTGGATCACAGCTACGAATAGACTTTTTGGTTACCACCGCGCTCTGACTCTACTGGTGCGGTATCCGTTTAAATCAACATGTAGAAGGAGGAGGATGGATCGCACACAGTGGCAAGAGTTGTTTTTCTTTATTGTTGCATTTGCATGGATGAGAAACAAACGTTTCGGCTGTAAGCCTTCTTCAGTGTTGGCTGTAAGCCTTCTTCACACTGAAGAAGGCTTACAGCCGAAACGTTTGTTTCTCATCCATGCAAATGCAACAATAAAGAAAAAACAACTCTTGCCACTGTGTGCGATCCATCCTGGATCACAGCTACGGACATTACAGTACAACAGCACTCCCTCTGTTGTGATATTGTTTACTGAACTCTAATAAAAAAAAAAAAAAACATTTGGTGAAAATAGGTGAAATTGATATTTTTAAAATCTATCGCTATTTGACATGAAGCAAAGCACACTGTTATCAGGCTTAGGTGATTAAGAGGAGCAGAGGAAAGAGGGCAACAATATAGTATTGTATAGAACGGATAACACAGCAAAAGATGAGTTCAAATCCCAGCTCAGAGAAGAATAGACAAAAGCATAATATAGTAAAATAGTATAGTATAGAATCGTATAGTATGTAGAATAGAATATACAGTAATAATGGCAGAGTATGGTTTCAAATCCCGTCTCCGATAAGAACGGACAAAAGCATCAAGCAGAATCATACAACACAGAACAGATAACAGCACAACAAACAACCCAGCATGGGCTCAGAGCTCCCGGCTCATGTTATGTTGCTGCTGTCAACACCACTGATGATGAATGCAACCTCCTGACAGAGCGAGCAGGGAATGTACCACTGTAGTTCCCCTTTCCATTAAGTCTGAAATTAGCCTGTGTGTGCATGTGTGTGTGCAAGTGTGTGTGTGTGTGTGTGTGTGTGTGTGTGTGTGTGTGTGTGTGTGTGTGTGTGTGTGTGTGTGTGTGTGTGTGTGTGTGTGTGTGTGCGCGCGCGGTGTGTGTGTGTGTGTGTGTGTGTGTGTGCGCTGTGCACTAGGTTATGTTGACCTGAATGAGAGTGCATTCTTGGAAACCTCAGAGGTTCTACTACTACTGTATGAACCTGATACCTTCACAACCAAGGCTAACACGGGGCATGCCATGCGTGTGTGTGTGTGTGTGTGTGTGTGTGTGTGTGTGTGTGTGTGTGTGTGTGTGTGTGTGTGTGTGTGTGAGTGTGTGAGAGAGAGAGAGAGAGAGAGAGAGAGAGAGAGAGGCTGGCAGCAGTTGCAGGTATATCAAAGTGTTAATTATCTCTTCAGTCATCCATGAAACATTGGATTCTCAGCTGCCCAACAGTGCTCTCTCTCTCTGTCCCTCATTCTCTCTCTCTCTCTCTCTCTCTCTCTCTCTCTCTCTCTCTCTCTCTCTCTCTATGTTCTATCATTGAGACTCGGGGTCTGTGCAAAGGTCACATGTGATAACTGCACAGTGGTTTCCATGCTAGCAGTAATTGTGTTCAGAATCAAAAGCATGTTGTATAGACAGATGCTCTCTCCACTCTACTTATGTGACTGCTTACCTTGTTGTTTATTGACTAAGGGTCATGCTTTCTCTGCTCATTCTGAACTCTGGGTAAGGTATGCGTAATTTGTCATTTTAAAAGGCATTATGCATGCTGGTTTGCACAATCAACATTTGGAGGCCCTTGATGACCTCAAATGAATATAGTGGAGATTCACACAGACAGTTTGATATCATCTGGATTTACCTGAATGCTAAGAGCATCGCCACGATGCATTTATGATGTACATTTTGTCACCAGCTCATCTCCACGCATACATCCGCTCTGTCTGAGAATTGTCGCAACCCAAATCTTTATAACATGTGTTTATAAGCCTATAAAGACAACACTAAGTTTGATATTTTTCAGAAAGAAATTGGTTCTTTCCAACTTGCAAGCACCAAACGTTGGACCAGCTCCGGTTTAGTACCAACAGTCTTGGTATTTCGACAACACAGTCACTACTTTAATTTCACAAATGCCTTCTTTTCTTTTTGAATTGATAAGAGTGTACAGTATGATGAAGAGCTCTTACAACTCTGTGGGACGACTCTGGGGAATTCCGAGTAAACTAGAAGACATTAAACTGTCTTTATGAATCTCCACCATTGGTGTGTGTCATTGTGTGCATTCATACCGACCTTGGCCATGCCTATGGAGCTGGCATTCAGTTCGGTGATGCCCTGGTTCGTCTTGTCCCCTCTTTCCCACATCCCATAATCCTGTGGGACACCAGAAGGAGACAAAGTATTGTCATGACAACACAACCTACTTTTAAAACATGTGAATACGTCAATTTATGGCCCCAGTTTGGCCTCAAGTACCCTTATCCTGCTTTCCTTTTTAACCCTCCCCCCAATTTAGTCATCATGCCAATTCCCACCCACAGTCCACACTCGTGTAGTTCTTGTCACTACTGTCTCTACAGTTGGTCATGTGGGTGCAGACAACCACGTGTCTTCTACGATACACATGAAGTCAGCATCGGCTTCTTTTCACCTGACAGTGAGGAGTTTCATCAGGAGGACCTAACACATGTGGAGGAACACGCCATTCCTTCCAGTTCCTTTCCCCACTGAATAAACTGCAGCAGTTGCTAGTGCAGCAACATAGATCACCCATCCCTGCCGGCTTCCCCACCCTTTGTTCGAGAGCCCAGCCAAGCCACAGACAACAGAGGATTGAAACCTTTCCACAGTGGTGGGCAGGACGGTGCAAAACAGTCGCCATTTTCCGTGCCCCGTATCTCTCCCAGCTCTCCAACTGTTTGAATGGACGTGCAACATGTTGGGGGTTATTATGCAAAGAATGCTTACAGCAACTTTGTAGGCAGCCTCTATGTAGAACATCAGGTTCTGAACCACATCCACTTCGTCTAGCGTGTAGACAATATGGAGACCTGGAATAAAAAGTGCACACACACCGAATCGTTTTATAGGCAAACAGATCGATACTCACTCTTTTCTGTTATGTGACAACTGTGCATACAGTATATATAAATATGAATCTGTTGTTTAAACTAGTAGCAGATGTATTCAAAGTGATGATGATATTGGACCATGCAAGGAGCATTATGCATTTTAACACAGGCATTATCTGTGTTATATTCCAGTCACATGAGACCACACGATCAATACCCTGAGCATTCAATCTGAGACTAAAAGCATTTCATTTGCCTCACATCGTTTAACTGCTGTTTCACTGGAACAACGCCAATGAAAGGGATGATCTGCCACACACAAACACACACACACACACACACACACACACACACACACACACACACACACACACACACACACACACACACACACACACACTCTCACCTGAGGCCGTCATCTGCGCGAGGAAGAGGAGGAACAGAGAGGTGGCGTCCACCTGCAGATGTCCCCACTGGTCATCAGCCACCACCGTCCCACAGGTCCTGGTGTTGTACTTGGCATGCAGCGAGTCCGACGTACTCTTACTGTACTTAAACTTCTCCACCTTGTCCAGCTGTGGGAGGCGGAGAGTTAGAGGTAGGATCTTTGGGTGGATGGACGGATGAATGCATACATGGATGAGAAAAATTACAGATGGATGGATGATGGAGTGAGTGGAGGAATGTGTCGTGGAATTCGGATCAATAAGTAATCGATGAGGCAATTAGGAGAGCAGACAATATTCTAGGTGCTGATGGTTATGCATTATGTACATGATATCATGAAGAACAGTACAATAACACTTCAGGTCAGTGGTATGGTAGTTCTGCCAAGAGGCACAAGTCACAGATCACAGTTATACTGTTGCTGCTTCAAGGACGAGCTGAACCATAACAAGATACGCTGTAACAAAACATTAGCTATCAGGCCCAGTGGAGTCATTTAGACTCTTACAAGGTACCAAATATCATAATGTATTTCAGAAGTACTATAAGAGATGGTAAGATATAAATGTTATACATATGCAGCCATATCATTTCTTCCTCAACTGTATGGGTAGGTAGGTAGATTGAGGGATTGATTGACTGATATATTGATGGTAGAGGCCGATTGGCTGGTTTGGGAATCGTTTCTTTCTGCAACCTTGTGTGCACACAAAGTCTCAATTTTTGTATCCAAATAACTGGTCAAACACACTCCATTTTAATTTCTCACCAGGGGAAATTAGCCACTGTCCTAAATCTGTGAATATGTGTGTCAGAGAAAGAACATGATTAGTTTGAATGGAAAGATTAGCACCATTGACATACTGTACCTGTCTCATTATGCACTGAAGAATCCCTCTCATTAGTTTCACCACACTCTAGAGGGGAACACAGACACAGTCACATTTGCAACACAGCATCCTCTGTAAGCAGGCACAGAAATATGACACTACTGTACTCCATGCCAAATGGAACGCTCTCTCAGCACAGAGGAAGGACACAGACGTGAGCACGGGCACACCCACACACATATAACCCCTGACTGTGCTCTGCCTGCAGGACAGGCAAGATACAATCCCTGCGCCTGGACCATATACTCAAACCAGGGGTGGGAAACCTTTTTGGCTTACATTTTCACCCATTTGTCAGAAGGTGAAGAAAAGTAGAACCTCTATCGTTTTTTCATCATATGCTGCTAATTTGAATAACACCATTATAGAATGAGGTAATCATCTAAAAATAAAACCTAAAAGATGGAGACAGGTGGAGAGACAGGTGTTATGGAAACGGTTGTTTTTAATCCGACTCAATTAATCTCAGCAGTAGTAGCCCAATCTGATCACCATGTGGATCAAAAATAGGTGTTTAAATTCTAAACATGCACACACAGGGATGCACACACACAATCACTCTCACACACACTCGCACACACACCTACCTGCTCCAGTTCGTAGGCCTTGGCCTTGTCCTCATCTCGATCAGCGTTCTTCCTGTAAGCCAGACTGAGAGCCCAGACTGACAGGATGCTGTAGACGTTGTCTCTGATCCAGGCATGAGGCTGCTCTGTACTGGCTGGTAGTAACCCTGTCACTGGGTCCTAGACAAGACAAAAACACATAGTAACTCTGTTAGTTACTGGGTCCTAGACAGAATTAAACACACAGTAACCCTGTTACTGGGTCCTAGACAGAAAGAAACAAACTGCAGCACTGTTACTAGGTCCTAGACACAATAAAACATACAGTAATGCTGTTACTGGGTTCTAGACAAGACAACACACACACACACAGCAGCACTGTTACTGGGTCCTTGACACAATAAAACAAACTTTTCTTGAAATGTGTGCTCTGAACAGGATTTTCACCCCAACCTTATGAAACCTTATGTCTGTTGCATGGCCCAAATCCATCATAATCCAATATGTGATGTGTTCTCTGTGTGTGTGCGTTACATGCTACTACCATCATCATCACCATCCCTTGCTGCCTGCTGTTATGACATAACAGGCTTGCATGAGTTTGGGAATCGGTTGATCTGGATTGGAGACACGCTACAGTGCAGTGGTTTAATCTCCTCACAGCAGGACAGATGGAGAGGGTTTAAGTTAGGGAGGACAGAAATCATGCACACTTGTGTGCTCATGTGTGTCTATCTTGAGCTACAGTATTCATCTCGCAAGCTGCTAGAATTATCATCAGCGCCAAATGTATTGTGTGTGTATGCAGCACACTGCCAGTAGGCCACAGAGGTGCCTCCACTAATTTCCCCAACCTCATCTCCAAATACAGTATGATCCACCAATGCTCTCACTATCCGACTGTACACTTTCTGTCTACTCACCGTGTATCAGAGGTGGGCTGAGGATGCCGCCAAAATGTACAGTACATGCCGGTGACATCATTGTCAGGGATTTGTCTATTTATTTGTCTTTTACCCATTATCATTATTGGATTCACTGTACAGAACTCAACATGCAATGTTCACAACTAGCTTAGGCCACATTTTACAACTGAAGGACACAGCAGTCTAAGCATGGGGGCTATGGGATTCACCTACAAATAGTTACAAAGTAAAGCCACGGTGCTTCATTTGTGCTGCTGTGCTGAGTGCCCTGACTTATAACTATTTTTAATTGAAATATATAAATAAAAGATTTTCAGTTGTGCACAATGCTGACATTTCAACTAAGCAGCTGGTGATTCATGAAAGTGGCTGTGAACTCGTTTCTAACATGTAGACCCTTCACTATATTGCACCTTCATCTTTTTAGGGCAGTTGTGGCTTTATTTCACACAGGACATTGTAGAGACAGGAAGCTAAGGACAAACAGGGGAAAACACATGAAACACAGGTTTACAGTCAGAATCAAACCACAGACATTGAACTGTTGATGTCCCTTACTTACTGATCTTTTAACTCATTTTAGTTATAGATCATCTTCTCAAAGTGTTGAAGTTTTGTCTACATTATTCTTCAAAGAAACATTTTCTGGGAAGAATAATGTAATTTGACAATAAGGAGTTGACTGTCAGGGCTGTGGTTTTTGTCTGGATCCAATTCAAACATGCACTCAGAAGTGGTGTGTGGACCCCTTTTGCGAGATGTTTCTACTAGTGGTCCAAATAAAATAAATGCGTTACATTCCAGAGAACTGAGTCAAGTCCAATGCTAGACCAGAATGCATGATCAGAATGGTTGTCCTGTTTACAGCATAAAAGGGATTGTATGTATGATGTCAGATGTGATAGATGTCATAGGATTTTCACATAACGAATAACTGAGTACCGGTAAGCATGTTTGGGGTCTCACAGCATCTCTCCATATACAGTACATGGATCTCCATACAGTATATGGGTAACTGGTCCGATATACAGTACATCACTGGTCAGACGGCCAAGACATTTGTCGCCCTGAGGAGTCTTACTAGTTTTAAAATCCATTAAATCAATAAGTTTGATTAACTGTTAACGTGCACCCCTATCTATTTAATACATCTCATTACAACCATCAGACAGTTGGAGGGATTTACACTCCAGTCTTTACCTATCTAGTTACTAATAGGGTTCTAGGAAATGACTGGAGAGGAGAGGAAGCTATTCTAGTCTGCTGGGTTCATGTAACTGCTGTAAGGAAAACAGTGTGTGTGCGTGTGCGTGTGTGTGTCTCATTCAGCTGTAGAATGATGAATGGCATGGCATGTGAGTGCACGTGCATGCATGCATGTGCGTGCAAAGAAATGTTTAACCAACTGAACCATGATGGTGACACAAAAGCTATTAGCCTACTACTACATTGTCAGTAATACATGCTTTATGAAAGTTATACAGCAATTACAAGAACTGTCTACAGTGTGTGTGTGTGTGTGTGTGTGTGTGTGTGTGTGTGTGTGTGTGTGTGTGTGTGTCAGTGCAGAGTTGAAACGGCTGAATACAATTTAACACACAACACACACACACACACACACACACACACACACACACACACACACACACACACACACACACACACACACACACACACACACACACACACACACACACACACACACACACACACACACACACACACACACACACCAACAACAACAACAACAACAACAACACTCACTTGGTACTTCAGGATGGTTTGATGAACGATGCGAGCATAGTTGTCGAGTTTCACGCCCGAGTTACTTCTGCTTCTCATGTTTGATGGAACGATCGATCCTCACAAAACAACCCAAACAAACTAAACTTTACATTCATGAAAGCACAGCCATGACTTCTCCTGTCCAGAACCCAAACAGCAGCACGGCGTCGGGCGAACTTTTTGAAACGTGGTGTGTGAATATAAATGAATTATTGTGACAAGCGAACCGACAGAGCCGTGTGTGGAACTGGGCGGTTACTAAGCTCACGTCACTAGATGTAAAGTACATTTACTCAAATACTCTACTTACGTTACTTAAGTCTTCTTGTACACTTCCGAGGTAGGCCTACTTTATTTGAGTAGCTATTCCAATACTTGTACTTCTATTCCACTTTGACTACATGATCTTGGAGAAAAAAATATTGTACTTTTACTCCACTGCACAAATATTTGAAAACTATACTAACTAGTTATAGTCATAGCAAGTTACTTTGCATATAATATTAAATAAAACTTAAAACAAAAAACATAAAACACACTTTTATATAGCCCTATTTTATACCAAGGCTGTTTGAAAATAGCTCACAACGGTGAGCGTGTAGAGCTACTTTTACTTGAGTAAAATACCGAGTACCTTTTCCATCACTCACAGCCCACTACCAGTTCTGCCCTAACCTGTGGGAAGCCTGGTTTCCATTTTTCATGCAGCGCTCATATCCGCTCTAATGCCCGCCTTACTGTATCCGGTCATTTGTTGCCACAACATGCATGCAAACAATCAGTTTCCGTGTCCGCTCTAGAGCGGATCTTTAAATTGTAAAGTGAGTCGATCGCAGTCGTTCCACACCACCGCCACGTCCCATGGCTCGGAGAGACGGGCGATCTGTGATTGAGAGAGTGTTTTTTACTGGTGATTCAGTCAGAGTGTATGAAAAGGTGCGCTCGTTTTATTGTCCACGACATTGCAAGCGGCGCGAAGGCCAGCGGACCTTGGTCCTGCTCTTCGCCCCCGAGCGCCGCAGGCGCGAGTGGCCGCGAAGAGCGGGCCAGGGCCGCGCGGCCGGCGGAGCGCCGCGCGAGTTACGAAGCCGTGGTGAATGCAATCGTTATATTTATGCCCAGGCCGTAAGGCCTGGGCAAGCCCACGATAAACGCCCGCGCAGTCCGGTGCGCATTTCCGAACGCACCCTTTCCCCACACTCGGACTGAAACACCAGTAAAAAACACCATCCCATCTGTGATTGGCTCATAGGGCTGCCAGTGCCAACCTTCCTGGATCCTGCCTACGGGATGCGAATGTTCCTACCATACGGCATCCTGCAGGAGTCTCCGGGATTTTGACCATCTCCTGACAGACGCTGGTTGTAGTCATCCTGGATTTCTCCTGGATCTCGTATCAAACACCCCAAATTCAACGGAAATGACATTTACCATGTTAAAAAGTTTCTGGTGGAGGATGAGGAACCCCAGACACCTCAGTGTGGTCATTGGTCAATCATACAGAGTTTTCACTTATTAAGTAATGATGTTATGTATGGTTATTATCTTCCATTTGTTGTTGTTTGTTTACAACTAAATCTATTTGAGTGGAGGGAGGACACAGTTCTGCTTCAGCTTGTTTGAATATAGGTGGTCTACCTACTTGTATACTGGACTTTTGTGTCCATATCATTAACACCTAACCTTCAACTGCTGAAGGTCACCTCACCTGCCTGTATGCCTTTTTATTTAATCAAACAGCAGGTACATAGTGTGTGTGTGTGTGTGTGTGTGTGTGTGTGTGTGTGTGCGCGCGCGCGCGCACGCGTGTGCTGTATAGCCTACATGTAGTTGCATGTGTTAGGTCCATTACCTTCAGGGGCGGGCTGGCCTTCTGGCATACAGGGCATTTGCCCGGTGGGCTGGTAGGCTAGGGGGCTGGGGGGCTGGTGGCCAAAAAAAAAGAAAGAAAGAAAAAAAAAAGACAGTAACATACAGTAGCCTATAGTCTACTGCATATTGAGCAATCAAATACAACTTGTTTGTCCAATTCTCAGATCAATATGCTTCTTTTACATTCATTAGCTAACTAGCCAAAGTTCTGACACATTTTGGCACTAATCATGTTCATACTCTGCTTGTTGGTGGTGAGAACTGTACGCTAACTCATACATTTTGTGTAGTTGTATAGTTATCTTTTATGTTGTCGGTAAAAGTTGTGGTATTAAAAGCTTGTGTATTTATATGTGCCGCCCTTGACCCGACGAGTCGGTAGAGTATCTGTGCGCACGCTGGTTGTGGGGGCTGGTCTGGCCAAGATGCCAGGGCTGAATTTTAGTCCCAGTCCGTCCCTGATTACCTTTATTCTGTATGTGAGCATTTGTACAGTGCTTTGGTGCTCTCTCTACTTCATTTTGTGTGTGTGTGTGTGTGTGTGTGTGTGTGTGTGTGTGTGTGTGTGTGTGTGTGTGTGTGTGTGTGTGCGTGCGTGTGTCTGAGTGTTTTCACAAGGAAATGGACACCTCAGACAACAAGAAGTAGCAAAGAGGTTGATATCAAACAGCTGTCAGTGAGTTCCCCTCAGTTTGTCAGAATGAAAGTTGCATCAACCCATATAATATCATGTGAGTACTTTATGTCTTGATATTTTGTTGACTTTAACCATTAAACTTTGTTTAGTTGAGGCTATAGGGGCATTTTAGAATGTTATTATATTAAATGGCACAGGGATGCCTATTTTATTACCAATAAAAACGGTTATTAAGGTGCTGTAGAGATGGCCTAGTGTTTTTATCTGGAGCAAATGGAAGCCTGGGCTGATGATGATAATACTACTACTACTATACTACTACTACTACTATACTACTAGTACTAGTACTACTACTACTACTACTATACTACTACTAATAATAATAATAAGTGTAATAATAATAATAATAAATAAATTATACCTTTTGAAAAGACAGCCTAATGATGCTGAGTCACACACACACACCCCAAAATACTGAATAAGTCAGGAGGTCTACTGTATTAGTTCAGAAGATACAATATTATATTATTTTAATCGCATAATGATCTCATTAAAGGAGCTATAGTCAACTTTTTCTTGAAAAACGGATTCTAAAATAAAAATAACTAGACCTTACCCGTTCAAAGGTATGTGCTCCAAAATATGTGTGGGTTGTGGGGAAAGTTACTGTAACTGGTGCGTACGTGAGAATATGTGGGAGCATCATAATGTAAGAGGCAGCCCATGGAGGAGTGTATATTTATGATGGATACAAATAATTTAACAGCAAAATTAGGTGAATAGAAGTATGGGGATGTATGCACTTACTCCACATAGTTTTTCCATACCCGTTGGAAGATGACCCGGTGCATGCATGACCCATGCATGCAGAGAGAGAGAGAGAGAGAGAGAGAGAGAGAGAGAGAGAGAGAGAGAGAGAGAGAGAGAACGTGTGTCTCTTCTCTGACAACAGGCTGAGCTGAACAGGCTGAGCTGTACAGAAGTGATGAAGAAACGCTAATAAATAGCTTGAATTTGGGAAAAATGAAAATCGGGCTCCGTCACCATGTGTATAATGCTAATGGTCAATGCCATGTGAAAGTTTGGATCAGTCGCTGAAGCGAGTGAATAGATAATGCATTGTGTGACCTCTGACTGACTGACCTATTGACCTATTGATAGAGGATAGATGTTTTGAAAATATTTTATAAAAAAAAAAGCTTTGTGTTTCATGTTTCTTTAAAAAATGACCACAAAAAGCATAATAATAATAACTATAGCTCCTTTAACTCTCCACACAGTGCTATGCCTTCTCATCTGCTGTGGACCTGCTCAAACAGATGGTAAGACAACTTCAGTGCAATACATGATGGCTAACATCCATCCTGTTTATAGCTACACCATGGGATTTTCAAACCCCAACATAACCCGCCTCAGCATATAAATGAATGTATAATTCTTATGATTCATAGAAAGTGAATATATTGGTCATTTGAATAGTCTGTATTAACATTGTATGGTTAAGTACTACTTGTGCCAATCACACACTCCCCTTTTGACACTACCCTGAAACACAGAGCACTCTTGTTTCTCTCCACCATAAAAAATGGTTACCTGTTCTTTTGTGGTTGCTATAACAACCCTTGTGATTATGATGCATCACGACAATACTTAAAACAAAGTATTAATTAGTAAACAGATCAATCTGTTTACAATTGTGTAATTACACACAATCAAATTGATGCACAGCATAGCGCACATGATTTCCTCTGTGGGTGATATAATCATTTGATTTAGAAAAACTAATTATAAAATATGAAATAATATGCATCCTCAACTGACTTCCACAGAAGAACACATTGCTACATTATTTATATATAGCCATAATTTGTGTGGCCTGTATTGTTGTTGCTAATAATAAAACTGCTGAATTTGGAATTACATACATTTTGGTGTGTACCATTTCTAACATTAATATAACAAATTAGAAAACAGCACTGTTTTGTGTGTTTTATGTTTTATGTAATAGTTTATCTGCAAAGTAACTTACTATGACTACTAGTGTTAAGAAGATTCCCCAAATACTATATGTTGAGTTACTTTTTCTGTTTTACCTCTAAGTAGAGTGTGCCTTTAATGTCTTAACTGACTGATTAAGTGTTCCTTTGATGTGAGGTCACAGTGTTCCTTTGATTATGGTCACACCTGCTGTTAATGGTGATTACCTAGTTTTTCCACCTGTAGTAGCAAATGTTTGGCAGAGTGTCATTCATTCAGTTTCCTGCACAGAGAGCAGCAGCAGCCTTTGAGCATTTTGAGCTGCAGCTACACATTCTTTATTTTCCAGTGTGTGCGTCCTTTGGAAGTAAGTTGTTTGTTTCTTTTCACATATACTGTATGTAAGGCGTACACTCTGTTTGTTTAATGTTTAGGTGGAATATATTATATTTGATGTCACTGATATTTGAGTTTGAGATATACTGTATTTAGTAGTTTGTTGAGTGAGTGTTATTTTTTATGTTACTGTTATACATGTGGGTAACTTGTTTCTTTTTCTATTCTGTTTTAATATGCAGAAAACCACACACATACTCAAATCTACCAACCTGTAACCCCCCTGCACAGTGCGTGAATAAATAACACTAAAGACAATCTCTGCATTTTTATTTATGCCCCACGGTGATCACGATTACACCGAACTTTTTTTTGAGAGAAACAATTTTACATATGGTCCTTCGAACACCGGAAGAGGTGATTTCTGTGGAAATAAGATGTCTTCACCAAGTAGAGATGTGCGTCCCAAGCGCCCTGTGCGTATTCCAGACTGGCTGGAGGACTACGAACACACCCTGCCTGGACAAAGACTACATCCACCACCTAATCCTTTAAGTCGCACTGTGCAGCATCGGGGCCAACAGCCATTCTTCGACCAAGTGGAGGGATACGCCGAGATGACGCCCCTCACTCAACGACAGCGAATGGAGGGATACGCCGAGATGACGCCCCTCACTCAACGACAGCGAATGGAGGGATACGCCAAGATGACGCCCCTCACTCAACAACAGAGGTACAGTGAATGGGGCATGGGGACCCATGAGCCAAGTTCTCAGTATTTAGTTATAGATGAAACTGGGTCAACAAGTCCTGGGGGGATGGATAGTATCGACGCCACCTATGGCAGATCACACCCATGTGCCCCACTAAATACACCAGCCTCATCAGAAGTGCTAGGAGCTGTCAGACAGCTACAAGAGGAGAATCAACGGTTGTGGAGGACTCTGCTGAATATGCAACGACAAGTGACAGTTAGTAGTAGCACCCCTCTGCATGTCCATAATGCCCCTCTGCCAGTCCAAACAACATCTGTCTGGCCCCCCTCACAATCTGAGCAGCGGCCCCAGTCCAACAGGCAGCCAGCCCCAACCACCATTTCTGGCTCTGCCCTTCCACCAAGCAACAACCCACCTCCAGGTGGACATCGCAGTGCAATTCAGCCAGAGGATGGAGACTGGCCGCTGCCACCACCACCAGTAGCGGATGATGTTCCACCATCGGCTCAAAGACTACCAGTGGACCTGATACGTGACCTCACAGCTCGCCTTAACAGATTAGGGGGGCGGTCATCACCGCCACCTACACCTGATTATTGTGAACCTGATGGGGGCTCAGTAGCCTCAGATGAGTGGAGCATTGAGGAATCCGACAGACCGTACCGTGGGCTACCGCCTCACCAACCTCACCGTCAGCAGTATTCATCAATACGGCAGGTCCCTGCCGTTCCTCCTCACCGCTCCTCTTCACCCGCTCGTCAGGAAAGGTCCTACCGAGGACCGAAGCCAGCTATCCCTAAGTTCACCAGAGAGGATCCAAGGGAGTTTGCAAGACTGAAGATCGCTCTGGAAAATCTTCTGCCCCAAGATGCAACAGAGAGATTTAAATTTCAGGTGCTTACAGACCACTTGAAATTTGAAGAAGCCCTGTTAATAGCAGACTCCTACAGCAACTCCCGCTACCCATACAGTGACACCATGGCCTCCCTCAGTGCCCATTACGGTCAACCACACCAGCTGGCTTTGCAACGAATTGCAGAACTGATGGATGGGCCCACTATCCGCAGTGGGGATACAGCAAGCTTTAGAAGGTTTGCTTTGCATATCAGAGCTCTGGTAGGCATGTTAGATCAGCTGGGTGAAGATGGCCACATAGAGCTTCAGTGTGGTTCACATGTCGCAAGACTCTCAGCCAAACTCCCCCACGACATGTGTGCCAACTTCAAGAGGTATGTTCATCCATTGAACATCAAAGTCCCGACCCTTATGGACTTTGCTAATTGGCTGGAGTATGAGCTTGATATCCAACAGAGTGGACTCAAGTTCAGCCGCGATGAAGTGAAGGAGAGCACAGCGTCAAGGAAGGATCGACACAAAGATCAGAGATCACGCAAGGTGACGACCATCCTACATGGAACAGAGACAAACTCTGCCACTACTGAGTCTGCGCTTTCCACAAACCCAGCCCCAGAAAAGCCCAAAACCTTTTGTCCATACTGCAACAACTCTCTGCATTTCCTAGACCAGTGCTCCAACTTCAGTCAACTTACCAAGGAGCAGAAGACTGCATGGATCAAGTCCAACAAGAAATGCTGGAAATGTGGCCGTGGTCACCAGGCAGCAAAATGTCGGCTCAGAGCGACCTGCCAGATATGCAAAGGCAAGCATGTTGAAGCCCTGCATGACCTCAACACGAGACCTGTGGAGGAGGATGTCTGCATGGTGAGTACTGCAAGTGATGTTCTCTACCTAGATCGCCGGGCTGGCTGTAGTCAGGTCTTACTGAAGATTGCTAAAGTCATTCTCCGGCATGGAGGTCAGACAGTAGAGACTTATGCAATATTGGATGATGGGTCAGAGAGGACCATACTCCTCTCAGCCGCAGCCAAGCAGCTGGGCATCAAAGGAACGCCAGAAGACCTAGCCCTGAGAACAGTACGGCAAGATATTAGGGTTCTCCATGGTTCAACTGTATCGTTCACCATCTCCCCCGCCAGCCAGCCACACAGCCGATTCAAAATCAAGGGTGCATTCACGGCAGAGGAATTGGGTCTCGCAGAGCATACTCAGTCAGTGGCAGCTCTCCAACGGAAATACAAGCATCTCCAGGGATTGCCACTCCAACCGCTTGACTGTGTCCACCCACTCCTGTTAATTGGCTCAGATTATCCGTATCTGATCACCCCGATAGAGCCGGTGCGTTTAGGGCCACCGGGAGGTCCCACAGCGGTCAACACAAGGCTAGGATGGACCCTCCAGGGTCCAACCAAGTTCATCAAGAGACGCTTTACCCCGTCACAGTGTTTGTTGACATCCACGCTTTCTCCGAATGAAGAGCTGCTCAGCCAGGTGGAAAGGCTATGGCAGCTAGACACACTGCCTTATCGGAGTGAGAAACTGGTGACCAGGTCAAAACAAGATCAGGAAGCAGTGAACCTGCTGGACGTCAAGACGATTCGGGTTAATGTCGACGGGGTACAGAGATACGCCACACCCCTGCTGAGGGTGAAAGACATGCCACAGCTGCAAGCACCCAAAGAGGCTGTACTGGCGAACCTGCGCGGCGTGGAGCGCCGTTTAGGCAAGGACCCAGAGAAGGCAGCAGTATACACCGCAGAAGTTCAGAAGTTGGAGGAGGCAGGCTATGCCACTAAAGTTCCCTCAGAGATGGTGGACCAAGTCGAAACTTGGTACATTCCCCATCACCTGGTTCATCACAATGGCAAGAACAGATTGGTCTTCAACTGCTCATTCAAGTACAGAGGTGAGAACCTGAACGAGCTACTCCTGCCTGGGCCTACCTTGGGATCCACACTTCTCGGTGTCCTCCTGCGCTTCCGGGAACATTCTGTCGCTGTCAGTAGCGATATAAAGGGGATGTTCCACCAAGTGAGACTTCTACCTGAAGACAGGCCACTGCTCCGGTTTCTGTGGCGAGACCTACAGAGAGAAGATCCCCCGAGTATCTATGAGTGGCAGGTCCTCCCTTTCGGGACCACCTGCAGCCCGTGCTGCGCCACCTATGCGCTGCAGAAGCACGTGATCGACCACAGCCTGCCTGGAGAGGATGTCCGTGAGGCAGTCGAGAGATGCTTCTACGTCGATAACCATCTACAGAGCCTGTCCTCTACAGGTGAAGCAAAGAGACTGGTTGACAAGCTGAAAGCGCTCCTGTCGACAGGTGGATTCGAGCTGAGGCAGTGGGCGAGTAATACACCGGAAGTGATCAGTCACCTACCCAAAGAGGCTCGAGCGGAGAGCAGTGAGCTTTGGCTCAGTCCGACCAAGCAGGTGTGGAACCCCAGGAGCAGACACTCGGGCTCCGCTGGTTGTGCAAGTCTGACACAATGGGGTACAAGTGTCGAGCACAGGAGAGCTCTACGCCCACGATGAGAAACATCTACCGCGTGTTAGCGAGCCAATATGATCCGTTAGGATTTATTGTGCCTTATACCACAAGGGCCAAGATGCTGGTACAACGGCTGTGGGACAAGCAGCGAGAGTGGGATGATCCTTTGCTACCTGATGAGGTCCTCCAGGCCTGGAAGACCTGGGAAGAGGAACTGCAGCACCTGCACCTAATCTCATTCCCCCGCTGTTATTCCAGTGCCGAAATGGACCGCCTGGACAGTGTCAGAGATGTACACATCTTCTGCGATGCGTCTGAACGTGCCTATGGGTCAGTGGCATATCTGCGCACAGAAGATCCCCAGGGGCAAGTTGAAGTGGCGTTCCTAACCGCCAGATCAAGGGTAGCCCCAAAGCGCCAGCAGTCCATGCCACGGCTCGAGTTGTGTGCTGCCGTCACCGCAGCACAATTAGCCACCCTGCTAGAAAGAGAGCTCACCCTGCCTCTGCGCTCAATAGTGTTGTGGTCAGACTCCACAACAGTCTTAACTTGGCTTCAGTCTCAATCATGCCGCTTCAAAGTCTTCGTAGGCACAAGAGTAGCCGAAATTCAGGAACTGACCGACGTGCAGGCATGGCGCTACGTAGACTCTGCCAATAATCCAGCAGATGACCTTACGCGAGGGCTGTCTTTGCAGGAGCTTGCCACAGGAGGTCGATGGAGTCAGGGCCCAGCCTTCCTACGGCAGACATCCGACAACTGGCCAGCCAAACCAGTGACTGAAGACCAGGAAGATCCGATGGAGGTGAGGAAGCCAACCTTCTGCGGTCTGTCCGTCACATCCAGTGACCCTGCTTTACCAGATCCAGGTCAGTTTAGCAGTTTCAGAGAACTGGTTGAAGCAACTGCACTGTCTCGTCACGGGGCGGCCGGGTTGCAAGGAACTCCTTCTGCGGAGGCCCACATAGAGGCGGAAAGAGAAATCTTAAGGAAGACTCAAGAACAATGCTTCGCAGAAGACCTCAAGCAGTTAGCAGCAAGTAAGCCCGTATCTTCCACAAGTCGCCTGCTCACCCTGGCTCCAGAGTACGACCAAAGTACGAACCTCATCCGGGTGGGAGGAAGACTGCGGCGCAGTTCTGACCTAGAACCCTACAGTGTTCATCCTATTGTCTTAGACCCAGTTCACCCAGTGACAAGGCTGATAATTCAGGACACTGACAAGGATCTGCGACATCCTGGCTCAGAGCGGCTGTATGCAGAGATCAGGCGCAGATATTGGATTCTCAGAGGGCGAGAGGCCATCAAGAAACAGCAGCGGACCTGCGCAGACTGTCAGCGTTGGAGGGCCAAACCTACCATCCCGAAGATGTCTGACCTGCCTGAATCTCGCCTACGTCTATACCAGCCAGCATTCACTTCCACCGGAGTGGATTGTTTTGGGCCTCTCCTAGTGAAAGTGGGCAGACGGAATGAGAAGAGGTGGGGAGTGCTGTTTAAGTGCATGACCACTAGAGCCGTCCACATAGAGCTCCTGTCTAGCATCGATTCCGATTCTTTTCTGATGGCCCTGCGAAGATTCGTTGCCCGAAGAGGGAAACCTGCGGAACTTTTGTCTGACCAGGGCACGAATTTCAAAGGTGGAGATCGAGAACTCCAGGAGGCCTTCAAAGCTCTACATCCCACCCTTCAAGCCCAGTTGGGGAAGCAGCAGATCAAGTTCACGTTCAACCCACCGAGTGCGCCTCATTTCGGGGGAGCTTGGGAACGTGAAATCCGAAGCATCGAGACCGCCCTGACTGCTACCGTGAAGGCGCAAGTCGTCACTGAGGAAGTTCTTAACACTGTCCTCATTGAAGTTGAAGGGATCTTGAATTCAAAACCCCTAGGGTACTTGTCCACAGACTTGGCAGACCCAGAACCAATCACGCCAAACATGCTTCTGATGGGGCGGCTTGACTCAGCATTGCCTCAGGCTGTCTACCCGGAGTCTGAGCTCCTCAGCCGCCGTCGATGGAGACACTGCCAAGTGTTAGCGGATCAGTTCTGGAAGCACTATGTGAGGTACTACCTGCCTACACTACAGACCCGCTCGAAGTGGTGGAACGACTCAGCCAACCTTCAGTCAGACACAGTGGTCATGGTTGTCGATCCACAGCTGCCAAGGGCATTGTGGCCAGTCGGACGAGTGAGCAAGGTTGTCCCAGGGGCGGATGGACGAGTACGTACAGCCGAAGTGGATATCGGAGGGAAGACCTACATGAGGCCAGTCGCCCGGCTTATCAAGCTACCTGCCATCCCAGATTAGGACATGGACAGAATCTTCTACTTGATGGCAAATCTGGTGCGCCAGATTTGGGGGCGGCTGTTAAGAAGATTCCCCAAATACTATATGTTGAGTTACTTTTTCTGTTTTACCTCTAAGTAGAGTGTGCCTTTAATGTCTTAACTGACTGATTAAGTGTTCCTTTGATGTGAGGTCACAGTGTTCCTTTGATTATGGTCACACCTGCTGTTAATGGTGATTACCTAGTTTTTCCACCTGTAGTAGCAAATGTTTGGCAGAGTGTCATTCATTCAGTTTCCTGCACAGAGAGCAGCAGCAGCCTTTGAGCATTTTGAGCTGCAGCTACACATTCTTTATTTTCCAGTGTGTGCGTCCTTTGGAAGTAAGTTGTTTGTTTCTTTTCACATATACTGTATGTAAGGCGTACACTCTGTTTGTTTAATGTTTAGTTGGAATATATTATATTTGATGTCACTGATATTTGAGTTTGAGATATACTGTATTTAGTAG
Source organism: Nannobrachium achirus (assembly GCF_963921795.1). NCBI lineage: Eukaryota > Metazoa > Chordata > Actinopteri > Myctophiformes > Myctophidae > Nannobrachium > Nannobrachium achirus. The sequence continues at coordinate 22,253,039 of NC_137821.1, forward strand.
TTTGTTGAGTGAGTGTTATTTTTTATGTTACTGTTATACATGTGGGTAACTTGTTTCTTTTTCTATTCTGTTTTAATATGCAGAAAACCACACACATACTCAAATCTACCAACCTGTAACCCCCCTGCACAGTGCGTGAATAAATAACACTAAAGACAATCTCTGCATTTTTATTTATGCCCCACGGTGATCACGATTACACCGAACCTTTTTTTTGAGAGAAACAATTTTACAACTAGGCTATACCTAGTTAGTAGTTTTCAAATAATTGTGTAGTGGATTAAAAGTACAATATTGTTCTCCAAGATCATGTAGTGGAATATGGAGTGCAAGTATTGGAAATTAGATGGCCTGCCTTTAATATGATTTACAGTGACAATTGGTTTCTCAGATCTGATCAGAACATAATGTCTACACAGGTATACCATAGAATGTATCTCTCATTCTCATCCCTTCTTTCTTCATCCTTTCTTCCTGACCCATCCCTCTTCTTCCAGTGTCTCTGAGAGTCAGTCCTGAAAGATCTAATTTCTTTGAGCGGGAGTCCACCTCACTGAGCTGTGAGGAAGAAGGGAAATCTATGCCGGACTGGTCTATGAAAAGACACAGTCAGAGAGGGAATGGAACCTGCAGCAAAGAATGGGGAAACATCAATGGTAGGGAGGGATGGATAGATACGTAGATATATGATGTATTTTACTGTAACTGAAATCTTCTTTCTTTTCGTTGTGATTCTGTGTAGGAGGGTCCTGTATCATGGTGCCGTATCGTTGGGACAGTGGAGTTTACTGGTGTGAGTCCAAGTCAGGAGAACGCAGCAAGTCCATCAACATTATTATCTCTGGTATAATCAATATAATTACTTCAATATAATCAATATATGATGGTGGGTCGACAGCATCTATTCTACAGTATATGTTCAGTACCATTCAAGATGTAGCCTAAATGTTATTTGTGTTCTTCTTGTGCTATTGTTGACAAGCCAAGGCCTGTTCTCTTGATAAGGTTACAGTATAAATGATCACTCATATCCAGGAAAAGTCATAAATTCATCTACTCGTTCATTCATTGTAATAAGCTTAATGAATACAATTTAACATCAGCATTTCCCAAAACCGTAGGTTGCAGTTAACTATGAAAACCGACACAACTTGTCAATAACGCCTGTCAGAGGCCGGATAACGCCTCGATGTCTATAGCTGACCTATGACATCACATTGTTGTGACATCACATTGTGACATTACATTCCGTCCTTGTCCCTTGTATGCCCATATATAAGCCCATAGCTTGTAATGCCCATATATGGACATATTATTGTGTGAGTATCATGTCGTCTATAACATAAGACATCTATGATGACAGACGCCAGTCATATCCATATTTGGGAAAATATTTTGTCCACATTTTGTCCAACTTGAACAACCAACCGCAACTCGAATCACACTTCGAATTATGTCCTGTGCGAGGTCGCTCTTCACCCTTAGGCTTCCTACTGGTACTGTATTATGTTTCACATGATTTTGATTGGTTGATGACAACTGCACATCATCTTGATTGTGGAGCCAACAAACATCACATAAGTGCTGTACTGTTCTCAACCTGCTGTTGGTTCTAGGTGGAGATGTGATCCTTCAGAGTCCCGTGCTTCCTGTGATGGAAGGACATGATGTCACACTCCACTGCCTGTCCAAAAACAAGACTGGTAATCCATCCTCTGGCCTCGCAGCTGATTTCTATAAAGATGGGTCCCTCATCAGGACTGAGTCTACAGGACAGATGACCATCCAAAATGTTCACAAGTCTGATGAAGGATTCTACAAGTGTAACATCTCTGGCCTTGGAGAGTCAGCAGAGGGCAGAATAGATGTGAGAGGTGAGTTAGTCATGAAATAATGCTTAATAATTAATTAATTACTAAGGGTGTTATCTTTAACCTGCAGCAAATCGGAGCTAAGCACAACACAGATGTCATTGCTAGTTTCTAATCATCCAACGGCTGTCGTCAACGTTCCCTTAAAGGGAATTGGAGAATTCAGAGATTAAATTCAACCCATTTATACTGTGCGTCTAGCTTCCCTCAACACATTCACTGCCCAGTATTAATTAATTAATTCATCCACCTCTGCCACGTTTTTTCAGTTTTTTTACCTGTTTTCGCCAAACCCACGGAATGCATCATGCATGTGAGCAGGATGTAAAGCACAGCACTGTCTAAATTATAAAGTGAAAACGCAGTGTTTAACAACCAGAATTGGAGCTACAGTAGATATATCCCCAGCACAATCTGTCCTGTGCCAAAAACATAGATTGTCAAAATAGCCTATGGAAATATTATATAATTGCGACCGTCAGGTTGCAGTTACTATCAAAACCTCCACCGGCTGTCTGTCTGTCTGTCTGTCAGTGACATCACATCACGTCACGTCACGTCACATCACTTCACGTCACACTTTTTCCCTACTCATATCTCCGCCACCGTTGCCCCTATCCATGCCAAACTTTGCGCACACACACTCCTTGGCTGCCAAACCACAACCTCTACTCCTCATTTCTCACATCGACACATTTCTCTTCTAGCGCCATCATGAGTCCGATTCTTGCAAAGAAAAGAACGTGTCTCTTGTCAGAGAAAGAACGTGTTTAGTTGGAATGGAAAGATTAGCACCATTGACATACTGTACCTGTCTCATTATGCACTGAAGAATCCCTCTCATTAGTTTCACCACACTCTAGAGGGGAACACAGACTCAGTGACATTGGCAACACAGCATCCTCTGTAAGCAGGCACAGAAATATGACACTACTGTAGTCCATGCCAACTGGAACGCTCTCTCAGCACAGAGGAAGGACACGGACGTGAGCACGGGCACACCCACACACATATGACCCCTGACTGTGCTTTGCCTGCAGGACAGGCAAGATACAATCCCATATACTCAAACTCAAACCAGGGGTGGGAAACCTTTTTGGCTTACATTTTCACCCATTTGTCAGAAGGTGAAGAAAAGTAGAAAACCTCTATCGTTTTTTTTTCATCATATGCTGCTAATTTGAATAACACCATTATAAAATGAGGTAATCATCTAAAAACAAACCCTAAAAGATGGAGAGACAGGTGTTATGGAAACGATTGTTTTTGATCCGACTCAATTAATCTCAGCAGTAGTAGCCCAATCTGATCACCTGGTGGATGCAAAATAGGTGTTTAAATTCTAAACATGCACACACAGGGATGCACACACTATCACTCACACACACACACACACACACACACACACACACACACACACACACACACACACACACACACACACACACACACACACAAGAATTGAAATTTAAAAGAGATAAGATTCACAGCTCTTAAAATGTGTGTTTAAAAGGAATATGTGTCTCATTCTGCTTCAGATTCTCCAACCTCCAAATACAATGAATCAGACCCTCCCTCCCTCTCTCTAGCTCCCTCTCTGTCTCCCCCTCCATCTCTGCCCCCTTCTTCTATCCCTCTATATTTCTACCCACTGATGTGTGCTGGAGTCTCCATCTTCCTGCTGATTCTGGGTCTCTGTCTCTGGAAGAAATGCAGAGGTATTTTAATGATGTTCAGACATACCGTACAGCCATTTAGAGAAGTCAAAACAAAGGAGTAATGTAGGAATAACCTCAGAATTGTAGCAAAGTTCTTTGGTCCTGTTAGGCTTGGCTAGCTTTTCACCTACTGAACATGGCAACTAGCTGTGTTGTTGGGTTCCAAAATCAAAGGAGTATATGAATGAGTATGTATTAGTTTTACTGAGCTTGAATAGGTTAGGTTTTGTCACTGTTTTACTGATGTTAAGGTTAGGAATAAGGTTAGGTTTAACCGTTTTATAGAGGTTACGCTTCGGAATGCCAGGCAGAGACCGTGTACCGTTCCTCCGGATAGATGCCCGAGGCGAAAAGGATTTCGGGCGAACGAACGGACTGGTATTCACACTGGGAGGATGTATTGATTGATTGATTGAAGAGTTTATTAGCAGGTTGCAAAGGGAAAAGTATAGTTTCATGACAGTACAAATGACTGGTACAACTAAAGGGAGATCCTAGTAAGCTTTACGGCTTATTTACACAGGAACCCTTTATGTATCTCATATAACATTGAAAGACAGGCGGATAGAACACAGTACTATGCATAGGATATCATCAATAAAAAAACAGGGGGAAAAAGAAAGGAAAATGAAGAAAAAAAGAAAATAAAGGTTAAATAGAATAATAAGAAATAGAAGATATTTACAGGGAAACAGGGAGGTAAGTATGGGCTTAGTCTATTACAAGTTTCGAGTAGCAGCCCTCTGTAGGTGACTTTTCAGACCAACTTTGAAGGAAGTTAGGGATTTACCCTCCTTTAAGGCTTGTGGTAGGGTGTTCCACATGTTACATCCTGTTTAGGAAGTATTTTGTCAGGTACATGGGTATCTTGGTGGTGTAGTGTATCTTGTAAACCAGGCGCATTGCAAGATGCTGTAATCTGTCAGCTACCGTGAGCCACCCCACTGGGAAATCTCGCTTTTTCGAACGCACATCATTTCGACAACGGAGCGTCGGCAGGTGTCGCTACTCACCCAACGGAGGTTAGGGTTAGGGTTAGGTTTGGTTGTCGAAAAGATGACTTGTAGAAATAGCGCCATGCTCCCCTACCCCACACACTTATATAGTGATAAGCAGTGATGTTGATTGATTGAAGACTTTATTAGAAGTTTGCATAGCAAAAGGTACAGTTTCATGACGGTACAGTTCACTGGTACAAGGTCAACTAAAAGGAGATCCTAGAAAAGCACTTGGCTTATTTACACAGGAAACCATTGAAGTATCTCATATAACATTGAATGACAGACAGATAGAACACAGTACTATGCAGTAGATATAGTCAGGAAAAAATAAAAAATAAAAAAACAGTGCAAAAAATATATACAGTAGGTAAAAACAAATAAGGGTCAGGGGAAGGTAAGGCTGGGCTAGGTTTGTTATTGCCAGTTGCGAACGGCTGCCGCCTGTAAGTGGTTTTTCAGGGCGATTTTAAAGGATGCTAGAGATCCACACTCGAGCCTTACCGAAGGCCTTAAAGGATCCTTTAAGGCCTTCGGTAAGGCGTTCCACATTTTGATGGTATAGCAGAAGAACGAGTTTGACCCTTTGACTGACTTGACTCTGGTTGAACGTGATCTGTGGCGCTGCCTCTGGTGTTGTAATTGTGGACATCCTTAATGTTTTCAAAGTAGACAGGTACATGGGTATCATAGTGGTGTAGTGTATCTTGTACACCAGGGGCCAGTTGCACCACCAGACCGTAAGTTCTGCCTAAGTTAGGGAGTAAAGTCCTTACTAGAGGCTTAGTAACTACTAGTTAGTTTGTAACTAAGTGAGTTACTAACAGGTGTTGCACCACGACTGCTTAAGGTATAACGTAACTAGTAATGCGTAGAAGACTGTTCCTAAAGTAATGTATAGTCGCATAAAATGACGTCATAGCTCCAGAATCCAATGAAAACGAACTGTTTCTAGTAAGGAAGCAAAGCTTGTATTGTCTTTTGTCAACAGACAGAGCTCCGTCTCTCCACTGGCATGTACACAAAGTCATATTGATACGCGTGCTCATGGCGAGCGCATCCCTGCACACGGATTGTATCACAAATTATATTGGCCCCTCATACATTTTTCCCCCGTTGTGAAGTAACGCAGGGCAGCGCATCTTTGGAGGGGAGAAGAGCACCGTTCAAGTCGCTGTTGTGCTGTATGCAGTCAGGTTGAAAAAGTATGCAAATTAATTAAAAAAGTATCACTCCTGCAATATAGAAATACTCTATTATTAATAGCAGACACATTGTGTGCTTGTAGATCGGCTATTTTCAAATGGCCGAAATGTAGACTATATACTATAGGGCTTAATGTATGTTTTAAACAGATGTGTCGTTTCATTGTTGAATTAAATAAATAGCCGATATAATGCTGCCTGTCTGCCACGTTAGTAGTGTAGTTGCTCTACTCCCATAGAGATAGGTTACTTAGTAAGGATTTAGTGGTGCCCAAAGGCTGGTGTAAATATTTAGTAGTTACTTAGAGATACGTTAGAGTGGTGCAACAGCTGAAATTTTAGTAATGCGTTTACTAGTTACAACTAGTTTACGTTATAACTTAGTAACAGCTGTTGCAACCCTGCCCAGGCCCATTGCAAGTTGGTGTACTCTGTCATCTACTCTGAGCCACCCCACTCTTAACTGGTGCGTAGCGGTGAGGTGAGTCTGATAGGGAAGGTTAAGCAGGTCCCTAATTAGTTTGTTTTGGGCTGTTTGGAGCTTAGTTTTCAGGGCTTGTGGGGCATCACGATACCATATGTGGACTCCGTAGTCAAAGAGGAGCTGAATTATTGTGGGCCCGAGAAGGAAGGTCAAGCAGGACCCTAATCAGTTTGTTTTGGGCTGTTTGGAGCTTTGACTTTAAGGCAATTAGGGCATTGCGATACCATACGAGGACTCCATAGTCACTCAGTCAGAATAAGTGCACCTCCTAGTAGTCGAGGACCCACATGGCCAAAAGCTCAAAGAAAAGAGGGGTACCTGTGATTTTCTGCCGTACTTTTTATTTCAGTTTTATCTATTAGGTCGGTCATTAAGGTCCTCAGAATGAGAGGCCTGCTCTGCCGGAAACATCGCGAAAAAAAGTTATGGCCATTTGTATATTCACTGTCCCATTGACTCCAATACACTGTGACTACACAGGAAAAGAAAAATATTTAAAAAAGAACAAAATCTACTTTAAGTAGCATGTGAGGGGTCAAACTGGGGGTTCTTCATGATTCTGAATCCATTGCAAGCATTTGTTTTGCATGAAAAACATTCCTTGGGCTACATTTCGACCCGAGAAAATGGTGAAAAGTGATGAGTCATCAAAAAAATAAAAACACCCCAGTTTGACCCCTCACGTGCTACTTAAAGTAGATTTTTTTCTTTTTTTAATATTTTTCTTTTCCTGTGTAGTCACAGTGTATTGGAGTCGATGGGACAGTGAATATACAAATGGCCATAACTTTTTTTCGCGATGTTTCTGGCAGAGCAGGCCTGTCATTCTGTGGACCTTAATGACCAAACTAATAGATAAAACAGAAATAAAAAGTACGGCAGAAAATCACAGGTCCCCTCCCATTTTGTGGACTGGGTCCCCGACTATAGAGTCTTCCATGTTTTTCTATTGACCAGCGGGGAGACCCTGCAAGAAACAAATTCTTTGGTTGACTTTTTTTGATTACCTTTGTAGTAATTCTTTCACTGGAAATGTTTGCCTCTAAGATGCTACGGGAATTTGGGCAAACTGACTTGTTACCCTGTAGGTGAGCCAGTTGGTTACAACAGCAGTGGCACGTTGTGGGTTGACTCTTTCTCTTCTGCAGGCTGTAGGACAATCAGTGAACCAGACGGACAGAGTGAAGAAGTGACTTATGCTGCCCTGACTGTGCATACGGCTAACCACACTGCAAGGCCAGGCGGACAAAGTGAGGATGCGACGTATGCTGCTGTGAGAGTGAAGCAGGAAGCAGGCTGCAGCACAGGCAGCCAGGGTGAAGATGTGACATACGCTGCTGTGACTGTGAAGCCAGAAGCTAACCACAGGAAGAGGAGAGGTTGAGTATCTCAACACCACACTGAGCTCATAAATATACTGTTGTTTAATTGTTTTAACACTAATGTTGCACATGAAATGTGCAGATCTACCAGTTCAGTCCACAAAGCATAGGACCACAATGGAAAGTCTGCAGGACTTTTTTGCATCCTTTTAGCCTAAATGTCTTACTGTACCCGTGCTGTTTACATTTCGGACTAATAAAGTATTCAATCAATCAGTTGCTGCCAGGTGGACCTTTGGTCAACCTCAGTTCCACGCATCGATTCTCAACCAATTAGACACTTTAAGGCCTTCGGTAAGGCGTTCCACATTTTGATGGTATAGCAGAAGAACGAGTTTGACCCTTTGACTGACTTGACTCTGGTTGAACGTGATCTGTGGCGCTGCCTCTGGTGTTGTAATTGTGGACATCCTTAATGTTTTCAAAGTAGACAGGTACATGGGTATCATAGTGGTGTAGTGTATCTTGTACACCAGGGGCCAGTTGCACCACCAGACCGTAAGTTCTGCCTAAGTTAGGGAGTAAAGTCCTTACTAGAGGCTTAGTAACTACTAGTTAGTTTGTAACTAAGTGAGTTACTAACAGGTGTTGCACCACGACTGCTTAAGGTATAACGTAACTAGTAATGCGTAGAAGACTGTTCCTAAAGTAATGTATAGTCGCATAAAATGACGTCATAGCTCCAGAATCCAATGAAAACGAACTGTTTCTAGTAAGGAAGCAAAGCTTGTATTGTCTTTTGTCAACAGACAGAGCTCCGTCTCTCCACTGGCATGTACACAAAGTCATATTGATACGCGTGCTCATGGCGAGCGCATCCCTGCACACGGATTGTATCACAAATTATATTGGCCCCTCATACATTTTTCCCCCGTTGTGAAGTAACGCAGGGCAGCGCATCTTTGGAGGGGAGAAGAGCACCGTTCAAGTCGCTGTTGTGCTGTATGCAGTCAGGTTGAAAAAGTATGCAAATTAATTAAAAAAGTATCACTCCTGCAATATAGAAATACTCTATTATTAATAGCAGACACATTGTGTGCTTGTAGATCGGCTATTTTCAAATGGCCGAAATGTAGACTATATACTATAGGGCTTAATGTATGTTTTAAACAGATGTGTCGGGCTATATTTCGACCCGAGAAAATGGTGAAAAGTGATGAGTCATCAAAAAAATAAAAACACCCCAGTTTGACCCCTCACGTGCTACTTAAAGTAGATTTTTTTCTTTTTTTAATATTTTTCTTTTCCTGTGTAGTCACAGTGTATTGGAGTCGATGGGACAGTGAATATACAAATGGCCATAACTTTTTTTCGCGATGTTTCTGGCAGAGCAGGCCTGTCATTCTGTGGACCTTAATGACCAAACTAATAGATAAAACAGAAATAAAAAGTACGGCAGAAAATCACAGGTCCCCTCCCATTTTGTGGACTGGGTCCCCGACTATAGAGTCTTCCATGTTTTTCTATTGACCAGCGGGGAGACCCTGCAAGAAACAAATTCTTTGGTTGACTTTTTTTGATTACCTTTGTAGTAATTCTTTCACTGGAAATGTTTGCCTCTAAGATGCTACGGGAATTTGGGCAAACTGACTTGTTACCCTGTAGGTGAGCCAGTTGGTTACAACAGCAGTGGCACGTTGTGGGTTGACTCTTTCTCTTCTGCAGGCTGTAGGACAATCAGTGAACCAGACGGACAGAGTGAAGAAGTGACTTATGCTGCCCTGACTGTGCATACGGCTAACCACACTGCAAGGCCAGGCGGACAAAGTGAGGATGCGACGTATGCTGCTGTGAGAGTGAAGCAGGAAGCAGGCTGCAGCACAGGCAGCCAGGGTGAAGATGTGACATACGCTGCTGTGACTGTGAAGCCAGAAGCTAACCACAGGAAGAGGAGAGGTTGAGTATCTCAACACCACACTGAGCTCATAAATATACTGTTGTTTAATTGTTTTAACACTAATGTTGCACATGAAATGTGCAGATCTACCAGTTCAGTCCACAAAGCATAGGACCACAATGGAAAGTCTGCAGGACTTTTTTGCATCCTTTTAGCCTAAATGTCTTACTGTACCCGTGCTGTTTACATTTCGGACTAATAAAGTATTCAATCAATCAGTTGCTGCCAGGTGGACCTTTGGTCAACCTCAGTTCCACGCATCGATTCTCAACCAATTAGACACTTACTTATTTATAGACAGCCCCATTTGATCGGGGAGGTTTGCATTGCTCATTTGAATTAAATAAAATGAAATTTTATTAAAGCGCCAAATTACAACAAGTTGTCTCAAGTCCTGACATTGTCCCCACCAGAGCATATGAGCGGAGCGGAGCAGGGAGCGGAGCAGGCCGTTTTTGACGTGAGCGTGAGCGAGCGACTTTTCAAATGGGTCTGATCGGCTTTGGAGCGAGGATTTTCCTTCGCTCCGTTCCTCCGCTCCAAGCCGACACTGTTGGGGCTGCGCGCCGCACGATTCCAACAAAACAGTGCCGTGCGCAGTCCATGGTAGTGCAGCTGCAGCCATGTCACAGGAGGGAGTAAGCACCGCGGAGAGGAGAACCTTTATCAAGATTTCACTCAAGTCAAATGTATCTATATCATCCATACAAGTGGCTATGTTTATAATAAATAGCCTACCTTGTGTCAGTTAAGTTATAGGCCTATCACCAGCCAGTCAAAGGATACGATTTGAAATGCAAGTGAGACTGATGAAAAAAACACACGCAACAAGTCGCCTCCTTCTCGAATGTGGTGATTAATCAATAAATAACCAACTGGATATTTGCCTGCCTCCATCAAATGCTCAACAGCAGGCATTTGTGTTGGGAACACTTGTGACAAAGCAAAGGAGAAAGTTTTCACCCTGAGTATACATTTTTGCGATGGTTGCAATGGGAGTAAATGGGCCCTATACCTTTTATAGAGAACGGTCTAAAACACATCCCTGTGTATCTTGGTGTAGTAGCGTTCCAAAGCCTCCCCCTCGCATTCACTTCACAGACCCCTCCCCAGTCCTCACAAAAAGATTATAAAAAATTATCGGACTTGAACTGTGCTATTATTTGTTTAGTTGGCTGACTTGGCTCTATTCAATGAAATGTACATCATGCCTGGTTTTCAGAGGGCAATGGGAGGCAGCAACCTATGTACAGTATTTGTACATTTAGTTTACATTTAACCCAGTTAATCCAGTCTGTAATCTGTCATTGTCTAAAAGCAGATCCATTTAATAGACAAATCAAATGTGCTGCTCATTTATTAAAAACATTTTAATCCATGCGTTATCCTGACCGAATTCTTTTTTCTCCAGACCAGACCTCTGAAGAACAAGACATCTACTCCATTGTGAAGATAAATACAGGTCAGCACACAATGTACACAGCTATATGCTGATGGGCTTTAACCAAATAATTATTCTGGTTTACATGAAGGTATCCTACGTAATGATTTTAAAAGATGATAATAATAGTAATAATAATAATACAGTTCATCTGCACATGAGTACCCACATGTACGTCAAAGAAGACATTTAACCACAATGTCTTTGTTTTCTTCTATATGTTTTTCTGTTTTGTATGGTTTTATTGTGTTACAGATGGAGATGTTTGAGTGAAGGTAGCTCCTTTCGGAAACTCTCCCTCCGCTATGCAGCTCCGAGATGAGGAGATGTGCAAGGTCACTTCTTACTTTTAAGTACCTCTGAAACACACACATACACCTACATCCACCCACCTTGCCCTGGCCTTTGTATAGCCTGAGCCACCTTGATGGCTAACATCCATTTCCTCTTTGGTATAAAACGCCCAGCCACCCACACACACACACACACACACACACACACACACACACACACACACACACACACACACACACACACACACACACACGCACACAGACACGCGCGCGCACGCACACACGCACACGCACACACAAATCACCTCACCGCCTTGTAACCAGGGCCCAGAATTTTGTGCGACACCCCTGCCCCCTAGCACTTCAGTACACCTTGTCTGATGTTTTTTGTAGACTGTAGATGTTGAGGTTCAATACTTGAGGTTATTAAGACTGTTTTGTTATTACACCATATAATTGAGATTGATTTTAAACTTTTGTTTGAATTTTTACATGTGTGCATCATGACTCAAGTAAATCTGATTAAATGTCTTGCCTGTTATTGTATATGTGGGGTTTTGCATAGCGTTCTGGATTTTGCTTAACATGCTGTATTCTATATTTGTTGCAATAAATGGTTAAATCTATTTAAGAATATGTGATCCTGACTGAATTGTATGTTTTACTCCTCTACAGTTATTTTAAAACATTAAGTTTATTGTTTTGATTGAATACTTTATTAAGTTTGCAAAAAGTATAGGTTATGTTTATATACAGTTATGATACAACATGGGTGCCAAAAGGATGACGTAAAAAGTCCTGAGGGCTTGTTTCCATTTTGGTTACTTTGTAGATTTAACTTATTACCACAAAACATGCATTAACCAATGAAGTCCTATTTCATACTGTCTACTCAAATTGCATGTTGGTTAAACGTTTTTGGGGACACAGGAAAAAAAGAATGAGTACATTAGTTATATTTTAATGACAATACTTTTACTCAAGCTACATTTTGAATATAAGCCTTTTAATTAGCTGAGTATTTCTTAATTGTGGTATTACTACAGTAGACTGACAGGAAATGGGGAGAGAGATGGAGAGTGACACGCAGCAAAGGACGTCAGGATTGGGACTCGAACCTGCTACACCCCTTCAGGCATCAGAGCTAATGTGGTATGTGCCTAGACCTCTAGGCCAGCAGGCGCCCCCTAATTTTACTTTTAATACTTTTACTAGTCCTGCAGACCTGGTGATACTGACATATACCGATTCCCCACTGTGTGCAGGACTCTATCTATTTGAATTTTGTCTGATTTGAGATGAAATTACATTTTGATTACAGTATTTTCTGGACTATAAGGCGCACCTGACTATAAGGCGCACTGTCAATGAATGGTCTATTTTCAAACTGTTTTCATATATAAGGCGCACCTGACTATAAGGCGCACGTAATAGACGCTACCATTGCGTTATGCATCAAACAGATGGAGCTATGCTAAAGGGAATGTCAATGTCAATGAATGATCCATATATAAGGCGCACTGGACTATAAGGCGCACTGTAGTTTTTTGAGAAAATTAAAGGCTTTTAAGTGCGCCTTATAGTCCGGAAAATACGGTAAGTGTTTTAATGACAAAATAGGCCATAATCTCTCAAAATATTTTGTCCATCCAGCAAAAGACAAACGTCAAAATACTCAGGGGTCCCTTGCACGAAATATTTTGTGATGGGGGTTCACGGCCAAATACATCATTTTGTGGGTCCATGATGACCATGGGCATCATTTGGGGCAATTTCCACCCCCTAGTGTTGCACATTTAACTTCAAATGTGATTTTATCCCCAACTCATTTAACCACTTTCAACATGGCATCCCAATTTTGGGAACGACGGTCGTTACTATGAAAACCTCCAACTATAGGCTATTTTAGAAACGGGGTGTTTATCTATTTTTGCCACACCCTATTTCTTTTTTAAAATAGGCCTCTGTCAAAAACATGAACATTTTTGAGAAGCACTAATAGCACCATACGTTTTTCAAAAAACTGTTTTGTAGAATCGGCCTCAGGTCTTGGGTTAAAGAGGTGGTGCCATGATCCCCCCCCCCCCCCCCCCCCCCCCCCCCCCCTATAAAACATGATTATCAGGTATTATGATTATACTAGGAGGAGGGTTTTTCCAAAAAAGTATACAGAAAGAGTTAGAATTGGGTTTTTATGTGGCCACACCCCCAGTTCATTAAGTATGCATGGATGGCATGGTGGGTGGTGACCCAGCTGATATAGCCACACCCCACAGTGTTGGGTGAATGGTAAATAGGGGAGGAGTTGATACTATGACATACTTAGTATCTGTGTTTTTTAACTGACACTTTTCACCACAAGGTGGCAGCCTCCAAGAGAAAACAAACAAATACTAAGAGAATACATCATTTCTCAAAAAAAAAAAAAAAACACATAAGGGGGTCTAATGAAGTACTTTCAACCTCCTAGAGTCTAGGAGGTTGAAAGTACTTCATTAGGACCTAGACACATGAAAAACAGAAAAAGTACAAAACTATGGCACCACCTCTTTAAAGAAATTTACCTCAAGGGGTTCACTATAGGTTGTGTGTGTGTAGCTGCATGTTTTTTTTTACATGCAGCTACTATATCATTTTAATTTTTGGTTTATTCTGTCCTGTATGTGCACATACTCAATTTCCAATTTACAGTTACTGTAAGCATTTGTAATAGCAGACTCTCTTATCCAGAGTGACCCGGAGATGTCTGCATCCTATTATGGTGAATCGCTAGCATAAATTGAAAGAAAAGGTGACAAGAAGGGGTACTGAGAAAGTGAAGTACTAAGGGGTGAGGTGATCTCTGTAAGTTTTGGTGTGTGTGTGTGTGTGCGTGTGCCTGTGTGTGTGTGTGTGTGTGTGTGTGTGTGTGTGTGTGTGTACGTGTACGTGTACGTGTGTGTGTGTGTGTGTGTGTGTGTGTGTGTGTGTGTGTGTGTGTGTGTGTGCGTGCGTGCGTGTGCGTGTGCGTGTGTGTGTGTGTGTGTGGGTGGGTGGGTGGGTGGCTGAGCGTTTTATACCAAACAGGAAATGGACATCCTGTTTGGACATATGTGACATAGCTCACTCATCACTTGAGTTTCATTTTCAGGCAGGCACTTCGTCAGAATGACATTTATTAGAATGAAATTTGGATCAACTTACATCATTTCATGTGAGTACTTTATTATTTTAGTTACTTTTTTAGCATCATAGAACACGCTATTTTTTGAAATACAGTATTTGGGATGGAGTTACTTCCTTGGCATGCTTTGTGTGTGCATGCACAAAAAGATTCACGGCAATCGGTCTTCATTGGGGCTGATGAAGACCACTTTTGGTCGATACATGTTGGAGAATTAAATGAGGACTGTTCCCTCTTTTAACCTCGAGTACCCTGATCCATCATATCCTATTTTCTTTCTCTGATGCTTTGTTTTGTATTTCTATTGTATTATATGAATCTATGTATTATTGATTAATTGAGTACAATGGACCACAATGGAAACAAGCCCCCTTGGGTTTTTTGTTATATTAGCATGACATTTGACTATACTTTGTTATCAAACTTGTTAAAACAGTATGGCATTGTTCAATCAATCAATCAATCAATCAATCAATCAATCAATCAATGTTCTACAACCTATGGTTCAAGAGTTATATGCCAAAATGTGAAATGGGCTGCTGTTGTAGTACCACCATGAGGCAGAAGATTTGGTGGCGGGGTTCTTCCTTTGCCTTCTGTGAGTGTGCATGCAAAGATTCACTGCAATCGGGGGCTGCATTCATGATTTGTGGCATTTTCTGCAAAAATGGCCACTCCTGCAAACCTTGGAAGCCTATTTGTACCGATTTGCTTGTGGTTTGGCCAAAATCTGTAGGATTGGAAGCAACAAAGATATCTCACAAAATCTGCCTCATGGTGCCGAATATAACAGGCCGATTTGAACACATTTGGGCGAATGTTCTTCCTTGGCCTACTGTTGGTATGCAACTGTGCATGCAACCTTTCCTGGTGATGGGCCCAGTATAGTGCTTGTGGCATTTCATTTAAAATGGGCAATTATTTTAAAGCCAATTGTATTAAGCATCTGACAGATTTTGATCACATGACTACGAGCTTGAAGCCGGTAATTCAAACTACAGTATATGCCAATTAGGGATGAGGCCGAATATTCGGCACAGAAAAAAATGGCTAAAAATGCATTTTCGGTTTTCGGCTGGATAGCTTTTAAAACCGAATAGTTGAGCACCGAATAGTGTGAAGGACAGGGGTCTAGTACAGGGGTCCTCAATAGGCGGACCGCAGTCCATGTCCGGACCGCGGCACATTTCTGAGAAATCTCCGCACAGTTGTATCTGACGATCGGACTGACTGTGTGTGATGTGTGTGCGTGTGTGTGTATGTGCTGATTGTGCTCATTCGCTCAAACAGGCTCACAAGACACACCCCTACGTCAATTTGCAAGCCCACAAAGCGTCGCGGGTGCAACGTGCTGTGGGCTTGTAGATCAAAGGTTTTCCTTCCCTCCGAGTCTCCGACGCAGTCTGCTCTCCATGCTGCTCCCCCCCTCCCCTCTCCTCTCCTCTCCACACACTCATGCCGCTCGCTGCCTTAAAAAAGTTGCTAAAACCTCTTGGAAACCATTGCTCCCACTGGATTAATAACTTAGAGATCTTCTACCTTTGGCTGTTCAATTGGAGAGGACAACAGCAACACATTAATATCCACGATGTAAGGCTCCAACTGCTTGCATTAGACGAGAAATGGTCGCGAAACTCGCGATGCGTGATCATGCGTCTTTAACAATGTGATGTGTCGTCGCATATTATTGCCAGCTATCCTAGGCTGTGTTAGGTTAATAACTATGACTCGTTGACCCTAATTTGACTGGTCATTTGACATAGTCAATCAGCACAGTCAGTCTGGCTTGTGCAGTACGTGTGTCAACTAACTGAATGTCAAGTAATCCTCTCCCCCTCACGCTAAGTTCCACTTTATTTTCCATTCTGAACGACAAGCCTAATATTGCATTTATGCTCTTTAGTTTCCAATAATTAAACTATAAGCCAGTGTTTTATTGCTACACAATAAATGTAAATAATGTAGCCTACTCTACATGCATAAATAATTATCCATCCATCCATCTTCAACCGCTTATCCAGCATCAAGTAGCAGGGGTAACAGTTCCAACTGAGATTTCCAAAGTTCCAAATAATAATAATAATAATTAAAATAAACAATTCTAATGATTATAATAAACATACATACATACAGTACATACTGTATAAATGTATCCGCCTTATTTCGCCTTCGCCTTTTTTTTCGGACCTGGACCTGTTTCAAAAAAATATTTCTGGACCTTCAAGATTTGTATTTGAGGACCCCTGGGCCCTAGATCATTTTGCAACATACAGTATGTGCATTTGTTGTTGAAGGCCTGGCTGTTACAGCCCTTGTGTTTACAATAATATTTTGTTGTAGGCCTAGATCATTCTGCAGTTTTAAGCACCTTGTTCTGATGCACTTTTATCTCTGTAGGATACTACAGAAATAGTTGCACTATTTTGACTTTGTTTTATGCTAACATTGCAAAGAGAAAATATTTTATTTTGTTATGTGTGCATTCAAAAGTGAGAAATAAATGTTTTATGGAACCATATGGTGATTATTATTTAAGTTAGGGTTTGCCATAATCAGGTAGCTTTACAACAAAGGTACAGCAATGGTACAAACATTTATTATACAAAATAAATTATATACATGTATTATTCGGCTATTCGGTATTCGGCGGAATGTTTCCAGTATTCGGTATTCGGTTTCGGCCAAGAATTTTGCTTTCGGCCCATCCCTAATGCCAATTTCACTCAAGTCAGAATATTGTTCTCACTTCGAAGCTAGCGAATATGTGGCTATGTTGAAAACAGCTAGACGGTTCATCAGTGTCAAATTATTTTATGCACACTATTAGATCAAACTTCATCCAACACATTTTCAAATCGGCCTCATGTTTTTGAAATACCAGCCTGCTTTACAGTTTGGCTTTGAACCGCAGACATAGGAGGCCTGGATTCCTTGGATCATGACGCAACTCCCCATGTAGGCCACACCCATTTCCACTCAACTCGGGTACTTAAACTACCTATATCAAAAAAAATGTTTTTGCAATAGGCTACACACTCACACGCACGCACGCACGCACGCACGCACGCACGCACGCACACACACACACACACACACACACACACACACACACACACACACACACACACACACACACACACACACACACACACACACACACACAGTTGTGGTTAGCCAGTGGCAGCATGGGGGAGTGATTGCATGCATGCTTCTGCTTAGGCTCACAAAGACTGCACTAGAAGCACCATCATGTGGTCACAACCAATAGTGAGCGCGCGCACGCACGCACGCACGCACGCACGCACGCACACACACACACACACACACACACTTTAAAGTAAGCAGGTAAACTGTAGTAATGCTGCACAGAATGTTTCTAATTCCTCTTTCTGTTTCTTGTTTTGTCTGTGTCCCAATACTAGCCCGGCATAGCCAGACTATATACTAATGCAGCTAACTAACTGCAGTATAATACATCCCCACCTTGTTTTAACATGGGTGGATGGTTTAGCTGTGCTAGGCTATCCATCCCAGTACTGCCTGTGAATTATTAAGCATTGCAAATATACTGTGGTGTTTTGTGGTGTACATGTGATCAACAAGGAAGTAACTGGCTCCGCCCTTAGCTTGATTATCAGTGGCCAAGCCACATAGTGGCAAAGGCCACTTATTGATATTGTACTTCAGTATTATTATTCCGCCACTTTTTCTCTAGTGGCTTGACCGTGCAATCGCTTTTTACGAAACTCAGCAGTATGGTAGCAGTAATTGGCCAAAGTGTGGCGCTGTAGGAAGCCTTTGAACAGGAGGCCTTTGAACAGGTATAGCTCATGCTCTGTTTTACCCACAGCCATAAAACCTGTATGCACTTATTTGTCTCCTCATACCGAACAACTTTTACACTCTGACTTTTGACCTTTAGATCTCCCACCATTTTGAATTATATGAAAAACAGCTAAAATCTATTTTCACATCACGTGCACAGAACCTTTTTTACATTAACTTTGGACCAATATCTAAAGATCTGTCTGATCAGATTTTTTTTTAATTGAAACATAATCTTTTAATAATTCAATGAATATTGAAGCTTTATGCAAATTATTCTTCTGCCTCTAAATCATACATGCAAAGTCACACGTTCATGGCATTTGGCAAAGATGTAGAGGGTTAGTCCAAATATCACTGAAACCAATCTTTTCCAATTCCAATTGGCCAAAGGGGGGCGCTATACGAAGCGTTTGAAAATTCAAACTTTAAACGGGCATAAGTCATGCCTCATTTGGTTTGAAGACATGCAACTTGCCTTCACTTAAGTGGAACACATCTATGTCTTTGTCAAGTAAGCTCCGCCCTTCAATTTTCCGCCATTTTGAGCAGTTTGTAAAACACTTAAACCCGTTTTTATCCTAGGATTTTCGCGTCAAGTGCACAGAACCTTTTTTACATGAACTTTGAACCAATATCTGAAGATCTGTCAGATCGGATTTCTTTTAAATTGAAACATTCTTTTTTAATAATTCAATGAACTAGAAAGGCTTCGCGCCCTGTGGGCGCTCAGGCAGGACTGCTCTATATTTGATCAACATAAGGGGTTTAGGGGCGCTCAGGCAGGACTGCTCTATATTTGATCAACATAAGGGGTTTAGGGGCGCTCAGGCAGGACTGCTCTATATTTGATCAACATAAGGGTTTAGGTTTTAATTCAGATTAAAATGTTTTCAATACCTTATTGTCAATATCTATCATGAACAAAAAGGCACACTTGGTCGGACACCAATAACTCAGGAAACAGGAACAATTGTTGAAGGTGTCCAGTGTAGTCTGAGCTGACAGTCAATACTTTTGTACTTTTACTGACGTAGCCTATATGTTGAATTGAGGACTTTTGAGTGGTGTGGGGGTGGGGGGGGGGGGGGGGGGGGGGCTGTAGGCAAATTTGCGAGGTTGTTGTATCTAGACTGATTGATTGATTGAAGAGTTTAGCACTGTTTGCAATAGAAGACGCAGTTACAATACACAACATTGGCACACACACACAGTCCCATTCCGCGAGCCACCCGTGGGTCGAGACCCACACAGTACTTGGGAAACAATGCTTTAACATCATACTCACGCAGCTTTATAGACGCTGTCTGTATCTGTGCTCTCTCTATCTCCGAGGCATGAACGCACACTCACTCATTCACTCACTCACACACGCGACGCAAGCGAAAAGCGGTTGTCCGTGGTGTAACCTACTTATTATAACTCTATGGGTGTAACATGTTGAAAATTTAAAAATATCCGGGCCGTGTGGCAAGCGACGTCGCAAATGCATCATCCCAATGAGCAAACCTCCTTTGTTACAGAGGTTGAGTAGGTATCGGCGTTATGTCGCTGTACTGTCTGGGTATATAGGTGAAGTGAATGAATAGGCTATCAGCCTCTCACCAAATCTGTCATGTGTGCGCACTATAGCCCATGCAGGGACTCATAGGTTACGCGAGGCTACAGCAAGAGTGGACACTGTCTATTGACAAACTATTGGTCCCGTTTGAGCTACTCTGTTCTGTTGTGCTGGTCTCACTCTGCTCATTGATACTTTTACTTCAGTCTAAAATGTCCACCACTGATTTCACACGTTACGTGTTCACTTTCAACATCAAGGCAAATGAAATGGATAACACTTGTCGAGTTACGTTCTAGACTCGCATAGAAACACGACACATATTCGGTAACACTTCCCAACTTCAGGTCTCAAGTAAAAGTACAAAAGTATCGCTACCAACGTACCATGCTTGTTATTAACGGACTACACAAACACACGTGTGTCTCGTCAAACATCGCTGTTTTAGGTGATTCACACATCCAGCATAGAGGTTAATGTTGTACTTGGATCCATTCCACGCGCAATGTAAGTAGTGGGAGAGGGGTAGCCTATATTCCAGCTCACTGTCTCCCTCCCTCCCTCTCCCTCTCCCTCTCTCTCGGAGGAAGGGGGGGGGGGGGGCAGTCTCGCTGCGTCGCTGCTTGAGGCTTGAAGCAAACTGTAACCTGATACTTTCGTGACGAAAATTGCATAGGAGAACTTCCGGGAAAGATATGCTCAGTAAACTTACACATTACTTTTGTACAAAGTGTACATCGTGCAAATACCATAGCTTCAGGAGAAGCAGCTAAGAACATTCGGGTAAAAATGCGCGATTTTTGTGCAAAAATCCAGCATAGAGGTTAAAGTTGTACCATGTAACTTTTTTTATAAAACAAATCTTAAAATTGTCCTAACTGTTAAATCGCTAAAGTTTTAGAACACCCACTCCGTGAATTTCAGCCTGTAAAGCCTTCTCTATATGTAAACTGCGATCCTTGCCGTGGACCGGATCTCGCGCCAAAATTGCGTCGTCACACTACCGGCCAATCACAGCGAGGGTTATACAACTGCCGGCCAATCACAGCGCATCTTGAAGTGGGGTCGCTATGGCAGCCATATTTGTTGTCGCCCGTTTGTACCATCCCTTCTCTAGGTAATTTCGCCTACCAGGCAGGGTGAAGGAGTCCGTATCTCTGGAATTACTGAACGCACAGGAACAAGGGACCCCTCAAAAGATAGATCTCAGCGAGGTGGAGGCAGACGCGGGGGTCTGAAGGTACGAAAAACGGCCGAAAGACGCGGACGCGACCGCGGTTTGCTATAGGGCTAATGACCACTAGTTGGGCATCTTACACAGTATAGCTTTAATGTTGTACTTGGATCCATTCCACGCGCAATGTAAGTAGTGGGAGAGGGGTAGCCTATATTCCAGCTCACTGTCTCCCTCCCTCTCCCTCTCCCTCTCTCTCGGAGGAAGGGGGGGGGGGGGGGGGGGCAGTCTCGCTGCGTCGCTGCTTGAGGCTTGAGGCTTGAAGCAAACTGTAACCTGATACTTTCGTGACGAAAATTGCGTAGGAGAACTTCCGGGAAAGATATGCTCAGTAAACTTACACATTACTTTTGTACAAAGTGTACATCGTGCAAATACCATAGCTTCAGGAGAAGCAGCTAAGAACATTCGGGTAAAAATGCGCGATTTTTGTGCAAAAGGTGGAGTCTTTAGAAGCAGTGTAAATGTGATTCTATCGCGGGTTTGCCTAAAAATAATCGAAAAATAATCGCTCTGAATTAGTAGTAGGGATATTTATCCTGGGATTTTTGAGCAATTTGCAATTTGAAACATTCTACATGCAATCTAAGGACCTTTATTTAATATGCCTATGAAGCGTCCTGAGCAAATTAATATTCAAAAAAGCTGGAATCGTTACATAAAGGAAGAAACCTCATCTTTGTGTGATCTTTTCTCAGTGCAGGGCTGGGCGATTCATAGTTCACTTGGTAAGGCCTTTGTCTGTCATTCCAGAGGTCCCTGTTTCAAACCTTACCTAATGCATTTCACAAAATATAGCTTAAAACGAGCCCATCTCTACAGGCCGTTACAAAAGCACTGATGATCGCAGTTGTGCTTTTTCTGTTCTGAGTGAAAGAAAATAAGATTGCACGAAAATTCCAGAAACACTCGCTTACATTTACTCAGATTAATTTTACTCAGAGCCTTCAAAATATAGAAAAATTAAAATATTGTGGCACTCAAAAAGGCACTCAGTGTGTCAAGTACATTAGGTGGAACTTTTTCTAAACATTTATATTGACACATCTCATTAGGTTTTGTATTAGTGAAAGAAAATACGATCACTCAAAAATTTCAGAAATACTCAGATTACATTTACTCAGATTACTTTTACCCCAAGAAAAATCTATAAAAAAACCATGGCACTTGGCGATTAAATCATTGTTTAATCGAAGGCACTCAGCCTACATAGAACTTTTTCTTTTTTTTTCTCTTTTTTTGAGCGGTGGTTACACCGTCTCCTATACGTGGCCGTGTGTGTATGCGTCCGTCCGTCCGTCCGTGTGTGTGTGCCTGTATGTAGCCTGCAGGCCTGCAGTACCTTTTATGACCACACATGTTAAGGGAGGGGCGCTGTTGTTCAGGCCAGGCCAGACCAGGCACACACACACACACACGCACGCACACACACACACACACACACACACACACACACACACACACACACACACACACACACACACACACACACACACACACACACACACACACACAGGGGGGAAGGGGGGGGGGGGGGGGTAAACCACCGTGATTTTTTTAAACAGACATGACTGATACAATACCTATGGCTAAACCAATGGTGAGCGCAAATGCCTTTCATGCAGAGGGTTGGTAGATGTGAGAAGGAAATCACAGTATTATGTCTGTTGCATATAGGCCTACAGTCTTTTGCATACATGTTGTGTAGAGGCCAATTTGTGTTCTATAACTCCACCGATCAGTGTAAAACTTTGTATGCACACTTCCCAGAGGCGAAGGAAAAACCTGTGCCCTGCATTTTTCACATCTACCTTTTATAGCGCCACCAGAAGGCTGATTTACGGCATGTAAAACACATTCTTCGATATTACTCCTAGATGTTATCCGAAAATCACACAAATCAGCACACAGTATCTCTACAGTGATGTAATCATGACAGATTTGTCCATATTCTATCTAATTGGCTAACATTGGATTACAACGTTTGCAGGATTGCTCCTTTTTGAACAAAATGTCTCTAATCATGAACGCAGCCTGCTATGTGTGTGACATTTTCCACGCAAATTCCCACTAGGCCAAGGAACAGATGCTACCCTTCTCACATTGGCCTGTTAGAGCACCATCAGCGGGTCAACCTTTTCAAAACACATTTTTTGGAACAAAATGCCTCAAATCCTGCATGATTCGTCCGATTGCCGCGAAAGGCCCAAGAACGCATGCGACCCTTTTCACTTTGGCCTATTAATTCCACCAGGCGAGGATGCCAAAGAAACCTACCTGACCTGCCGGAGACCTTCTAGTTTTACTTTGATTTCTTTTACCACTTTTCTAGCTTTTCCTGCTTTTTTCCACTGCTTTTTTCCTTTCCTACCTTTTTCTGTCTTGGCCACTTTATCGCTGCTTGCAGCTATATTTTGGTTATTGGAACTAACTGAAATGTATTGTGTTTACAAAACTAAGACAAAAAGAGAGAGAAACTGTCCTTGGTTTT
Source organism: Nannobrachium achirus (assembly GCF_963921795.1). Classification (NCBI taxonomy): domain Eukaryota; kingdom Metazoa; phylum Chordata; class Actinopteri; order Myctophiformes; family Myctophidae; genus Nannobrachium; species Nannobrachium achirus. Next base: position 22,276,602 of record NC_137821.1, read on the forward strand.
CAAAATGTCATATACACGGCTAATATTTTGGGTTTATATGAAATCTTCAATATGTTTTACCAGTGGCCGGGGATTAGCTGATTGGCTAATATTTTGTCTGTGCCAGTTTTAAGCTCTGTTGTAAAAACAAAAAAGCAAAATTAAATACAAATATTTAACCAAACCAAATGGACAGCTCAATTGACATGATCTTCAATAGCCTAGATTACTTAAAATAAGATATATTATATAGTATATTTTCTTTGTCATCTAATATGTCTCCTTTCCTCTGTCTCTCTATCACCCACACACACAGTGTTGTATCTCCTTGTCTGCTGTGGACCTGCTCAAACAGAGGGTGAGACAATCTACCTCAACAAATAGCCTAAATCTGTACTTGTTCTCTTCCTATAACACATTTCTTCTGTGGTTGCTGTTGCAATCCTTTTATAGCAAGCTCCCCCAGTCACTAGAGGTTTACTTTTTACAGATCTGACTGACATCACAATCAAGTAATGTTAATGTTATTTAGAGTTAGCCGCAAATTGCAACACTAGATTTTTTTTTAATATGTTGAATGTTAATATGTTGTGGTTCCTGTGGAAATAAGCCGTAGTGCTTTCTAGGATCTCCTTTTAGTAGACCTTGTACCAGTGATTTGTGCTGTCATGAAAATTTACTTTTTATATTGCAAACTTCTAATAATCAATCAATAGCGTTGCAATACCTCCCATAGGCAGCCAATGCATCAAAACCTTTGTTTTTGTTTTTTGCTATCTGATAGTATTAAACGACGTCCAACGACCAATATTGGGTCTCTATGGAAAGCTTGAATAATCCTCTTTCTATCTGCAAAGTATTTGTTTCATTAAAACCCACCATAGACATTATGAGTTACTTTCTATCAAGAAATTAAGTTCAAGTGATTATTTTTTCTAAGTGAGTTTGGAAGTGCTTGTGGTGCACCACCTGGTTCTAAATGGCACATAATGCAGGAGGCAGCGGGACGTTGTGTTATAGAAGACAAGCGGTATAGCTCAGGGGTAGAGAAACCGATATTAGAGCACGAAGGGTTCCCGAAGGGTTCCCAGTTTGAATCCGGGCTCCCCCTGAGTTAATGTCGAAGAGTCCTTGGGCAAGACTCTGAACCCCTAATTGCTCCCGTTGAGTAGGTTGGTGCCTTGCATGGTTTCCTCTGCCACCGGTGTATGAATGTGTGCGTGAATGGGTGAATGTAATGCACAATCTATGTAAAGCGCTTTGGATACAAAATGCTATATAAATGCACCATTTACCAAGCGCTTCCAACACGTAGGGGGAAATAAAACATGTCTACTCAGATTTATTGACAGAAAGTAAGTCATAACATGTCTATCGTAGGTTTTTATGAAACAAACACTTTGCAGATAGTAAGAGGATTATTCAAGCTTTCCATAGAGACCCAATATTGGTGATTTTGACGTTGTTTAATGCAATCTGATAGCAAAAAAACTGTTTTGATGCATTGGCTGCCCATGGGAGGAGCAACCCTAGATTCAACCAAACTAAAGAAAATCTAGTGATGCAATTTGCGGCTAATTTAGAGTGACAGATAGCGGCTCACACATCCGATCAACACATAATGTCTACAGCAGTGTTTCTCAATCTTTTTTGGCTTGAGTACCCCCTTTCCCTGATTTCTGAATCCAATTACCCCTTTACCCGGCAACATTTTGCTTATAAAACTGTAATTAAAATATAAATAAATAGTGGTATATGATGCTATGGCTATGATAACCCCCCATTTCAAGAATATAAAATCACAAATAAGAAATGGAGAAGAGTTTCAAACTGTTTTCATGTCAATAACCTCAATTCAAACAACTTTAAAACACATCCCAGTTGCCTGGTACCATGTCATTTGGGTTAGCAACTCAGGCTCATATCAAGTTTCTCCATGTGTCATCATTAAACATAACAGTACATGTTTGTTCCCCTCCTAATTCAATTGTAGTCAATTATTTAACGATGAACAATATTAGCATGATTTATACTGTAAATTATACTGTACCCCCTGCAGTACCTCTGCGTACCCCGAGGGGTACACGTACCCCCATTTGAGAAACACTGGTCTACAGGTAATTTGAAACCATCTCTCCCTCTCATTCCTGCTTCTCTTCTACAGTGTCTCTGAGAGTCAGTCCCGAAAGATATCAGTTCTTTGAGCGGGAGTCCCTCTCACTGAGCTGCGAGGAAGAAGGGAAATCTATGCCGGGCTGGTCTGTGAAAAGACACACCAGTAGAGGGAATGGAACCTGCAGCAATGAATGGGGAACCATCGAAAGTATGTACTGTATGGTCTGTGTGTGCGTGCATGTGTGGGTGCGTGCATGGGTGTGTGCGTGCGTGAGTTAGGGATAGATGATACAGTATAGATATACAGACATACAGATAGATAGATAGATAGATAGATAGATAGATAGATAGATTTAACTGACATATTTCTTTTAATTGTGATTCCGTGTAGGTGGGTCCTGTATTGTGGTGCCGTATCGTTGGGATGGTGGAGTTTACTGGTGTGAGTCCAAGTCAGGAGAACGAAGCAAGTCCATCAACATTATGATCCCTGGTACATCCCACAACCTTAATTAGAATTGCCCCGTGTGTGTGTGTGTGTGTGTGTGTTTCCATCTGTAACTCCACGTTCAGCAGTTGTTCAATTGTCTAAAAAACATAATACAAAAATCAATAACGCATGTACCTTGCCCAACATCAACTTTATCACCTTCAGATGTGTCTCTACTTCTCATAATCCCCAAATGTTTAAAATATTTTCCCAAATTTTGGCCTGTAGGTGGCTTTGTCCTGTGATGCGATTTACATCACAAATGGGCGTCGACAAGTCTGTCTCTCTGCTGTGATGCGATTTACATCACAAATGGGCGTCAACAAGTCTGTCTGTCTGCTTCACACCAAGGGGCTGTAGGCTAGTTCAAATAATCCATTATTGTAGTGGGTAGACAGAGATGATTCATATACAGTAGTATCTTTGCTAACCACTGTTGGGTAACAGTGCTTTTACGAGTAACTTGTTAGATTACAAGAATTAAAAAGTAATAACTTACGTTATAGTATGAACTATTGTCAGTTAGGCTACTTTTAGATTACTTTTGACACCCATGTAGCGTTTACCCCATAGACTGTAGAAAAACATGGACGATGCAAAGCCATTGGTTTCTATGCAGCGCAAATGGCCCCTTTCTACCCCTTGGAATGGGTGTCGCCATCATAGAATAGCCAATAGCGATCACGTGCAACCGCAGGGATACATGGGAGAATGTGGTCTCCCGAAATACAGCACACGAAGAAGAACACAGCCAGCTGGTATCAGTTTAGTTGGCCACGCCCCCCCGCAACTTTATCATTTATTTTAAAATAAATTGGACCACATTTTGACAAAACGAATATGATGGCGGTTGAAAGGCATTTTTTAACTAGCGATAGGAACCATATATTATTCATGAAAATGTTAATTAAGGTTAGACAACGAAAGGGGAAAATGAATGGGATCCAATGGAGAACAATTCTTTTTGCGATCAGCCGGGGGGGAAAACAGCGCAACTAGCGGCCGTACATAGGATGTTTTAGTTCCGTATTGGGCTCATTTTAAATCGGCAGAACTAAACTAGGTTTACCCTCTAAGCGATTCAATCCCAACTTCTCCAACTTTATTCTTGATCCCAGCATTTAGCACCGATCCCCAAGTTATCATCCCATAGATTGGGCTCTACAGCACACTATCATCCCATACATTTGGGCCAGTTGGGCCCATCTACCCATCTAGTTGGGGCTATTTGGGGCTTATCAACCTTTTCTAAGGCTGATTCAATAAGTGGTCTAAGAAGAAAAAGGAAAACAAAGACATTCCCTGAGTGGGATTTGAAACCACAAGCTTTGGATTCTCAGCTATACCTGACACTGCTGCTCGCACCACAGGATCCACAATGGAGGTGCGTCCTACATCTCATTAGTCCTATATTGGTTAGGGTTAGGTTTAGGGATAGGTTAGGTTTAGGTTTAGGTTTAGGGTTAGGGTTAGGGTTAGGGTTAGGTTTAGGGTCAGGGTTAGGGTTATGTGCCGTTATGGACAGAATAGTAAATCTTCGTTCCCCGGTATCCACGTTGTCAAACATAATACAAAAAAACAAAAAACGGCAATTGACCTGCCACACGGTAGCTCAGTAGGTAGAGCACGTAGGCCACTAAAACCAGGGCCTGGGCTCGCTTCCCACTCAGGGAAGATAGCTATCCGATTAGCTATTCAGGGAAGATCGCTATAGGTTGATGAGTCCCAACTAATAGTTGGATAGATGGGCCCAACTGTCCCAAAAGGATGACAGTGTGCTAATTAGAGCCCAATCTATGGGATGATAACTTGGGGATCGGGTGCATTTAAACAGGCTACTTACTGTCTTGGTCATAGACTGCACTACAAGTAGTGTTCATGAAAGTTTACACGCTCACTCCTAGTAGACCAAGGATGATTCCAACCCAAGTGTTTCAAATCTGTATTGTTGCGACCGTAGGGAGGGTAAGTGCATTATACTAACTGCAACATGGTTGTAACAAGTTCTATTCATACAATTTATTTTCTTTTTCTTATTTTTTTTCATAACTTTTGTTTGGGTGGGCAGCTGCACTTTTGGGTGTGTGGAGAGAATGTATCCCCTAAGCCAGGGCAATTATCCATCCATCAATAGGTCACTATGGGATTGTGACCGCTTCTGCTATTCATATTTGACACAACCTTGCTTTAAAGTCTAACATTTATTTTAGCACTGTGTCATTACAGCGTTTGCCTATATGGTAGAAGCCCCCAAAAATGTATGCTACAGGGTCCTAACACCCAAGTATATTTTGGAACGTAACACATGATAAATAGGGGGCTGCTCATGACTCTGAACTCTCCATAGTCCGATTTAGCGTCGGCAGGTTAGCTACTCACCAGCGTCGGGCAGGTTAGCTAATCACAGCGTTAGTTCTACTGAGGTTAGTGTTAGGTTTAGGTGGTTGGACCAAAGGGAGGTCATGACATGTTACTGATAAATAAATACATTTCCGGAACATGTCAAGGACAGACACTCACAAATTCAAATGTTTAACAGCATTTAGAGAAGTTGTCAAAACACATTTATGTGGAATGGTTATTGTGGAAAATATACCTGTGAAAGGTGAGATCTTTAGATACAAAGTACATAGAGTAGTATGACTTTAACATACTGTAACCGTTTTGACATCAGATGTTTGACGTCATATGAGACTGACACAATATGTCCATATATGGGCATTCCCAGATATGGGTTATGTCCATATATGGGAATTCCCAGATATGGGATTAATATTGACATCAGGGATCTGTATATGGGCATAAAATTGATTGTATAACAGGGCATCATCTGGGAATACCCATACTGTACATGGACTTACTGTAATATTGATGTTTTCGGGCCTGTACAATGTATGCTAATTAGAAAAGCCAGACAGGGCCTCGGGGCGGCCCATTTAGGGCCAAGCCTTAACTTTTGGGCCCATTGAGAACACTGAGCTGGTCGAGTCATCGTTGTGATGTCAGAACAGGTCAGCTACTGTATATCCTTTTTCTGAGCTGAGTTTTCATTTTGATGTTAGAACAGTTCAGGGCAAATGAATTCTGTCTTGGCCATTCATTTGCATCATTGTGATGTCAGAAGAGCATGAGGTGGGGCGCCTGGTGGCCTAGTGGACCAGGCGCATACCATATAGGCATTGCCATTTCGGCATCAATGCCTGTCGGCATCGCCGATTCGATTCCCGATCCGGGCGACCTTTGCCGCATGTCACTCCCTGTCTCTCCCCCATTTCCTGTCAGTCTACTGTCCTATCCAATAAAGGCAAAAAGCCCAAAAACAAAAAAAAACAAAAAAAAGAAGAGCATGAGGTGTGACAGACTGACATGAGCTGCAGGTTTTCATTCTAAGTAGCGATCTACGGTCGCAAAAATCACATTGAGGACATTCTGTTACAGTATCAGCATGGCTTAGAATATTATGTTCCTCAGAATCACAGCTCTGTAGGTGAAATGATATATCTATCTGTGATTATATATTTGTTCCCCCAATACATGAATCATTTTGATTGGTTGATGACAACTACACATCATCTGGATTGTGGGGCCACCAACCATCACATGTGATGTCCTGTCCCTCATCAAAAAACACTACTGAATCACTACTCATCACTACTACTAAATGTCTACACAAACACTACCATTTCACTACTTGATTACTATTGCAATGTGTAGTGATTTAAGTAGTGATTCCCAGTAGTAATGAGTAGAGTATTGGCTGGTTTCACCCACTGAAACACTACTGATAATCACTACTTAATGACTATTCAAATCACTGCACGACTGCTACTTAATTACTTCAGTATCACTATTGGCTTTTGGGAAAGTACTACCCAATCACTACACATTTATTATTGAATTACTACACAATGCTTACACATTCACTTCTGTATCACTTCACAATCCCAATAGAATTAATACATCCTTGTATGTGTAGTGTTTATGTACTGTTTTATCACAACTGAATTACTTTTAATTTCTACACAAACCCTTTTGAAACTCTACACGATTATCATTCGGTCACTCCTGTTTGTGTAGTGTTTATGTAGTGTTTTATCACTACTGAATTACTTTTAATTTCTACACAAACCCACAGTGTCCCCCAGCGGGAATCGAACCCAGGACCTTCTAACTGTGAGGCGACAGCACTATTGACTGCGCCACCGTGCCCCCTTAAAGCAGTAGTGTTTTAACAGCTTTTTCACTATACTCCGCTTGATTACTACTGGAAACACTACTGTTTCACTACAAAACTCTACTGGTGTGTCATGATGAGTAGTGAATATGTAGTGTTGTGACTACATATTCACTACACATAAACAAGTAGTAAAATCTCGACATAATCACTATTTAAATGCCTTCACTACTCCGATTACTACTGGAAACACTACTGTTTCACTACAAAACTCTACTGGTGTGTCATGAGTAGTGAATATGTAGTGTTGTGACTACATATTCACTACACATAAACAAGTAGTAAAATCTCTACATAATCACTATTTAAATGCCTTCACTACTCTGCTTGATTACTACTGGAAACACTACTGTTTCACTACAAAACTCTACTGGTGTGTCATGAGTAGTGAATATGTAGTGTTGTGACTACATATTCATTACACATAAACAAGTAGTAAAATCTCTACATAATCACTATTTAAATGCCTTTGTAGTGAAGCAGTAGTGTTTTAACAGCTTTTTCACTACTACGATTGATTACTACTGGAAACACTACTGTTTCACTACAAAACTCTACTGGTGTGTCATGAGTAGTGAAAACATTACAGATTTACTACACAATTGCTACACATGACTACACAGTCACTACTACACGAATAGGTTTTGTGTAGTGATTCAGTAGTGTTTTTTGATGAGGGGTAGGCCTATGTTCATACTGTAACTCAACCTGCTGCTGTTGGCTCTATAGGTGGAGATGTGATCCTTCAGAGCCCTGTACTTCCTGTGATGGAAGGAAGTGATGTCACCCTCTGCTGCTTGTCCAAAGACAAGAAAACTGGTAAACCATCCTCTGGCCTCCCAGCTGATTTCTATAAAGATGGGTCCCTCATCAGGACTGAGTCTACAGGACAGATGACCATCCACAATGTCCACAAGTCTGATGAAGGATTCTACAAGTGTATAATCTCTAGCCTCCTCTCTGGAGAGTCACCAGAGAGCAGGATGGATATGAGAGGTGAGTTAGTCATGCAATGATACTGAATAAATAAATTAACACCATGGGCTCTATCTTGCCACCCGGCATAAATTGGCACTAAAAGTAGCTCCTTTTGGAACCTCTGCCTCGGATGATGCCTCTATGAGAGTTTTCCGGCAATAATTCACCAGGTTTCCCCGATTCTTACCTTCACCAAGCATAGGTGACTGGCCATTAATCTGTGTTACATAAATGTTTCGCCATCAAGCGGTCTAGGCGAGAAAACTGGCCACAGGCTGACTAAAACAAGGAACTGGCTGACAAAACAAGCAAGTTAAAAGTATTGTTTCATTCAACACATCACTTGGTTTTCCCTCAACGCTTAAAAAGTAGACATCTGAGAGACAGGTATGCAACCTTTACTTTTTGAATACGATGTTTGGTGAAGGTAAGAATCGGGGAACATTGACGAACTATCGCCGGAAAAATCTCACATGGGCATCATGCGACGAACAGGAACCTCATTTCGGAGTTCCAACTTCCAACCGATGCCTTTACCATTTTCATGTAGTGTCCACATTGTATATTTCACCTGACCTGCCCACCTACAGTATGGGAGCATTGCTCTTAAAAGCTGGTGTAGTTTGCGCATTGTTATCCTAGGTAGGGTGAGAAAAATCGGAAAGCGATCACGCCTTAGCTTTGACCTAATTTAAGTCTAGTACAGTCCTCCAGTGCAGAACTTCCCTCCTATTTAAAGAGTGCATTACATAGAAAGTACAATATTTCTCAACACACACTGCACAGTGCACACTCTGATTGCAATCAAAATCCATCCTAATGCAACACAACACACGATCAACATGGTATATAATATTGCTGGTTTGAATATGTTTAAATACAGTACCTCTTTTCATCTGAGAATTGTATGAATCCATAACCTCCTGGAGGCTTTCTTCTTCTACTTAAATAGGTGGAACATAACATGCAATGTATCACAGATGTCTCTCTCTCTCTCTCTCTCTCTCTCTCTCTCTCTCTCTCTCTCTCTCTCTCTCTCTCTCCAGAGCTACATCTCCCTGATGGTGAGACAACTTCAATCTACTGCATTATGGGTAGTATGAGAGAAGCCATCTGAAACCCTCCTGTTAATACACAATAAACCTAAAAAAAAAAACCTTTGACAGATTCTATATTACTCCTACAGAGTTAGTCCAAACATCACGCATCGGTATACATCTCTAGCCTCGGATACCACAACCACACACTTCCGGAAAACGCATGCTCCTGGATTACGGAAGTTGGTTTACTAAGCTACATTATCTCTACAGTCAAGGGACCAACACGGCTGGTAAAAAAAAGTAAAAAAAAAAAAAAGAAATAATAAAAAATTCGGCCATCCACGGTGGTACTACGAAACATAACTCCGGCCATCCACGGTGGTACTACGAAACATAACTCCGGCCATCCACTGTAGTACTACCGAAACATAACTCCGGCCATCCACGGTGGTACTACGAAACATAACTCTGGCCGCTCTCTCTAGAGGTCTCATCACACGTTGTTATGAGAAGCTGCTAACGTTAGCTTCAGCTTGATAGCTTCACCCTCTGGCTGTGGCTCTGTGAATTAAGCCTGTATCAGAGTGTACGGTGGAGACCTATCCACCGCAAATTTGCGGTCCCTGCACTTATCAGAAAATAAGTGCAGGCCATCATAGTATGCCACGGTGGAGTCACGGTGGAGTCCTATTCACCGTGACTGACTAGTCTAGATTGACCAATCAGTGAACGGGGTGTAGAGCCTGTCTGTCTGAAAGTAAAAACAGAGAGATGTGTTGGGACTCACGGTGGAAAGCTCTCCACCGTGAGGAATGATGTAACGTTGTAGTTTCATGACTCAAAAAGACTCGAAAAGACTACACCGCAGTGTAAAGCCTTCCACCGCGGACCCGACTATGATACAGGCTTTACAAACTGTTGCAGATAGCAGGGTGACCACAGCTTAGCTTGTAGATTTCTCCTCATTGATCTTACACCAGCATGCATTTGCAACATAGCCTCTAGTAGCCTAGCCAGACAGTGGCTGTCTCTGACTGACTGACTGACTGACTGACTGACTGACTGACTGACTGACTGACTGCGAGTGGAGGAGTAAAGGAGAGGAACGTATGTCTCAGTGTTGCCAAGTCTGATATTTATAAGCCATGTTGGGCTTGTTTCTTTTTTGTTGTAAAGTTGCTTGTAAATAATGGTGGTTGTGATTGTGAGCTTGTAGATCAGACCAGCTGTTTTCAAATAGCCAATGTATAGGTTTAAAGTAATCATGTGGCCTATATTCACTTATTTTGGGCTTGTTTTCATAGACCTGGTTGCTTATTCCTCTCACAAGATTTGGCAACACACCCATCTATTTTGATAATGGTAACAGAGAACTTACAGTGGCTATTTACTTAAAGGAGTGGCGACACCGGCCGAAATTTAACATTATGATACAGTAGGTCACGTGGTGTTCCTTCAAACAGTCTGAAAAGGAGGCGGGCCGTATCATTTAGTAGTGAATGTATACTTCGTCCGTCGTGCGGTGCCGCGCAATGTATACTTCGTCCGTCGTGCGGTGCCGCGCACAACGTGATGGCTTGTTGTTAGCGTGTAGCCCGGCTAACGCTGCACCGCACGGCTATTTGCGAGAGCTATTGTGTGTGTACACACGCGCGAAAGCACACACACACAGGCTACACACACACAGAGTGTATGAGCCACGGGCACGGACCTCAGTACGGCCGCTGTGCTCTGGTGAGTCAGCAGGACATGGCTTGCTCCGGTCGGTCTGGTGCTCCAGTCAGGTTAGGGCAAGAGACAGCAGGGTATGGCCGACAAAACCGTTTCATAGACGGGGAGAAGCGTGTTGACCCTCGTACACCTTTTTTGACACCTTTTTTGAAGAAGACATGTACTTTTTTATCGGTCTAACCATTGGTTTTATAGCGAATGCTATATCATTTTTACCCCTAGAACTGATAGTTTTAAAGTTGGTTTAGAAAGTCGGAAACACACCTCAGACAGCTTTTTTTGGGGCAGTTTCAAAAGATAATGATATGGATAATCGACTCTGCCCCTCCCCCCATATTAGCCCAATCAAATTAATTTATTTCAGTTACTGTACAGAAAGTACTACTTTCAGTACAGTAACTACAATAAATTAATTTGATTGGGTCATTTAACATGGGGGTACATGACATCATTAAAAAAATTGGCTAATTTGATAGCCTTAACACCTTGCCGTCCGAAATAGAATGGTGGTTGGTAGATTAGCCGTGAAATTTCTATTATTGTATTGTGATCTGAGACATAATATTATGTTTATAAACATGACCCCGCAGCCCCTCCATCTTGAACAGCACCGCTGTTTTTTCTTTCTTTTTTTTTTCCAGGTCAGTAACTCACCATGATTTTCTCGATTTCCGTTGGGATAGAATGGGGGTTTTGGCCGATCGTCGATGTCCCTGTGCGTTTCGCGTGCGCGATCCTTTCACGTAAATGTCCCCGCAAACAATCCATGTGTGACTGAAGAACAGAACTGAAAAGTTTCGCTAGCATAGCCCCAAGCATGGCTGCTGTAGGAGCTCGAGTGTGCAGACAGCAAACGGATGGCTGGGAGTAGCCTTGGAGAAGGAGAGGCGCTGACGTCACCTCTGCTTCATGCACGGTCTGCATGAGCTATCAATGCACGAGTGGTGACTAGGGAAGGTTAGACGATCGCCGATTTTCGGATCAAAAGCTTTTATTCCGGTTTTAAAGACAAAGTCCGGGAATGTACGACGTGGCTGAGAGTCCCTGGGGGGATGTGCGATATAGTATGGTTTTAACATTAAGGGGCTCCCCGTGGCTTAGAAGGTGTTAATTAGCTGTTTTGGCCATGTCACTCCACCTTTAACTTTTTTGCTTTTAATAGTTTTATAGCTTAATTGCATTTACTTTTGTGTAAAACAATTTTCATCAGCTTTATAAATAAATCTCTTTAAAACTGATGACCATGCCCAATATTGATGATAATATTTAATAGAGAAAAAAATATATATATATTATTTGTATTTATTTTTTAATATTCAAATATATTCGATATTCGGGCCAATTTCTAAGACCAATATTCGAATGTAATATTTTGAGGAATGTTGAAGCCCTACTGCCTTGCATGGTTTCCTCCACCATCAGTGCATGAATATGTGTGTGAATGGGTGAATGTAAAGTCACAATCTCTGTAAAGTCCATTGGATGAAGGCACTATATAAATGCTCCATTTACCATTCAAACGATAATCTGTCAACAGACTTCCACAGATGGTGAGACATCACAGTCAATCAGAAGCATTGCTGTTATTGTTTCATCTGATGTTAATGTTATCAGTTAACATCTGATCAGAACACTTCTACAGTTATATGGTGTATCTCTCCCTCTCGTACCTTTATGATTCTCTCCCTCTCTCTCGCCCTCCCTCCCCCTTCCAGTGTCTCTGAAAGTCAGTCCTGAAAGATCACAGTTCTTTCAAGGTGAGTCCATCTCCCTGAGCTGTGAGGAAAAGGGAAGGTCTGCGCCAGGCTGGTCTGTGAGAAGAACCAGTGACAGATATAGTGGAACCTGCAACAATGAATGGGGAACCATCAAAGGTAGGAGAGAGAGAGAGAGAGAGAGAGAGAGAGAGAGAGAGAGAGAGAGAGATGCTTCAAGCTTCAATTCAGGCGATTTACACCCTGAAGGCAACTTTTTTACTGGTGACACAACCTTTCCCCTAAGTAACAAGAAATCTTGTGAAATAAAATGTTGTCAACCAATCATCAAGGATGATGATACACGAAAGAAGAAGAACAACCTTTCCAAATCTGGATAGCTCTTTAACAATAAGCCCATCACTTAAGAACGGAGGGATGTTTGACAGTAATACTTTTGTCGTCGGTGTAGCGAGAGGCGTTACAGACACTACATTGTCTTTTATCACCACGCCGTTTGTCACAACTGTGTTTGCCTTTTCCACTTCATCAACAAAAATCACTTCATCAAAAAGAAATGACTCAACTGCTATGCCATGTACAGCAGTAGTCAAACCCCGCTCACACCGGGGATTAAACAATGAAAGCAACAATCACTTAAAGAAGTAACCCAACTGAAATAGAGCTCGAACTTGGGCTCTGACGTAGGCTTGTATCTATCCGGCAGAACCTCTGACGAATGTCTTGTGGGACGCTTTCAATACCTTGCCCGTTCTACCCCTTTGGGTATATTTCTCTACTAGGGTCTATCGAGAGTGCTGTACTTAGCTTAGTTAGTGCTATGCTTAGCTTAGTTCTTCTTCCTGTGGTCAACTGGAGTCTGCCGCTGATCTGAACAGGAAGCCTGTTTATATATTGTAAGGTTGTCTGATGTCATATTGATGACATCAATCTGACACGTATGCCGTCCAGCCCGGTTGCCATTGACACCAGCCTAACAATGGCTACTGTCTATGACGGCAGTCCCATATGATGGGCAATCTCCATAATAGTGTTCTCCAAATCTCCATGTTTAGGCCAAACAGGTTCGCTCCATTTCTCCATGTATGGGTCCAAATGCCTATTGCCTGTCTCCTTGCCGTCTGATCTGACTGTTGTGTGGTTGTGGCCTCTTTGCCTGTGTTCCCTTACCGTCCTTTCTTCTCTGTGAGGATCTGTGGAGAAAGAACTAGTCTAGATCGGGTTAGGGTTAGGATTAGTATACAAGCACTCTGTCGCCATCTGATGGACAGAATATCGCTCAGCATAGGTACTAGAATCTCTCTGACACATATGCCGTCCATGCCCGGTTGCCATTGACACCGGCCTAACAATGGCTACTGTCTATGACGGCAGTCCCATATGATATGATGGACAATCTCCATATATAGTTTTCTCCAAATCTCTATGTTTAGGCCAAACAGGTTCGCTCCATTTCTCCATGTATGGGTCCAAATGCCCAATGTTGAGCTTAACACTGAAACGTTTTAACACCAACAAAGAGCAAAGCATGGAAACAGATAGAAAAACAAGCTCACTCACTCCGTAGAACCTCGTAGAGAGAGAGAGAGAGAGAGAGAGAGACTCCTTTTACTTTAACTGAAACCTTGAGTTCTTTGTGTTTCTTTTTAGGAGTGTCCTGTACCAGAACCATGTATCTTTGGGATGGTGGAGTTTATTGGTGTGAGTCCGAGTCAAGAGAACTCAGCTGGTCCATCAACATTAAGATCTCTGGTACAATCGATATAATTACATCCCTCTGTGTGTGTGTGTGTGTGTGTGTGTGTGTGTGTGTGTGTGTGTGTGTGTGTGTGTGTGTGTGTGTGTGTGTGCGCGCGTGCGCGCGCACTTGCTTACAGTATACAATTTTATGACCAGCCTGTTTGGCACCAAAACCTGCATCTTTAAACATGAAGTGACATGATTCCCCCCCAAAAAATGATTATCAGGTATTATGATCATACTAGGAGGTAGTTTTTATTCTCCAAAAAAGTGTACAGAAAGAGTTAAAAGTAGGCCACACCCACCAGTTCATTAAGTATGCCTGGTTGTCATGGTGGGTGGTGACCCAGCTGAAGTTAGCCTCACCCACAGTGTTGGGTGAATGGTAAAAGGGGAGGGGATGATCATATGATGACATTTTATCTGTGTTTTTGGATCGACACTTTTGACCCACAAGGTGTCAGCCTCCAAGGAATATAAGGAAGGAATGGAAACACGTGACCACCGGGCATGTGCCATGTCTGGCTATGAAGCTCACCATGAGTGCCAGAACCCGCAGCCGGTGTGCGTGCCAGATCGGCACGTCTGCCATTTTAGCTCTGCACATCCGGCGGTTGTAACTGACGGTACACAATATGATGTTGTGATTGGCTTTTCCTTTTCAAACCTTTATTGAACAAGGAAACTAACATCCCCAAAAGTAACTTTTAATAATACATATCAGTACTGCATTAATTCTTATTGCCTTTAATAATAAATAACAGTATTGCATTAATTGTTATTGCCGAAAATTCCAAGTAACTTTTAATAATAAATAACTGTAGGCCTACTGCATTCATTCTTATTGCTTTAATAATAAATAACAGTATTGCATTAATTCTTATTGCCAAAAAATCCTCTTCAATATTCAACACTGGAAAGTAACAATACAAAAAAGAAAACGTTTAATAATGAAAAATAACGTAATAATAAATATTAGCGGTGGCCCCGTGGTCAGCCGCTGACGGTCACCTCGCCTCGCCGATGACCGTCACCTCGCCTCGCCGGTGACGGTCAGCGGCTCTGTGGTCAGCGGTGAGGGTCTCGCTACTGACCACAGGGCCGATGACCGTCACCTCGCCGCTGACCACGGGGCCGTTGACCGTCCACCGGGGTGTCTCTCACCGCTGATATTTATTATTAAAAGAAACTATTTACTAATTATTAAGAAACGTGTTATTTTCCTGTGTTCAATAAGAATTAATAATCCATGTAGCTGTAGTATTCTAAAAACGACTGGGCACTGGTGGCTGTGTTGGGTGGCGAAAACAGCCGATCTACAAGCCCACAAAGCGTTCCGCTTGCTATGCGTTGTGAGCTTGTAGGTCTGCTGTTTTCAGCCACATTGTGTGACGTCAGTCGCAAGCGCCGGAAGCGAGCAGAAGCGCCGGAAGCGAGCAGAAAAGGCAGAGCGAGTGGATCTTTAACCCACACCAGAAGTGCGACTGCCAACGGTCACGTGCAACGCAGGGATACATGGGAGAATGTGGTCGGAGCTAGGGATGGCCAAATGGAGATTTTTTGAGCGGTGCAAACCGCTCCTATATTTCACTTTCGGTTTATTTAGTTAAAACATATTAGCACGGGACGATTCTTTCATTCTTCATCGATTGGCTAGTTGAGTAACTAAACATTAGAATCGACCAATCAGAAACCGTTCTACTCATGACAACATGTGTTAGCCAAACAGAACAGACCAATCAAATGCTGTGTTGTTCATGTTAATTTAGATCTGTCTTGGCCATTACACTTGCACTTGAGACCGGTTTAAAGTTCATGAAAGGTCCAGGCGTAATGGCCATGTTGTTTCATATCCTGGACCTCTCCTAAACCTTAAACTAACAGATTGAACAACACACAGGATTCGAAACAGCAACCACGCTACATTACCCTTGCAGGCTATGATTACTGTTTCGAATCCTGTGTGTTGTTCAATCTGCCAGTTTAAGGTTGGTCATGCCAAGAAGTGCTGGGTTGCCCTCCTGTCTGTTTTCCCTCTGTCTCCTAATTGCTTTATAACCCTCAAGAAGGTTCAGGCGTAATGGCCAGGTTGTTTCATATCCTGGACCTAATGGCCAGGAAAGGTCAGACAAACAACTTGTCAGACAAACAACTTGGCCAGGTTGTTTCATATCCTGGTTAATTTAGATCTGTCTTGGCCATTACACTTGCACTTGAGACCGGTTTAAAGTTCATGAAAGGTCCAGGCGTAATGGCCAGGTTGTTCATATCCTGGACCTCTCCTAAACCTTAACACAACCCGTGCCTCTTAATCTGAAGGTTGCTTGTTGCCTTGGTGCCGCGTCGTTTCCTCCGTCGGCCGCCGCTATTATTTTGAAGGGCTGGAAGGGGGTTGTTTTTGTTTTTTTGGATTATCACTTGACGGCAACGATTACGTCATCTAGTCACATGACAGTGTGGGACAAGAAGAGGAAGATGGCTGCGCCCTGCCTTGTGCCTTGTTTACATTTAGATCTGGTGCAAAATGGCTCAAAATGGCTATTTTGTTTAAATGAAGTTTCTTTATGGGCCTCTCCATTGACTTAACATGGAGGAGCTTCACTTCGCGTGCACGCCCAACGTGCGTTTTAAACAAATCGCCGACATTACCGATGCGGCCGTGACCGGAGCGACATTATGTAAGTATTAATACATTTACTGTAAATACAGTAAGATTGACGGTGAGCGCTGTCAACGGCGTCATGTAGTCACCGATTTGAATGACGGTGAGGATCGTCTACAGCAGCAGAACAGTTAAACTAACAGATTGAACAACACACAGGATTCAAAACAGCAACCACGCTACATTACCCTTGTAGGCTATGATTACTGTTTCGAATCCTGTGTGTTGTTCAATCTGCCAGTTTAAGGTTGGTCATGCCAAGAGGTGCTGGGTTGCTCTCCTGTCTGTTTTCCCTCTGTCTCCTAATTGCTTTATAACCCTCAAGAAGGTTCAGGCGTAATGGCCAGGTTGTTTCATATCCTGGACCTAATGGCCAGGAAAGGTCAGACAAACAACTTGGCCAGGTTGTTTCATATCCTGGATCTGACAGTTTAAGGTTTAGGAAAGGTCAAGGATATTGGGTTGGTCAGACCTGGTTGGTTGGTTGGTCATGCCAAGAAGTGCTGGGTTGCCCTCCTGTCTGTTTTCCCTCTGTTATCCTTCTGTCTCCTAATTGCTTTATAACCCTCAAGAAGCTTCATTTGGCTCTATGCATACAAACTCATTCAAGACAGCGGCCACACTTACATTACATTTGCATATGGCCAGGCTGTTTGTCTGAACCTGGTTTAGGAAATGTCCAGGATATTGGGTTGCTCAGACCTTTCCCTCTAACTTTGACTGACGGACAATGCCAAGAAGTGCTGGGTTGCCCTCCTGTCTGTTTTCCCTCTGTCTCCTAATTGCTTTATAACCCTCAAAAAGCTTTATTTGGCTCTATGCATACAAACTCATTCAAACTCATTCAAGACATCTGAGTGGTGTCAGATCTCTGCTGGTTTAAAGTTCATGAAAGGTCCAGGCGTAATGGCTAGGTTGTTTGTCTGATCTCCTGTCTGTTTTCCCTCTGTCTCTTTATCGCTTTATACTGTAGCTCTATTTGGCTCCAAGTTGTTTGTCTGACCTCCTGTCTGTTTTCCCTCTGTTTCCTAATTGCTTTATAACCCTCTCTTCAGTTGCACGTCCTCTATAATACGTTTCTGTCTTGTAAGTGGAATAATATAATCTAAATTCTCACATTTTATATACTGACCAGGGGTTCTGGTTACGTAACATATAAACATGACTTGTTGCAATGACGATTTGCGCATGCTGTTTTACCTCCATATTTATTACTATGACATATATCACCATAACGTCAGAGATTACTCAATGGATTATAGTCAAGGGTTGCTAAAGGCAGTCCATTCCTTAGCATTTGCCTTAGTTTCCTCTTGTTCACATCTAAAATCATGTTTGAGACAGTCTCACAAACAGATGTATCGAATTTGTCGTATTTAATGCCCAAAGCAGTGATGCCAGGGTTAAAATGGTTAAAATAAGGTACGGATTGCAGCTTCAATATAAACACAATCTTCGAACAAAATGCCTCAAATCATTAATACAGCGTGCAATTGGAATGAAATTGTGCATGCACATTCTCAAAAGGCCAAGGAGGAAATTACAATACAAAATATTCAAATATATGAAAATCTATATTTCTTTTTTCGTCACGCTATTAAGGATCACATGCATAATGAAAATCGCCTTTGCACCGCTCACTTCGCACGGGTGCGATTTTTTCTTAACCGATAACCGTCAGGCCTTATCAGTTAATTAACCGTTAACCGTTAAGGAAATGTGTTAAAAAATGCGCTATTTTAGCGATTTAAAAAAGGAAAATAGGCCTACACACGTTTTTCCCCATAATAAAGTGCTATATTTACACATTAAAAACAATAAAACTGGGAGAAACAAGAATACAAATGTTTTCTAAAAGAAATGTGTTTTTGCAAAGAAACGGTGGGATTGAAATGAGTGATCAGTCTAATGTGATGCGCTCGCCAGGCACGTGCGCACATACAGCAAAAGGGGCTTGCGCCCTTAACTTTTATCCGTCTGAAAAGGCCCTTTTAGAAATGTCAGCCCATGCCTCTCTAAAATTCTGTGCACTCCCTGGCAGTCGCCTAACAAAACAGCAGCAGCGGCAGCAGCGAGACGTCGGAGACGCTCGCATGTAGCCGCATGTAGTAGAGCAATAACTTCCAATCGTATGACTTTTGGAATGGTTGAATCGGCTAAACGTGATCCATTTCATTCATTTCCTTCTCTCTCGCCTGTGTTTTGTGTGTCATTGAATTTGCGACTCTGAGCTTTGTTATTTTCGCATAGCCAACTATGTAACCAAGACGACTTTAGCGTTCCTCACGTCATCAACATCCCACTAAGCAATTTGGGGGTTATAACACGTTCAAATGACGTCTTCGCCGAAACCGGACGTCTAGCTAGATCCGGTCTGTGACGAGTTTAAATTTTAAAGTTTTTTCAACGGCTATACATAGACTAGACATTGTATCACCGTCATTTAAACGACGTTAGCGGCCGCTAGCGGCCACCGAAAGTAGTGAAAATGTAGTGAAAATGATGGCAGCCAGCAGGGTTTAAAATCACTATTCCTTGGTTCTGAGAGCCGTATGCTATCTGAACCACCGCAGCTGATCATATTTGAAATGCATTCTAGCACTGTTATTATTTGACACAGGGAATCGACGGGGTACGAACTCGGGACCTTCTGATAATGAGACCTGCGCGCTACCGCTAGACCACGGCCACACGTTGTAACTTACATGTGTCCAGCAGCTATTAGAAGTTGACATATCGCCTCCCGCTGTTCGTTTTACGTCGGTGCATTTTGTTTGACAACACAAACTAACTTTATATTGATGGATAGCTATAAAACAATTTTATTTAATCATTATCGTATGGTGGGGTGGGGATGTGGCTGCAGTCTTGTGTGTTTGTGTCTGTTGGTGTCAGAATTAATTATGTAACTCAGAGAAGTAATAGTATGCTGTCATGAGCAGTACCACGGCATTATGCCATTATTTATTACACTTTTAGAATTTTTCAAAGGTATTGCCCAGCACGTCTTTTAGACGCCTAAATGATGTGCAATGGCCAGAAAACTGCTCAGTGGATGCAATTAAACTACAACTATTAAGGTAGAACCGGGATGAGATACTGTTAGCATCTGATAATGAACAACTTGATAAAAATGTATTTAAAAAAAAAGATGGTCTAACACACGTTTGTCCAAAACGGTGATATATCGTTAAATGGAAGCGTTCAGATGACGGCTACAACTCAACTAGACTATATAGTGAAATTGGCTCTTAAAATTACTTTAGTCCAATATTTGAAAACCAGGTGTGGATATTAAAGCTGTTTTTTTAATCAACAAGTATGGAATAATGGATTAAATGTAATCAGCTACAATCGGTCTATAGACAGACTGACGATAGACGGTTCAAATGAGGGCTAACCATAACCATTGGGCTAAATGACAGCTAGTGTTTACTGGGATGTAACATTAGAAAGTTGTGTTTTAAGCTCTTCTTAAACGGGATTCAATGTGACAACGGGGGTCTGTTTTGTAAAATCCAATCGACGAGGGATCATTTGTTTCCTGATGAACAAGTCAGCGTGTACTGTACAGCAGCGTCGCAGACTCGCGGTAGCATGAATGCATGGATGTTACACAGACATTGGTGTCCAGAAATGTAGTTGCATGGTTGGTGACTTGATGTTGCGTAGATATTGGTGTACGGGGCTTTTGGTGTGACACATGGGTTGATTTCCCTTTTCTTTTTTTTTTTTATCGGTCAAAATTAACCGTTAGTGCTTACTAACCAATTTCTTATCGGTTTAACGGTAACGGTTAAACGTTGGCCATCCCTAGTCGGAGCCTCCCGAAATACAGCACACGAAGAAGAACACAGCCGGACACCCCCCCCCCCCCCCCCCCCCCCCCGCCACTTTATTTTAAAATACATTGGACCACATTTCGACAAAATGAATATGATGGTGGTTGGAAGGCAATTTTTAACTAGCGATAGGAACCATACAGTAGGCATGAAAATGTTAATTAAGGTTAGAAAACGGGGGGGAGGGGGGGGGGGGGGGGGGACAGCGCAACTAGCGCTGTAGCGATTTTAAATCGGCAGAACTATGCCCCTGACAGTAACTCAACCTGCAATTGGTTCTAGGTGGAAACTTGATCCTGGAGAGTCCTCTACTTCCTGTGATGGAAGGAAGTGATGTCAAACTCCGTTGCCTGTCCAAAGACCATACAACTGGTAAACCAACCTCTGGCCTCCCTGCTGATTTCTATAAAGATGGGTCCCTCATCAGGACTGAGTCTACAGGACAAATGACCATCCACAATGTTCCCAAGTCTGATGAAGGATTCTACAAGTGTGAAATATCTGGCCTTGGAGAGTCAGCAGAGAGCAGGATGGTTGTGAGAGGTGACACTTTGCTTTATATTATGTATATAATATAATAATAATAATAATAATACAATACACCAAAAGTGGTGTCTTCAAACCACCTTCCCATTGTCACAAGCCAATCAGGGTCAAGAGACACACGAAAGCCTCTCCTTTCGGGGTAACCAGTTTTAAAGTCTGCACATAGTTAAATTACAATATGACAATGTCAAGTTAACTTTAGCTGATATAGATACAGTATGTATACCGTATGTATACTGTCGCATAAGCCGTGCTGCTCTGTTACACACCACATGGTCAATGTTTTTACAGACTAAACTCTGTCCAATCAACATTGTCCATCTTTAGATTTACATGGAAATTATTGACATTTAAAAGAGATTCACAGCTCTTGAAATATGTGTTTATGAGTAATATGTAACTCATGCTTCACATTCTCCAGCCTCCAAAGACAACGACTATTCCTCTTTCTCGCTACTTCCCACTCTATCTCCCCCTCCCTCTGTCTCTCTCCCTCCATCTCTGACCTCTTTGTCTCTCCCTCTGTATTTCTACCCTCTGACGGGGGCTGGAGCCTCCATCTTTCTGCTGATTCTGGGCCTGTGTCTTTGGAAGAAATACAGAGGTGCGTTTGTTGATAATGTTCAGACATTAGAGAAGCTGTAAGATTCTAAAGGATGAGATGTACTGTTCCTTTTGCTGTTTGGGGATAGGATAACGTATTAGTAAGAAAGAGAACTCTGCTTTAATGATAATAATGATAACAATAATACAGTTACAAAATGCTTACAACGATAATAAAATGGCTTAAACAGACCTGTGACATGCAGAATACACCTAGTTAAGAAAGATCCTTTAGACAGATGCACAAATACATGGTCTTGTTTATGCATTTATATCAATACAAACATCAATCAATCAATATTGATCACACTGATCATATTAACTAGTAAGACGCCTCATGGTGACATGCGACCTCACCCTTTATATCGGACCAGTTACCCATATACTGTATGGAGACACACTGGTACCCATATATGAAGATCCATGCACTGTATTAGTACATCCCTTTTATGCCCATACATGGAGATCCCTATCTGAACCAGCCACACAGATATGGTCTTTCTTCCTCCATATATGGGCATTCCCAGTCCTGTTAGATATGGGCTTAACATTGATGACACCAGGGATCTCCATATACTGTATGGGCATAAAAATTCTGGGAGATCCCCATCTGAACCAGCCACACAGATATGGGCCATGTCTTGGTCATCGGGCCAGTGATATACATCGATGACATCAGGGATCTTCATATATGGGCATAAAAGGGATTCTGGGGAATACCCATACATGTGTGGTGGAGAGAGTCGCAGCCCCAGCCTGAAGCCTCAAAAGTCTAGTATCTGCCCTCGTTCCATAGGGATATCCCTTTGGAGTAATGGTTAAGATATTGGACTTTCACACGGGAGACCCGGGTTCGAAGCCGGGTGGGGAGGTTCGGATCACCTCCATTACATTGGTGCCGTGACCTGCATCCGGGCTTACCCGTAGGAGGAGGTCAAAGGGGGGTGAGTGTGGCGGAGAGAGTCGCAGCCCCAGCCTGAAGCCTCAAAAGTCTAGTATCTGCCCTCCTACCGTAGTTATATCCCTTTGGAGTGATCGTTAAGATATTGGACTTTCACGCGGGAAACCCGGGTTCGAAACCGGGTGGGGATGTTTGGATCACCTCCGTTACACATGTATATGGAATTTTACATACGTAGGTGATGTCACCTGTGATATCACCTGTGATGTCACAGTGATGTGTCAGGGGAACCACAGTGTCAGGCTTGACCTTCAGAGATACACGGATACGTGGACAAGATGTGCCGGATATCAGAGTGACATGAGAGCATGATGAGAGCAATATTTAAAAAAAGTATTAAACGTGAAAACAAAACAAAAACTTCTCGTACTTTGGTGGTCTAATGGCAGTGCGCACAACAAATTTGGCACTGAACGGTACAGGAGTGAGATAAGCTCTGGACGCCAGGGCCGTTTTTAGCTATAGGCGGTATAGGCGGTCGCCTAGAGCGCCATCCTAGAGGGGGCGCCGAGGGGGCGCCGAACTCGCCATGAACCATACTGATGACTTTGGTGAGTGAGTACTACTTTATGTAAAAGGTTAAACGATTTAACTTGTCTTTTCAATTTACAGATCCATGTTGTGTCAGGTAAGTACAGTACTGATCTGTGTCTATTCATGAACATGACAGCAGTAGATTCCATCCTGATTCCATCCAACTTATTTTCTATTAAATAATGATTTATTACAATTACAGTCGTGTTCAGTCTCAGGGGACCCAACAGAGCTCAGCTGATTACCAGAACATCAATCAAAGCGCGGCTCCTGATGATGTGTATCTCCCACTGCAGCATGGTCAGTATTTTTCTTTTTGCCTAAGCTCTAAGTGGTATGCGCCTGGACCAGTAGGCCACCAGGCGCCCCAATTAAAACATGTTTTGATATAATTGACACATTGATGCTTATATGTTTACCTTTAGGCAACACTAGTGTCTATGGAGTAATCCAGCTCAATCATGTTGATTAAGGATATTTCTGACAAGGCCAACTGAGTCAAATAATAATAAAAAAAGATCTTACAAAATTAAACAATGAATGTCCTTTATCGAAATACCTTTGTCACATTGTTTTGTTTGTTTAGCAGAAGAATTTAGTAAAATAAAACCATGTTTTGATATAATTGACACATTGATGCTTATGTTTACCTTTAGGCGACACCAGCGTCTATGGAGTAATCTAGAACCCTGATGACTATGAAAATGGTACAGTTTATACCTTTAAAGAGCCAATCCAATATTTTGCTAATTCCACATGCTTTTATTGTGAAATATTAATGTTAGGAGTGTCACTTCTTTCAGATTCAAATATTACTTGATTTGTTAGGCCTTTATGTTTTTATTTGGTTCAATAGCTTATGGTATAACTTACTCTAATCTTTTTTTTCTTTTCTTTTTTTTTTTATAGATCCATTATAATGTCACGTAAGTACAGTATTGATCTCTGTGTATTCATTATCATATAAGCACAATAGATTCCATCTTGTTTTCTATTTAATTTCTCCTGGCCCAAAACTCATCCATCCATCCATGGCATGAAAACACTTGAATCCAGTCAGCTGAAAATCTGTTTGTTTACATTCCGCCAGTCAGCATTTCCTCCTATGGGAAGGCGCTAGCCGACAAGATCACACAGAAATGTCACACGTTTGCTCCCGAAGGTCAATTCCTATTGGCCGAAGGGCATGTCAATCATGTTATAAGGCCCGCCCCGGCGGCACCCTATAAAACCGGTGACTTCCCTGTTGCTCCTAGCCAACAATTTAACAAACTACTTCAGAGAAGATCTAATCGTCACGGAGATAGCCGAAAGCGACAAGAAGGGATTAGTCCACCGGCTCCGCGACTTTTCTTCAGTCATCTTTCCAGTTTTCTACATCCTAAACAGCGGTAAGAATTCTCCACCGCTTCTCAACTCACGTGTGTTGATACTAGCTTGTTAGCCCGCGTTGCTAAGCTAAGCTAAGCTGCAACGTCCTTACCGGCTTTAGCTACTGGCCCCGTACACACACGTTTCGATCTACCCGCCTCATTGCAAATTCCTACGTTTTGCTTTTCAGGGGAAAGTGTACGAATACGCTGTTCTCCCCTTCGGCCTGTCACTAAGCCCTTGCGTCTTCGTCACAAAAACGGCGATCGAACCCTTGAGGCGGCAGGGCATCAGGATAGCCAAATACCTGGACGATTGGCTCATAAGCACAAGCTCGAGTCAGGAGGTGGCACGCCACACCGAGATAGTATCAATTTTGAAGAAAGCGTGCTGTCTCCCTCTCAGCAGATCACCGTCCTGGGAACCTCGTTGGATTCCCGGAGTATGATAAACATAGCAGAACGAAACATAGCAGAACGAAAGCGTGTTTTCCGAGTTCTCTAGCCGTCTGTGGGACCAAGGGGTGTCCCTTCTCCCTCGCCCTAGATGACCCCCACCCTACCTGAATTCGATGCCTAGGCTGGGACCATGCCGTGCAGGCCCTCGACGAAGAACCGGTTTGCCAGCCATGCTTCAGCGTTCCCCTGCTCATTCGGCAGCATCGTGCCGATATGGCAGCGGGCCTCCTCGTGATTGTGTCCACCTTCTCCTTCGGCGTTCCGGCGGAGACAGCGGGGACAGCGACCACCGTTGCGGCCCAGCCGGCCGCTTCTCCCCACATGGAGGCCCAGTCACGCCGCTCCCCTGCCTCCTCGCGGGCCAGCGGCACTTCCTCGCGCTTCTCCTACGGCAACTTTGAGGAGGAATCAGATGGGGACAAGGTTGAGGGCCTTACTCCTCACCAACAGCGGGCGGAGGAGGACGAATCCAAGGACCTGGGGACCCCACCCGAGATCTCCATCTCCGAAAGTGAGTCACTGCTTTCCCCACCTCCCCCTGCATCTCGAGCGTCTCTGGGCTCCGCCGAGCCCGCGGCACAGGGACCTTCTCCCGGGCCCCAGGGGCTACAGGCAGGCCTCGCTTTCTCCCAAGGATCGACTACTACTCCACCTCCGGCCGTCGGCGTGTCGGCGGCCCAGATGTCTTTTCCAGCGGCTGACGCTGGAAACCTGAAATCAGGGGTAGCCACGTCTGCCCCCCAGGCCTCCGCATCCGGCTCCACTACAGCCCGAGACGGGCTCACTGGAACCACAGCGGCGAAGAGCGGCTCCACCGCCGCCACCTCTGCGCCCATCTCCATGGACCCGTGGGCTGTTTTGGAGAGGGCCACGTGCAGATCCAATCTACCAGTGCACCTGGAAGAGCGGCCAGTGGCCACCAAGGCGCCCCGCCTGGGCAAGGACCCCTCCGAACCACAACCGCAGGTGATGAAGTTCTTGCCCGAGATTACTGGTTTCAAGGAGGCCCTGCACGAGTCCTGGACCACAACACAGGGACCCGGATAAGCTGACCTTTGTCACTGAATTCCCCGGGGCTCACGAGTTAGGCATCCCCACATGTCCCCACGTGGGGAATGCTCTGGCCGCCACCCTGCAAGCCAAGGCCCTGAAAGCAGACAGCAGTAACGCTCCTTTCATCCTGACGGGCCCCAAACCCACCTTCTCTGACTCCTATGAAAGGAATATGTCCAAGAGCTCCAGAGAAACGTACAGGGCCACGCCACTAGGGATCTCAACGCAGCTGGCCTCCTCGCCAATTCCATCAAGGTATTGTTTCGAGAAAATCACCGCCTCCGAGGAGCTCCTGGTGGACCTTAACTTTCACGCCGTAGCGTGGATAGGTCGCGCCATGGACCACGTGATGCAGCAAGAGACCACCCGCTGGCTGAGCAAGATCAAGTGGGAGAAGGAGTCCACCGAGAGGACCAAACTCCAGAACCTTGACAGTTCCCCGACGGTCGATGGAGATCATGGCAGGGGGCATCCAGATGTTTCAGAAGCGGGTCACTGCCCGCAAAGAAACCAAGGAGATAGTGGAATCCACCATGCCATAAGTCCGAAGGTTCATTAGTCCGAAGGTTCATTAGTCCGAATTTAGTTAGGGTTACTGAGGTTAAGGTTAGGGTTAGAGTTAGGCATAGTATTCTTAACAAATTCGGACCAATGCCATGGCACTCCCCAGGCGGGGTTAACATCCCCGGAGCACTCGTTCAACGCACCAGCACGTCCGGCTCAACGTCCCCACGTCATGGAGCCAGGGACATCACGACTGCCGCCATCTCACGCAGGTTTGTTTGTGGAAGTACCCCTGCCCCCCAGGCGAGAGGTTCATGTCACAGGGAGTCCCCCGCTGGTGGGACTCACACTCCCCGAGACTTTGACAAATGTTATGACGGATCCAGTGGCGCCAGTGCCCTTATACAGACCGCTAGCGGTGTGTGCGGCACAATGGAAGCGGTGCAATCCCAACCGTTGGATCTTTTGCACCATAACAAAGGCCTACAGAATGCAATTCGAAACAAAGCCGCCACTGTCTTCCAAGGTGATTTTCACCAGAGCCTCCGGTCCGGAAGCCATTGCTCTGGAGGAGGAAATACAGGCTCAGTTTCAAAAGGACGCTATAAGGGAGATCCCGCGGAACAAACTCTGTCTCGGGTACTACTCCGAGTATTTCCTGGTGCCAAAAAAGAAGGGGGGGGGGGGGGGCTACGGCCCATACTGGACCTATACGGTCTGAAACCTTCAAATTCAGAATGTTGACTCCTGCCGGCCTGCTGCGGTCAGTGAGGGAGAATGACTACTTCAATTCGATCGATCTGAAAGACACGTACACACACGTTTCGATCTACCCGCCTCATTGCAAATTCCTACGTTTTGCTTTTCAGGGGAAAGTGTACGAATACGCTGTTCTCCCCTTCGGCCTGTCACTAAGCCCTCGCGTCTTCGTCATGGTGACAAAAACGGCGATCGAACCCTTGACGCGGCAGGGCATCAGGATAGCCAAATACCTGGACGATTGGCTCATAAGCACAAGCTCGAGTCAGGAGGTGGCACGCCACACCGAGATAGTATCAATTTTGAAAAAAGCGTGCTGTCTCCCTCTCAGCAGATCACCGTCCTGGGAACCTCGTTGGATTCCCGGAGTATGATCGCGTGTCTCTCCCCGGAGAGGATAAAGAATTTCCTATCTTGCACCGCTGCCTTCTGGACGGGACGGAAAGTCCCTTAGCCCAAGGCTCCACTGGCGGCGTTGCGTTGCTCTGCGTCGCGACGACTTCATTGACGCAGTCACATTGACGTCCGACCGGGCCGGAATTTCAGCTGACTGGAGTCAAGTGTTTTCATGCCATGGATGGATGGATGAGTTCTGTTGAGATGAGCATAAAAAGTACTGAAAGAATGTCACTGTATCCTGTTATAAATGTTTACTGTAACTTTGTTTCAGCTCCGGAGACGTGTAGGACAGCCCAACAAACATGAGACGAGGATAAAAGCAATGGCTCTTCTCCAATTTTAACAGTTACTGTGGTTAACATTATATAATTAAGTAACCATACAAATGGATCTTGACCAATAAATGCAGGGTAAAATGTAGGGCTGCACGATACTGGAAAAGAAACTAGACCAGGTCAACCTGGTTGTGCCAGACCCCCTGTCTGTCATCATCATTTATGACATCATGCCTTTTGTAGGCATGTCATCATCATGTCATCATCATATATACCCTTTATATAGAAAACCCGGACAGACCGACATTTGCTTATGTAGGCCTACCCATTTCATGGGTCTGGCAAAAACTTGCATTGCAATATTTTGTCTTCCTATGGCTATGGTATATATTGTGATATTAAAGCAGCTATATGTAGGCCTAGTGTTCTGCTGACGTAAGCAGATTTTTGGCAATTGCTTTTATTTTTTCCCTTTTTTGAGCTGTACAAACCGCTCCTATGGCCTGCTTCATGTTACCCTAATGATGATGTCATGACTCATGAGTTAGCCAGACCAATCAAACACAAAAAATCACACCCGTGTGAAGTGGAGCTGTGTGTGTGTGTGTGTGTGTGTGTGTGTGTGTGTGTGTGTGTGTAGATCATGTGTACCGATTTTTGTGACATTTGAAGAAAATATCTAGGAAAAGGAGCAAAAAGTGTGTTTTGGAGAAAATTCAAGATGGCGGAAAATCTATCCTGGCGCAAATGGGCGTGGCCTATATGGGGAGATGCGTCTTGACCCAAGGAATCCAGGGAAAAAATACGTTTAATTTTCCGATCTACGGTTCAAGAGTTACGGGGCAAAACGTAAAGTGGGCCGTTATAACGCCACCATGAGGCCGAGTGATGTAATTATTTTTCGATTCATTCTTAAAATCATTATGAATCTCCTCTCCGAGGTTTGAAACTATAGCTCCTATGGTTTACGAGAGAAAAATACTTGAAAGTGATTTCTTGCCCCATTATAAGTCAATGGGGACAATTAAGCGTCGTTTTTTGCCGATTACGTCGGCATGGTAAGGCGGATCGGAACGAAAGGTAATAGAACACCATTCCCGGCCGAGCCGCACATTTTGATGTATATATTGCGCGAGTGGCGTAAATGGTGCGGCACTAGTTACGCGCCGAAGTTCAGGCTACATACACACGGACGGACGGACACACAGACAGACACACAGACAGACCCACACAGCCACGTATAGGGAGCTGCACACAGCTCCAAAAATGTGTACCGACCAATCAAACACTTATTTGTTCATGATGTCATAGACACAGGCACAGATCAATCAAATAATGTGTTTAGTCAAAAAATAGTACCTCATAGACACAGAGGCCTCTGATTGGTTTGCCAGTCTGTCTTTAACCAAAGAATATCTACCATTCATGTTATGAATTGGCCAAACAGAACAGACCATTTGATTTTGAATTTCAAATCGTTGTTTGATTGCCCTTAAAGGCAATCCTTCCGGGAGGGTTCAGTCTGTGAAATATCTTTCTGGTTTGGTTAAACGGTCGTCCCATACCTTGATGACAAGGACCTTGGTGTAGACTTTAAGTTTTGTCAGATCAAAATCTAATATGCTCATGTCCTATTGGTCTGCTGTCCCTCTTGATTAGGTCATAGTCCTTGGGTCTTTGTTGCGTTAAAGTCCTTCATTACACATTCATGAGGCTCTCTGGCCTCTTTGGTTTCTGAATGGCTTTGAAAATAACACACTGCAATATGCCAGACATATCCTATTGAATGGCTTTGTGTTCTTCAATAAATAACATAAGAGATATAATAACTATGAATTATCAAGTGGATTTGTTATTTATATTGTGAATGATGTCACAGTTCTGTCATACTTTCTGACATCATGTTGTGAAGGTTTTACTAAATTTGTTTTTCAATATATACATCATTAACCGCTCACTTCGCACTGGTGCGATTTTTAAAAATTATATTCAGACGGCTAACAATGCTTCCTAAATAAATCTAGTCTCTGTGACACTTCCAGGGTCTGCCTCCAAAACTATTTTATCTGAGAAGCTCTGTCATTGGGGGGGTTGAGCCATCGCCTGGCTGTACAAAGAATCAAATGTGCACGCAGAAGTACGATGATTCGATAATCACATTGTGATTCGGGGTCACCACAGCTCCAGAAAACACCCACAAAACTCTGAAAAGTGATGACTCATCACTTTTCATCACTAAACCATCTGGGGCCATTTGTAGACCAAGGAATGTTTGTTTTTTGTGCAAAACAAATGCTTGCAATGGATTCAGCATCATGACAAACCCCTAATTATACCCCTCACATCCTACTTAAATACCCAGAAAAAAAGTGTTTTCTGGGTATTTTCCTCCTGTATTGAAAGTCGATGGGAGCCCAACTTGATTTGGCCGCTGTGGCGACCCTGAATGTCGCAGACACGGGCGCCCTAGCTAAATCGTTAGAGCATGCCCTGAGCTACATCTGTGCAAAATGTTGCACTTTAAGACTGATTAGCACGAGAAAATAAACCCTAAGAAAGGGTACGGAAACTTGGAAGTTATAAAAAAAAGAAATATAAATTTGGGTACAACAAGGTGGACTCGCCTTCAGCGAGCCCACAATAAATATAAACTGGGGTAGAACAAGGTGGACTCGCCTTCAGCGAGCCCACAATAATGAAGATAACATACGTGTGCTCGCCTTTCAGGCGAGCCCACAATTATAGAGTATTTTCAAACTCAATAATCCTCATTGTAAGATGATGCTATTTCTGTCTATACTTGCATGGTCTGAAAAATGTACAGATACAAAAAATGTTTATAGTTTTAACTACATTTCAACCAAATAATGACCCGGAATTGTGGAATCATTCTTCCTCCTCAGCTTTTCTCAGAAGGATAATAAGTCTATCCTTATCCAATAGACAACCAGCTACAAGGCTAAGCCATTCAGAATTGGAATCAGTTACTGGTAAAGAACTAATTGAGTACAATAAAGGACTTTTAAAAACCTTTTAAAATCCTCTTTGCAGACCTTGTAAATTGAAAATTATTTTCCTGTGCCTGCTAATAAAGTATTCAATCAATCAAGCGTTTCTCAATTTACACACACAGTTCAGATTACTACATGTGGTGGACAACATTCTCAACCACAGGAGGCCTACAGATAGCCTTCTTCTCCTTTTCAAATATTAACAACTACAAGTGCTTTAAAAATACAAATTAAAAAGCACATTTACTTTCTATTCTATCAATAATGAATAGCTACATTATTTACCCATTTACAGTAGATTTGAACTGATCTACTGAAATTAAATTTCATTAGTAATGTAGTGGAGTCAAAAGTGAATTACAAAAATACAAATACTCAAGTAAAGTACAGAACGAAATCTCTTACTTAGGATGTATCCTTGAAGCTAATCTTTCCAGCGAAAAGATGACTTCAAAAGTAATAAAAAAAATCAACCAACGAACTCGTTTCCTACAGAGGATCGCCCCAATGGTCAACTTCAACACACTGAAGACCATAGCTGGTGCAATAATCCAGCCCCTCTTTGCCCCACAGGCCCTTAAAACTAAACTCCAAACAGCCCAAAATAAACTTAGGGTCCTGCTTAACCTTCCCTATCAGACTCACCTCACCGCTACTCACCAGTTAAGAGTGGGGTGGCTCAGAGTAGATGACAGAGTACAGCAAATTGCAATGGGCCTGGTGTACAAGATACACTACACCACTATGATACCCAACCTGTCAAAATACTTTATAAACGTTAAGGATGTCCATAATTACAACACCAGAGGCAGTGCCACAGATCACGTTCAACCCAGAGTCAACTCAAAGAAAGGGTCGAACTTGTTCTTCTGCTATACCACAAAAATGTGGAATGCCTTACCGAAGGCCATAAAGGAGTGTGGATCACTAGCATCCTTTAAAATTGCCCTGAAAAACCACTTACAGGCAGCAGCCGTTCGCAACTGGTAAAAAACCTAGCCCAACCCTACCCTCCCTGCCCCTTCCTTGTATATACTTGTATACTTGTATATTCCTTGTATATACTTACTGTTTGTTTAGATTTACTGTATATTCCTTGTACTTACTGTTTGTTTAGATTTACTGTTTTCTTTTCTTTTTTTTCCCCCTTTTTTCTTTACATATCTACTGCATAGTACTGTGTTCTATTTGTCTGTCATTCAATGTTATATGAGATACTTAAATGGTTTCCTGTTGAAATAAGCTTAGTCTTTTCATGGATCTCCTTTTAGTAGACCTTGTACCAGTGAATTGTACCGTCATGAATCTGTACATTTTCCTATGCAAACTTCTAATAAAGCCTTCAATCAATCAAAGAATAGGCTACTATAGGCTATACTCTCAGAGTCATCTTTACTAGACTACCAGGCCTACTTAAGTAGGCTACTGTCCACCATTGCTAATGTCTTGTCATCTCACTGTGACATTGAAATGTAAATTGGATACACTTCTCCTTCTTGTTCTTCTAGAAGTAGAACACAATATTAGTGGACCAGAGCTAGAACACAATAAACAGCAGCGCCACAGTGACATCTACTGGCAAATGTAGACGCTCACGGCAATGATCCGTTCAAAATTAATGATTCGTTCACGTTCACCGTAGACGTCACGTCTCTCCTGGCTCTTGGCTGTATAAGGGTGGGTGACGTGACGTAGCGTTTTCGCTGTCCTCGGTGTCAAACATGTATAAATAAAAAATATATTTGTCAAAAACCTTCTGAATATTGTGCAGGACATTAAGCTTTATGTGAACTTACTCAAGATTAAAACATTTCATTCCTCATTTCTTCAGAATCTTCAACCAAACATGGTAAATGTCATCTGGTGTGACTGTCCCAACCTTGTTTCTCAAAGTGGGAACTTGAATAAAACTAAGAAAAATAATTGCTAAAATTCATTTAAAAATGAATTTAGGCAAAAAAAAATGTCTATTTGTGAGCCTATATCTTTTCAAAGTCCAAGCATAATGTTTTCAGTCATTTCTGATCAAAAAGATTTTGTCCCCCAAACCAAAATCATCTGGTGTGACACTAGTTTGGAAAAATTAAACAGGCAATAATTTGGACACCTACTGGGCTAGAGAGGTCCTTCTTCTGTAAGGCTATTCAGCACTCCCAGCACAACTGCAAGACAGGTGTCTGAGGTGAGTTATGATTTTAACATTTTCATGAAATGCCATCTTGTTGAAACTTTGACAAGTGTGGCACTTCTGGATGTCATCTGGTGTGACACCTTTTTCATTAATAAAGCAAAAGTTATTTGAAACTTTGGTCATAATTACATGTAAATCTAGGTTGTTTTGTTATAGCTAGCATGTTGTTAGCATGCTAATGTGTACCTGGTAGCCTCAAGGTAGTCCTAAATGCAGAAAACGTCATCTGGTGTGACACTTCGTCATCTGGTGTGACATATCTGCTTGTCACGCCAGATGACTTGATTGTCACACCAGATGATATATACTGTATTTTCCTACAGACATAACAATAAATAACAAGTCCCATGTTTCTTTTGTCCATTTAAAACATTTTAACATGTTTAAAACAACGTTTTAAACATTTTTACATAATTTAATTTAGCTTCATTCGGTGATACAGCAAATTCATCAGACAGAGCAGAAACCCCTTCACAGAAACCTAAACCTTATATTGTGGTAACACTTTATAATAACTATCCGTTATAAGCAGTTAATATAAGACACTTGACAACAGAAAATGGGTGGTACAGAAAATGTGATTTTATTATTTCCAAAATACACAAACATGGAGAACTCACTGATGTGTTCAACCAGAGGCTCAGTGCGATTGCAAGTCATCAGCTCAACTGGCTTCATCAGGTGAAGCAGTTCAGACACATCAAGGAGAGCATCCAACCCAATGAAATGGTCTTGCATATAGACTTTTCTGAGAACTATGCATGTAAACTAAACACAGAGATTCAGGCGTTTCATTTTGGTGGCAATAGGCAGCAGGCAACAGTGCATACCGGAGTTGCCTACTCAGTCAGTGGCTCCCAGTGCTATGCCACCATTTCACAGTCCTTACGCCATGATGAGCGTGCTGTGTGGGCACACATCAAGCCAGTTATTGATGATTTCCGAGGAAAACAAGACAATGCAATTGACACCCTGCATGTCCTCAGTGATGGGCCAGCACCCAGTACCGGAATCGCACAAACTGCTTCCTCATGAGCAGCATTCCTTATACATGGGGATTCAAGAGGGTCACCTGGAACTTTTCAGAGCGTTCCCATGGAAAGGGCGCACCTGATGGTGTGGGAGGGGTGCTGAAGCGTAAGGCAGACATGTATGTCCTCGGAGGCAGTGACCTACAAACACCGAGGGATCTGTGTGAGTATTTACAGAAGTCCTCTGAAAAAGTCACTGTCATGTGGATCGAAGAAGAGAAGATATCCAACATGGATGAAATGGTCCCTCCATCAGTGCGTCCAGTGACTGGCATCAGCACTACGCACCAGGTTCTTTCTATCTTCCCGGGAAAGATAGTTTACAGAGACCTGAGTTGTTTCTGCCAGTTTCCTCAGATCTGCACCTGTCACAACCCACGGAAATTACAGTTCGACCAAGTCTCCAGGGCTGAGGTGCCAGGTGACAAGACAAGTGATGAGTAAGTATAACTAAATCATTCTCTTTGCCAATTTTATGATACCTGTAATTGTACCTGTTTAATGACAATAAAGTAACTTATGTCATCCATTCATTCCTTTTCTTCCTTAACTAAGTGGTGGCCCATCTGCGGAACTGCCCCCTTCCCAGGTCAGCTGCAGGCCCAAAACAGCTTCCGGAGCTCAGTGAGTATAACATACTTGGCAAACTTGAGGACTTGCTAGTAATTACATTTTACTACTAAAAACAATCTACCTGACAAATAAATTACATTTAAATGTCTCCTCCTGAAGGTCTTCTACTCAGGTGCTGGACACAAGTGCATCTATTGGAGAGGCCCAAGCTGAGGATTCAGACACCTCCTCAGATGAATACACACAAGGACAGTTTGTCATAATCAAATATGAGGGAAAGCCATATGTGGGGCAGATTGTTACCATTAATAAGGAGGGGCTAGAGATAAACTGCATGAATCAACATGGAAAAATGAAAAATGGTTTTGTCTGGCCAAAGGGGCGAGACTGCATTTTCTACAAAGAGCAGGAAGTTGTCTGTGGCATAGCAGAACCGCAACAGGGCAAACGGTTTGCTACCCTCACCAAATGTGACTGGCTGATGTACAATACAGTCTAAATGTCTATACCCTCACCAAATGTGACTGGCTGATGTACAATGCAGTCTAAATGTCTATTGTAATCTAATCTAATACTTTTGTACTTTCACTCACTGGACTGGACAATGAGGTAAGGTAGGACCCGAGACAAACATAGCGAAAATAGCTGATCTACAAGCTCTCAACGCATTGTGCTGCGAGAGCTTGTAGATCAGCTATTTTCGGAGTTGCACAACCCAGCACTCTTTAGCTAGTGGAGATGTGGTGTAACGACATGATTCGTAAATAAATTTGTTCAACTCAAAATGCTGTGTTCAAGTTCAGGAGACTTCGGAAAAAAGTAATACACCTGAATGCTGAGTTGTTTCCAATAATTGGTGTTAATAAAATGTTGCCTTGGCTCCCAGTGTGGCTATGCACCTTATTGTCTCTTTAAGATCCTTCTGCCGTGGGCCGGCAGAAGACTTAGGTGTGCGTAGCATTCCTGTGCACATCCTCATCATCCATCTACTACTACAATTCTTTGTTATCCTATGTTAAGGCCCAACAATACTATCCTGTTCAGAAATATTAAGGCCATGTTATTTAATGTTAAAGCAATTTTACTGTTGCTGTTTTTCCTGGGTAATTGTTTAATCAATCAGTAAAGTTCAGTACTCACTAATAGGTAGGTTAAAACACAGTTTGCTTTGACACATGAAGATATGGTCATCTGGTGTGACACTAAGTCATCTGGTGTGACATTCCAAATAGTGAGAAATCATACCTTTATTAATGATGAAACCGAAAAAATGTGTATGGTTTACATAGAAAATAGTATCAGGAAGAGTCACAAATATTTGTGTAATTTTAAAGAAAGTTTTTGTCAGAATAAAATTAAAATATGTTGAAAGATCGACAACATGGGCCTCACACAGAGTGTTGATTATGAAAAAAATATACAGATTCAATTAATTTTCACAAAACTATAGTGGATCACAGGTTAGTTATGATAAAGGACTTTGATAAAGTGAGTAACTTAAGAAAGGTGTACTCCATTTTCATTTTATGAACAATTATTGTCATGTCACACCAGATGACGGTTTTAGGCACAAGTACAACAAACTGCTCAATAAAGTCTGATTCCAATAAAATATCTAAAAACAAAATGTGTTTCCATAAAGTTGAGAGTGAGTAGAACAAAAGTAAATAATTTTTATGCCTGCTATTTAAAGTTTTTTTAAAAACATGTTTTTTGGGGCGTCACGTCACTGACCCACAAGCGGCTACAAGTCAATTTATTGATAGAATCGTTCACTTTGTGATACAAGCACCAAATTTGGCATGAACAATGCCTAAGACCTACTTGTTCAGCAAAGCAAGTTAGCCACTCAATAAAAAACAAATAGGGTTGGGGTCCCATTTTTCTATACAGTAAAATAATAATAAAAAACCAAAATCTGCTTCAAATAGCATGTGAGGGGTCAAACTAGGGGTTTTTCATGGTGCTGAATCCATTGTAAGCATCTGTTTTGCACAAAAACACATTCCTTGGGCTAGAAAGGCCACCACAAAACTATGGTTTAGTGACGAGTCATCACTTTTCCCTTGTTTTCGTGCAAAACAAATGCTTGCATTGGATTCAGCCTCATGAAAAACCCCTAGTTTGACCACTCACTTGCTACTTAAAGCAGATTTATTTTGCTGTATTATTTTACTGTATGTATAGAAAGTCAATGGGACAACCCTATTTGTTTTTAATTGAGTGGCTAACTTGCTTTTTGGAAAAAGTAGGTCCAGAGGAAACTTTGTGCACAATTTGGTGCTTGTATCATCACAATTAAGTGAACAATTATCTCAGTAGAGGCCGGACTAGGGCTAGTAGGCTATGGTCGTCCAAGCACTGATATTTACTTGCTATGTTTTTTCTCTTACTGTTGAAATGTTTTTTGTTATGGGATATTTTGAATGATTTGTAACTTATGACATTTATTTTTGAATTTCTCCTCTATTGTTATTTAATGCCCAGTGAAAATGATTCCCGAATTTGCTCCTTTATTATAATACCCAGTTTGTAAAATGTATTTTTGAAATGCTCATTTGAAATGACCTGTAACTTATGTGCAAAATTCAATAAAATACTTTGAAAAAGCATAGAGTATAGCTCCCGTCCTGTGTTGGAGCCTGGGAGGAGATGGAATGGAAGCGTGAGCGTAACAGTTTAGGAAGTGAACGACTTCTTTCACGCTCACGTCAATGAACTATAGTTCTTTTGAACGAATCACTGCACTCACAAACGAAACGACCCAACAAGGTCACCACTAGAGATGGGATTTATGGTTCTTTGAAGTGAGCCGGATCTCTGGGATCCGTTTCTTTCAAAGAGCCGTCCAAAAGACTGGCTCATTTTAGACTAGTTACTAGTTACTTTGTAGATTTTGATTATAATTACAAATAACTTCAACCCTATATTATACATTTATTTCTGACATACATACATACCTGCCATTTGAAAATAGCAGGTCTACAAGCTCACAATGCGTCGCAATACGCATTGTGATTTGTGAGCCGTTCATTAGAAAGGACGGCTCCCTACTGTGTGCGAACCGGATCTCATCGTTCATGTCAAAGAGCCGTTCAAAAGAATCGATTCGTTCGCGAACGTCCCATCTTTAGTCACCACTTGCAAACCGAAAGTATCGGATGATCATTTTTGAGCAACGTGAAACTGGCGAATATAGGACTTCCGGTGTAGGAGCGGGCGAATATAAGACCTTCAAAATAAGATGTCAGTAATTAATATTTGTAAAGACCGTACATTTATTTAAAATGATACATTTACGATGTGTGTATTTTTAAATTGCTTATACTGGTGTACTTCAAAGTGCCCTAACAAGTTTTTACCGATTTAAATTGGCTATTGATCCCCAGTAAATGGGTACTTAGCCCATTTTCCATACAACTTCTGACCACAATGTGATAATCTCAGCAACACCAACTCACGACGGCCAAAGACAGATTTTGTTCGGCGGTTCCCGACATTCGGTCGTGTTTGAAGTCACCATTATTACAGAAATATATACTGCATGCTATGCTGAACGTAATCCACTTAGTGTCATCTTTTCAAAATGCATATTTACCGTACAGTTTGTGTTTATATGCTTATTTCGCAATACCTATTGCGCAATCCTCTGTAGAGCCAATGTGTCATTATCATCATCAAAGTCTCAGGTTACAAGAGGGAAGGGTGCACAGGAGAGAGAGAGAGAGAGAGAGAGAGAGAGAGAGAGAGAGAGAGAGAGAGAGAGAGAGAGGTACAGTACAGTACAGTACAGTACAGTACAGTAAGGTACGGTACAATAAGGTACAGTAGAGTACAGTACAGTAAGATACAGTAGATTACAGTACAGTAAAATACAGTAGATTACAGTACAGTAAAATACAGTAGATTACAGTACAGTAAGATACAGTACAGCAAGGTTCAGTAGAGTACAGCAAAGCACAGTACAATACGGTACAGCAAAGTACAGTAGAGTACAGCAAAGTACAGTACAAGTACAGAAAAGTACAGTACAATACGGTACAGTCATGTACAGTAGAGTACAGCAAAGTACAGTAATGTAAAGTAGAGTACAATAGAGTACAGCAAAGTACAGTAAGGTAAAGTAGAGTACAGTTGAGTACATTAAAGTACAGTACAGTAAGGTGTAGTAAGGTACAGTAGAGTACATTAAAGTACAGTACAGTAAGGTATAGTAAGGTACAGTAGAGTACATTAAAGTACAGTACAGTAAGGTACAGTAGAGTACATTAAAGTACAGTACACTAAGGTACAGTAGAGTACAGTAAAGTACAGTACAGTAAGTGGATGGATGGATGGATGTGGATGGATGGATGGATGAATGTGGATGGATGGATGGATGTGGATGGATGGATGGATGGATGGATGGATGGATGGATGGATGCATGTATGGATGGATGGATGGATGGATGGATGGATGGATGCATGGATGGATGGATGGATGGATGGATGGATGGATGGATGGATGCATGGATGTGGACGGACGGATGGATGGATGGATGGATGGATGTGGATGGATGGATGGATGTGGATGGATGGATGGATGGATGGATGTGGATGGATGGATGGATGTGGATGGATGGATGGATGGATGGATGTGGATGGATGGATGGATGTGGATGGATGGATGGATGTGGATGGATGGATGGATGTGGATGGGTGGATGGATTGTGGATGGATGGATGGATGTGGATGGATGGATGGATGGATGGATGTGGATGGATGGATGGATGGATGGATGGATGTGGATGGATGGATGGATGGATGGATGCATGGATGGTTGGATGGATGGATGGATGGATGTGGATGGATGGATGGATGTGGATGGATGGATGTGGATGGATGGATGGGTGGATGGATGGATGGATGGATGTGGATGGATGGATGTGGATGGATGGATGCATGGATGTGGATGGATGGATGGATGGATGGATGGATGTGGATGGATGGATGCATGGATGGATGGATCTAGTTGCCACAATTAGCACCTTCTGCCAGTGGTGTAAAGTAACTAAGTAGGCCTACATACGTAAGTATGTAGGCCTACTTAAGTGCAATTTTGAGGTATTTGTATTTTTACTCCACAACAAATTATTTTTAAACTTGAGTTACTAGTTACTTTGCAGCTGTTTTATTGCAATACACACATTAACAACTTAGCCCTATTTAAAACCTAGGTTATTTGAAAATAGCAGATCTACAAGCTCACAATGTGTCGCATCGTGACATGTTGTGAGCTTGTAGGTCTGCTATTTTT
The DNA here is from genome assembly GCF_963921795.1 of Nannobrachium achirus. Lineage (NCBI taxonomy): Eukaryota > Metazoa > Chordata > Actinopteri > Myctophiformes > Myctophidae > Nannobrachium > Nannobrachium achirus. The sequence goes on from NC_137821.1 coordinate 22,316,693, forward strand.
TACTTTTACTTTTGATATAAAGTATATTTAAGTATAGTAAAGTGTATATAAGTATATTTTGATGCCAATACTTTCATACTTTTACTCAATTTCATTTTGAATTCCAGACTAGATTATCTGGATATCATGTTAATATCTGTGCATGTCTGCCTCTAGGCCTGGTTGCTATGTAAAATTAATGTAAGCAAATAAAGTGATAAAACAACAACAAAATATGCTCCAGATAATAATGGTGGATTGTGCATGTGAGATACAATACCAGTAATAAATTAAAAGCGTCTATTATTTAACAACATGATATACAAAAAGTCCCATTTTCAGACTCTAGTGGGTGCTGGACGGGAGGCGGCACTTTGCGTCGGCACTTTGAACACATGCACGCATTCGGGGAGACCTACTCTTCCACACCACACTCTCCGCTAAGCAGGAGAGGCGTAAAATCAATTTCTGTTGGCTTTCCAGTGCAGCCACCTCCTCAAAAAAGTGACATTTTCAGACATTTTCAAACTCTAGTTGGCGCTGGAGAGCAGACGGCTCGCTGCGTCGGCACTTTGAACACACGCACACGTTCGGGGAGACCTCTTCTATCACACCACACTCTCCGCTAAGCGGGAGAGGTGTAAAATCTATTTCTGTTGGCTTTCCAGTGCAGCCACCTGCTAAAAAAAGTGAAGTTTTAAGACATTTTCAAACTCTAGTTGGCGCTGGAGAGCAGACGGCTCGCTGCGTCGGCACTTTGAACACACGCACGCGTTCGGGGAGATCTCCTCTATCACACCACACTCTCCGCTAAGCGGGAGAGGTGTAAAATCTATTTCTGTTGGCTTTCCTGTGCAGCCACCTCCTCAAAAGAGTGACATTTTCAGACATTTTCAAACTCTAGTTGGCGCTGGAGAGCAGACGGCTCGCTGCGTCGGCACTTTGAACACACGCACGCGTTCGGGGAGACCTCCTCTATCACACCACACTCTCCGCTAAGCAGGAGAGGTGTAAAATCAATTTTGCTAGATATACAAAAGTTCCCATTTTCAGTGAGGCCACAGTGGCCTTAATGCCCGTAAGCTGACTCTGTCCATCATGGACACTTTATGCCAACCAGAACAGTAATGGGCCAAATTGTAATTAGAGAAAAGAAGAGTGTTAAAATGTTTTCATTTCTATTGTTTCAGAGCTTTCAATGATTTGGATTTCAGTGGGTGGCATAAAAGTGGCTAAATATGTATTTTTAGACACAATAAGCCCATTCCCAAGATGCACATGGCAGATATGACACATAGCCTAAAAGAAAGTACTGACATATTTGACAACTTTATACTTAAAAAAATAACATTGACAGTGGAAATAGACAAGCCACTCGCTCAAAAAGTGACATTTTCAGATTCTAGTCATTTTTATACACCATACTTCTTTATACGGCTTAGCAGAGAATAAACGAATACAGACGATATGAAGTTTGAAAAAATACCCTTTTATTAGTCATTGTTAATAACAGTGTACACTTTCACAGGAAATGAAAACATTACCATTTGGACTGAAAGGTTACTTTAATAGTTTAGTAATCACAGTTTTGATCAATTTACAAAACTGTTCAATTAAAGGTGCAACATGCAATGTACCAACTAAGTGCAAACACACTCAAATGTAAAAAGCAATAAATATATACATGAAGTACACACACACACACACACACACACACACACACACACACACACACACACACACACACACACACACACACACACACACACAATTGATCAAAAGATAGATGTAAGTACAATATATAAAGCAAATCCAGCTCAGTCCAAACATCGAATATGTAGTCCTGTGACCTAAATCAAAACCTAAAGGAAGAAATGCAAGGCCAAAAAGAAGTTCCCTGCTGGTGGGTTGGGAACATCAATTAACTTGGGGTCCCTCACAGCCTCCATTGGTGACGTTCTCCTACAACATAGACAAAGAAGACAAAAGAGCTTTTTAGGTAGTTTGTCCAACATACAGTAAAACTCAGTATGCTTATATGTACTCAGAGCAATAACGTTCTGCTTGACAACTCATACATAACACAATCTCGCTTTTCACGCTCGCTTTTGAAAATGTTGAGGCTCACATCAAACAGAACAGCTTTGGAAAACAAGCAGGTGAAAATACCACAGCTACTGCGATCGGTTTGTTTTATGAAATTAGGACATCTGTTATCGCACTCATATCTAAATGTGATTCCCATACCTTTACCATGCAATGCAAAGTACTGTAAGGTTAAGTATCTTTGCAGTGGATTAAATACCTTAACCAGTTCTTGCTCATATACATCCTTAAGGCAGGAATCCATTATCACAACATCTAACACAATGCAATCACCAGTCACTGTTTTATTGGAGAAATCTACAGCAATGGCTCCCCAATGTTGTTCCCCAATGTTGACGGGCAATATCACCAAATCATACTTCCACCAATTGTGTGATGCTCGTGGTACATCTGGGAGGACACTAATGTGATCACACCAAAGACTCCTTAACTGTTGGCTTGCAAAAGTGCTGGGACAAATATATGACTTTTTGGGGCCAACAGAGTCGAAGAGCTTATTGTACTCATCGATAATTCTATCATTCAGCCACCCGTCATTCTTCACACAAGCAAAGTCTTTAACTGAAAGACATGATGTAAGCGTTTCCTGTAGGTTTGGAATGGGCTTCACTTGTGTATCCCTTATCTGCTTGCATCTGTCCGTGCATTTATGTTTTTGTTTAACCTGCCGAAAGTTGATTAGTTCCACACTATTGGTTTTCTCATATGACACAACAAAGAAACTAGCTATGGACAGTAACTTCTGCATCAGCTCAAAGTCAAATCCTGCTGTTTTATCTGATGCATTTGTCACATTATGCCATTTCTGGTCTTTACAGGTATACACAGACACATATGGTGACTTGCCAAAAAATGCACAAATGCTGGACACAGCATAATCATTTTGGTGGTACAGACAGGAGAGATTGAATGTTTTGGGAATTTCTGTGCCAGATCTTAATAGGAGAAGTAAAGTCTGTGGGCTGTGAATTATTTTATAGGTTGGTAATCTCTTTTCCTGCTTACATGTTTCACATTTGTCAAGTTGACCAAGAAATAGTTGTTCAAATGTGTCCAAGATGCCTTTTTGTGACACTTCAAGTGGCTGTACTATCAGTTGTGACATGTTCCTTCTAGATGGTACAGCCTGGTCACCACACAATGTACAAATGTAGTGACCAAGACTTTTAAGGCTAAGCAGAGTTTGAAAATGTCTTAAAACTTCACTTTTTTTAGCAGGTGGCTGCACTGGAAAGCCAACAGAAATTGATTTTACACCTCTCCCGCTTAGCGGAGAGTGTGGTGTGATAGAGGAGATCTCCCCGAACGCGTGCGTGTGTTCAAAGTGCCGACGCAGCGAGCCGCCTGCTCTCCAGCGCCAACTAGAGTTTGGAAATGTCTGAAAATGTCACTTTTTGGAGCGAGTGGCTGCACTGCAAAGCCAACAGAAATTGATTTTACACCTCTCCTGCTTAGCGGAGAGTGTGGTGTGATAGAGGAGGTCTCCCCGAACGCGTGCGTGTGTTCAAAGTGCCGACGCAGCGAGCCGTCTGCTCTCCAGCGCCAACTAGAGTTTGAAAATGTCTTAAAACTTCACTTTTTTTAGCAGGTGGCTGCACTGGAAAGCCAACAGAAATTGATTTTACACCTCTCCCGCTTAGCGGAGAGTGTGGTGTGATAGAGGAGGTCTCCCCGAACGCGTGCGTGTATTCAAAGTGCCGACGCAGCGAGCCGTCTGCTCTCCAGCGCCAACTAGAGTTTGAAAATGTCTTAAAACTTCACTTTTTTTAGCAGGTGGCTGCACTGGAAAGCCAACAGAAATTGATTTTACACCTCTCCTGCTTAGCGGAGAGTGTGGTGTGATAGAGGAGGTCTCCCCGAACGCGTGCGTGTGTTCAAAGTGCCGACGCAGCGAGCCGCCTGCTCTCCAGCGCCAACTAGAGTTTGGAAATGTCTGAAAATGTCACTTTTTGGAGCGAGTGGCTGCACTGCAAAGCCAACAGAAATTGATTTTACGCCTCTCCTGCTTAGCGGAGAGTGTGGTGTGATAGAGGAGATCTCCCCGAACGCGTGCGTGTGTTCAAAGTGCTGACGCAGCGAGCCGTCTGCTCTCCAGCGCCAACTAGAGTTTGAAAATGTCTGAAAATGTCACTCTTTTGAGGAGGTGGCTGCACAGGAAAGCCAACAGAAATAGATTTTACACCTCTCCCGCTTAGCGGAGAGTGTGGTGTGATAGAAGAGGTCTCCCCGAACGTGTGCGTGTGTTCAAAGTGCCGACGCAGCGAGCCGCCTGCTCTCCAGCGCCAACTAGAGTTTGGAAATGTCTGAAAATGTCACTTTTTGGAGCGAGTGGCTGCACTGCAAAGCCAACAGAAATTGATTTTACGCCTCTCCTGCTTAGCGGAGAGTGTGGTGTGATAGAGGAGATCTCCCCGAACGCGTGCGTGTGTTCAAAGTGCTGACGCAGCGAGCCGTCTGCTCTCCAGCGCCAACTAGAGTTTGAAAATGTCTTAAAACTTCACTTTTTTTAGCAGGTGGCTGCACTGGAAAGCCAACAGAAATTGATTTTACACCTCTCCTGCTTATCGGAGAGTGTGGTGTGATAGAGGAGGTCTCCCCGAACGCGTGCGTGTGTTCAAAGTGCTGACGCAAAGAGCCGTCTACTGTCCAGAGTCCAATTTGTAAAGGCCATGCACTCCAGTGAACAGCATTTATCCATTTATAATTGTTTTATGTTATTAAAACTTTTTTTTTTTAACCCAGAAACATAATTAACATTGTGTATGTTCGTGTAAATGCTTAATCTATATTTGGAATGTGCATATATTGGGAGAATTTATCGTTTTTCAAAAAATTTCAATTGGCTGAGGGGTACTCTTATTCTGAAGAAATATCCTTATATTCGCCAGCTTATATTCGCCAGTTTCACAGAACCTCATTTTAGATAGCAGAAATTATGTCGCCTCCAGATTTCCAACTCAGCTTTACTATGAAGTCGATGTGGATTTATTTCCACATTTTCCTGGCAATATGGACCAGCTGCAACGTCACATCTGTGACAGGTAACATTACGTTACTTACACATTAATAACTTAATGACAAGTTTCGTTTTTTACTGCGGAGTTACCGATGGCGATGGGGAAGGGTGGGCCCCAAAAGTTGAGTAGCCGGGAGTGAGTAGCCTATAGAGTAGACTAGTAAATAAAGTTAAATGTGTCCACCTTTTCTTAAGACAGTAGGCAGCATATATTGTTATATTATTTACAATTGCTGTCGTCTGGTCATGAAAAATACATATAGGCCTACTAAGTACGAGGCAACGAACAAAACGTATAGGCAGTTCCTCTCGTAGGCTTACTGAGCGGGATTACTATTGGCAACAACACATGAATACCAGAGCAGTGGTGTCACCGAGGGGTCCGAAAATGAACTCGTTACGTCACCCATTTCAGCTCTAAAGTGATGCAGCGTCGCGAATATCGGCATTTTTAGGTAAATATACAACATTAGAACGGTTTTAAAGTATTTTACAGTGACAACTAAAGTCTCTGTAATATTTACTTGGTACTATTGCCAAAAAACGATGTAAAATAACATGGTTAATAAAATTCGAATAAGATATCAGGAAATAACCTGTGATATTTTTTCTTTCATTTGTCTGAATCGATTATTTTTATAAAGGTCAAAGTCGTTAGGAAATAATGTTTTGAGCTGCTGCTCTCATTCATTTAGCAGACTTCCGGTTAGATAATTGTCACTATAGGGGTGCGTTCGGAAACCCGCACCCAGTGTGTGCTCGGTGTAGTGAGTGCAGTGGGCGTGACGTTGGAGAGTGCGTTCAGTGTGGCTTATTTACGAACGACCAGTTTTAACAGGGAGCTGTGTGCTTTTTCACTCTGAACTCTGAAGGTAAACTTTCTGAAAAGCAGCAGTTGCTAAAGTATGCTAATCTCCCTAACATTGACATTGAAAGGAGATGTAATTCATAGCATTGGCATACCTGCTGTTAGTTTACACGTTAATGTGTGTGAAACTATCAAGGCCAAACGACCAATTAAGCTGCAAATGCTGCATTTTGCGGTCATTTCCTCCATTGTTCACAGCTGAGAAGCGTTCGAGACACGGCCATGAAAACCAACCAATCAGAACACCGAACCACCGCACCACACCGCCTAACCCCATCTTCTGAGTAGGGTTGGTGAGTGCGTGCACTCCACACACCAGTGCGCCGCGCACTGGATTTCCGAACGACAACGCACCAAGTGCACCGAATAAACGAACGACAACATGGCACACCAGTGCGTTGAGTGCGCATTTCCGAACGCGCCCATATTAAGCTGAATTCCAATCCGAAGGGTTCGCACTTTGAAGTGCGCATTTGAAGGGCTATGACGTCACTGGGCCGCGCCAAATAGCAATCTACAAGCTCACAATGCGTTGCGACCAGTGACGTCATAGCCCTTCAAATGCGCACTTCAAAGTGCAAACCCTTCGGATTGGAATTCAGCTTATAGAAGCTCCTCCCGAGCCGCCATTGGACTCGCCCCATGAAGTGAACGTAGTTGGCCTAACTCTCAGTTCTAGGGCTCTGGGCGGGGTTGCACCAGCTGTTACTAAGTTCAAACGTAGCCTAGTTGTAAGTTGCTTCTAAGTCAAGACTTACGCATTACTAAAATGTCAGCTGTTGCACCACTCTAACGTAGGCTATCTGTAAATAACAACTAAATATTTACACCACCCCTTGGGCAGCACTAAGTCTTTACTAAGTAACCTATCTCTATGGGAGTAGAGCAACTTTCACTACTAACGTGGCAGACAGCATTATATCGGCTATCTAATTAATTCAACAATGAAACGACCCATCTGTTTAAAATATTATTGAAAATAGTCGATCTACAAGCTCACGATGTGTCTGCTATTAATAGAGTATTTCTATATTGCAGGATTGATACTTTTTTAATTCATTTGAGTACTTTTCAACCACTGCATATACAGCACAACAGCGAATTGAACGGTGTGCTCTCTTCCCCTGTGTCTCCAAATAGGTCTATGCGTTGCTCTGCGTTACTTCACAACGGGGGATACAATCCGTTTGCAGGGGCAGTGCGCTGCGCAGGGATGCGCTCGCCCTGTGCGCGCATATCAGTGACTTGTGTACTGTACTGCACATGCCAGTGGAGAGACGGAGGTCTCTGTTGACAAAAGACGATACAAGCTTTATTTCCTTACTAGAAACAGTTCGCTTTCATTGGATTCGGGAGCTATGACGTCATTTTATGCGACTATACATTACTTTAGGAACAGTCTACGCATTACTAGTTACGTTATGCCTTAAGAAGTCGTGGTGCAACACCTGTTAGTAACTCACTTAGTTACAAACTAACTAGTAGTTACTAAGCCTCTAGTAAGGACTTTACTCCCTAACTTACGTTCTGGTGGTGCAACTCATAGACATCGAAAGGTAGCACCTCCTTCGACTCTGGTGCATGTGCATCGAGGGACTAAGGGAATCACGTGTGCATTGCTTCCACGTGTGTCACACATAGGGAAGTTGCTAGGCCAATCAGAGGTAGGTGGGGGCGGGTCTTTACGTACGCAGCCTGTAAGAACAGCTGAGCCGCGCAACATCGGAACTGGCTGTGTTGAATTGAATTGTAGTCCTTGGATAAGTCCCGGAAAAGTCGCGCTGTGATTGGCCAGTAGTCACTTTGACTGACAGCGTTCCCTCAGTTTTTCCAGGATGTCCGGACTACAAGTGTTGCACGTCGCTCCAATGAACTGCAGAGGCGAACGAGGCATCTAGCTCTTTATATCTGTGGTGCAACTGGCCCCTAGATGAATACCAGTAGAGTCGCCGAAATGAAGCTCGCCGAGAAACGGGGGGTGCGTTCGGAAATGCACAACGGGTGGGGCAACGGTGCGCTTTTTCAGTCTGAACTCTGAAGGTAAACTTTCTGAAAAGCAGCAGTTGCTAACCTCATCAGTAGGGTAAAACTAAGGCGACATTCACACAGGCACGTTTTATGACGATTAAAACGAATCCTATAACGTATTGTTGGAAAATACACAACGGTTGGGCATGTGTGAAGACGCATCCGTATTCTTTTTCGAATAAAAGAAACGAATGCAAATCCACAAAAAAACGGTGGTTTCGATGCGCTACCGCAAACGCTTCCCTGTTGGTGTGAATCCATCCGTCTCAAATACATGCAATGAAACATTGTGGTAGGCTATATAGAGCCATGTGCGGGTTAAATCCATTGTTATTTATAAAAGGTTAAATCCCCCGTCTGTTCTCATTAGATTTCTGACGATTCTGGCCGCCTCCTCCCCTCAGTTGATTTCTGATCACCGCTCCCTCGATCGCATATGGTGTATTATTTGTGAGGAGTTGTTGCTCACAGTTAAATAAAAGGAAAGTGCCACAGGAGTCACTTGTATAGCTGTATATCATATATAGGCCGATGTGTGGGTCTTGCTCACGCGCGCGGCTCTCTGTGCCAAATCGTGTCCAGATGGAGACGCTTCATGCGCGGAGCGCAAAGAGGGAGCCAGCGGAGGGAAAGACGAGGGTCAGAGAGAGAGAGAGAGAGAGAGAGAAGAGAGAGAGAGAGACGTTGACGCTCTACTCCTCGTAGATATTCATATCTTGCTAAAGTATTTTCTGTCTGGTTTATTGCTGGTAGATTTTGCGAGTCCCTCCCGCCGCCGCTGGTTTTATTTTGTGATCGCCCGTTTACGACCGTCGACCGCAGATAAATAGGCTAATGCGGCGCTTGCGGGGGTCCTGCGGTTACATTGTGAGTTGAACTTGAAGAATTAATAAACACAGGGAGATGGAGGAGGCATTATTTTGCAGCTTGGATACATACATGTCCCTGGACAGACGTGGACGATTCCTTGTTTCGGATGACAAAGTGCAGTGCGAGCGCAAACGTATCAATTAAATATGCAAGAATGTGGCAACTTCACCCCTCCCATTCGCACGACTAAACCGAATTATATTATGAGAATGTGGCCTAAGAGATTCACAGATTCGCGCTTCCGGGCTCAATAGCTCAGAAAACCGTCTCATTCTTATGCTGGTTAGCTAAAGAAACAACTACAACTTGATTTCCATCCCAAAAAAACAACAAACCAACAAACCATCCTCCGTGTTTAACAGATACATCCGTCTCTATGCGCAGCTTAGCTCCTTTCGGAACCCCTCACGGAGCTATGCGCACATTGCGCAGCTGAATGTTAGGCCAGCGGTAATAGGGACCGTCTACAAAGTGCAACACTGAAAGCGAAGATATTCAATAGCTTTATGAATATGCATCACCGTTATCTCCACCCCTAAGTGCCCACTCTTCCAGGTGCCATTTAGTGCCCAGATGGTTTTGGTGCTGCAGTTGTCCCTAGTGTCCAGATGATTTTGGTTCCCAGTTGTCCCTAGTGCCCAGATGGTTTTGTTGCTCACCTATCCTGTTACCGTTTTGAACCGTGAACAAAACCGCACGCTGTACAATAGGCCTACATAGTAATCATGCAGATTGAGTGTTTGCTCAGAGGGTCTATCTAGCTCTTAAAGTAAACAGAAAATGCATTACCAGGTCGGGATACCAATTTAATCTCTTACAGAATACAGGATAAACTTGGAATTGGAAGATATGAAGAAATTAAAGTGATGTACAGACAAAATTAGAACTGGAAGATGAATATCACAAACACAAAAACATTTTGTTTTGTTTTCAGGACAACATCAGGTGAAAGGGTCCTCTCAGGCTGTGCAGGCCAAAGTGGGGGATGATGTGACCCTTCCCTGCTACATTGAGCCACCTCGCAACGCAACCCGGATGACAGTGCAGTGGTCGAGACCCGACCTGAAGATAGAATTTGTACATCTCCTCCAAGATGGACGTGAGGTTTCTGATGTTCTGAACCATTTTTACAAAGGGAGGACCTCCCTGTTTGCTGAGAAGCTGCCTCAGGGCAACATCTCACTGAAACTGTCCGGGGTGCAGCTCTCAGACGCGGGGAAATACAAGTGTGATGTTCCGACCCTGCACAGCAGCCATGAGATCCAGCTTGATGTTGGTAAGGTGTAAATAATGGTTTCATGGATGGGAAGGAGGGAAGTTAGATTTTCTTTTTCTTTAAAAAGAAAAGAAATCCTTTCACATTGTTGTTATCTAGGGGCAGGTCTCACTTCATTATCCCACCGTAGATGGCTTTATTGGCACATTTTCTATTATAAAGCCATCACTGGGCTATCTTAACTGCCTTTTTAAGAGAAGATAAAAATATGTATTATGATATAATATATATATATACTGTATAATAATAAATACAAATTGTAAAATCTCCACTTCCTGAACTTTACACTTTTTACCATTCTCAATCAGAATTTGTGAGGATGGCTTTTAGTTAACGTTCAATCGTCTGTAAACACCAATCACACTGTATAGTCCATGGGCCATACGAGATGTTGGTATCAGAAAGGTGGCAAACGTTATCATGCATTTTTGAAAAACTCTATAGCCTATCTGTAGATTATAATTTGGTATGATAACCGTTTCTGAGACACAGCTAAATTGGTGTTATCAGCCGCTAGAGTTGGTGTCCCATTAGCATATGAGGGGTCAAACTAGGGGTTTTTCATGATTCTGTATCCATTGCAAGCATCTGTTTTGCACAAAAAATATTCATTGGGCTAAAAAACGGCCCCACAAGACTATGGTTTAGTGATGAAAAGTGATGAGTCATCACTTTTCACACTTTTGTGGGGGCCGTTCTAGCCCAATGAATGTTTTTTATGCAAAACAGATGTTTGCAATGGATTTAGAATCATGAAAAACCACTAGTTTGACCCCTCATATGTTACTTAAAGCAGATTAAATTTTTGCTTTTTGTCTCCACCAGCCGAAGGCATGGGGGAGAGTATGTTTACCCCTCCGTCCGTCCGTCCGTCCGTCCGTGCGTGCGTCCGTGCGTCCTCGCAGTTTGTGTGCACCTAATCTCAGTCGCCGTTGGCCCGGTTGCTGCAAAAGTGAGCACACACATTCCCTGGATGCCAATCTAGAACCTCTGCCCTAAATGTTTCAAATGGGCCTTTTCTAGCGCCACCTAGTGGCCGATGTTCGCAAAACACATTTCTGTGGACTACTCTTACAGATTTTGTCCAAAAATCCTACAAATCGGTAGTCAGTATCTCGACAGTCATGTGATCGACACGGATCTGTCCGATTTTGCATAATCCATCCTGATTGGCTAAGATTGGCTTCCAAAGTTTGTAGGATTGATCCGTTTTGAACAAAATGCCTCAAATCACAAACGCAAAGTGCAATTATCATGAAATCGCGCACACACGTTCCCACTAGGCCGAGGAAGAAATGCCACTTAGGTTTAAAAAAATCAGCCTCATGGTGGCGCTATAACAGGCCGATTTGTGGTTTTACCTATAACTCCACCGATCAGTTTCAAACTTTGTAAGCGCACTCCCTAGAGGCTAAGGATAAACCTTTGCCCTGCATTTTTCACATCAGCCTTTTATAGCGCCACCTTTGGGCCGACTTATGTAAAACACATTTTTGGATATTACTCCTTCAGATTTTCTCCAAAAGTAACACAAATCAGTACACAGTATCTCTATAGTCATGTGATCAAGTCTGATGCGTCTGATATTTCATATTCCATCCTGATTGGCTAATATTAGCTTCCAAAGTTTGCAGGATTGCTCAGTTTTTTTAACTAAATGCCTCAAATCATCAACGCAGCTTGCAATTACCATGAAATTTGCCACACATATTCCCACTATGTCAAGGAACAAATGCTATCCTTTTCACATTGGCCTGTTATAGCGCCACCAGCAGGTGGACTTTAGCAAAACACATTTTTGGAACACAATGCTTCAAATCATGCATGCAGCGTCCGATTGCCATGAAAGGTCTAAGGTGAAGAACATATGCCACCCTTTTTACACTGGCCTATTACAGTAGCACCATCAGGACGCCTGGCCTGGTGGAGACCTGTGCTCGGAAGAGCACTGCTTCTAGTTTTCCCTGTAATGTAAAGTTAATGGAACACCAACTCTAGCGGCTGATAACACCAATTTAGCTGTGTCTCAGAACGGGTTATCATACCAAAATATAATCTACAGATATAGAGCTTTTCAAAAATGCATGATAACCTTTGCCACCTTTCTGATACCGACATCTCGTATGGCCCATGGACTAGTAAGACTGTATTCAGTATATACATTGTGTATTTTGGTAGTTATTTCATGCTGCAGGTGATTATCAGTTATTGGAGCTGTGTGGAACACAAGTTCCCTATACGTGGCCGTGTGTGTGGGTCTGTCTCCGTCCGTCCGTCCGTCCGTGTAGCCTAAACTTCGGCGCGTAACTAGTGCCGCACCATTTACGCCACTCGCGCAATATATACATCAAAATGTGCGGCTCGGCCGGGAATGGTGTTCTATTACCTTTCGTTCCGATCCACCTTACCATGCCGACGTAATCGGCAAAAAACAACGCTTAATTGTCCCCATTGACTTATAATGGGCCAATGCAAGAAATCACTTTCAAGTATTTTTCTCTCGTAAACCATAGGAGCTACAGTTTCAAACCTCGGAGAGGAGATTCATAATGATTTTAAGAATGAATCGAAAAATAATTACATCACTCGGCCTCATGGTGGCGCTATAACGGCCCACTTTACGTTTTGCCCCGTAACTCTTGAACCGTAGATCGGAAAATTAAAATTCTTTTTTCCCTGGATTCCTTGGGTCAAGACGCATCTCCAAAACACACTTTTTGCTCCTTTTCCTACATATTTTCTTCAAATGTCACAAAAATCGGTACACATGATCCTGGGTGACCAGAGAGGTGCTGTTGAGTCTAGCCTGCCCTGAGCATCAACTGCAATACACACACACACACACACACACACACACACACACACACAGCTCCACTTCGAACAGAGGTTCGATTTTTTTTTCTCTCTCTCTCTCTCTCTCTCTCTCTCTCTCTCTCTCTCGATTTTTTTTCTCTCTCTCTCTCTCTCTCTCTCTCTCTCTCTCTCTCTCGATTTTTTTTTTCTCTCTCTCTCTCTCTCTCTCTCTCTCTCTCTCTCTCTGAATACTGTTTTTGGAGCTGTGTGGAACACAAGCTCCCTATACGTGGCCAAGTGTGTGGGTCTGTCTGTCTCCGTCCGTCCGTCCGTCCGTCCGTGTAGCCTAAACTTCGGCGCGTAACTAGTGCCGCACCATTTACGCCACTCGCGCAATATATACATCAAAATGTGCGGCTCGGCCGGGAATGGTGTTCTATTACCTTTCGTTCCGATCCGCCTTACCATGCCGACGTAATCGGCAAAAAACGACGCTTAATTGTCCCCATTGACTTATAATGGGACAATGCAAGAAATCACTTTCAAGTATTTTTCTCTCGTAAACCATAGGAGCTACAGTTTCAAACCTCGGAGAGGCGATTCATAATGATTTTAAGAATGAATCGAAAAATAATTACATCACTCGGCCTCATGGTGGCGCTACTTTACGTTTTGCCCCGTAACTCTTGAACCGTAGATCGGAAAATTAAAATTCTTTTTTCCCTGGATTCCTTGGGTCAAAACGCATCTCCCCATATAGGCCACGCCCATTTGCGCCAGGATAGATTTTCCGCCATCTTGAATTTTCTCCAAAACACACTTTTTGCTCCTTTTCCTACATATTTTCTTCAAATGTCACAAAAATCGGTACACATGATCCTGGGTGACACACACACACACACACACACACACACACACACACACACACACACACACACACACACACACACACACACACACACACAGCTCCACTTCGAACAGAGGTTCGAAGTGAACCTCTGTTCCTTTCATTCCTTTCCGAGAAACGGACGCCAAAAAACTGTGAAAAGTGATGACTCATCAATAAACCATGGTTTTATCACTTTTATGGTGTCCGTTTTTAGCCCAAGGAATGTTTTTCCTGCAAAACAAATGCCTGCATTGGATTCAGAATCATGAAAAACACCTAGTTTGACCCCTCACATGCTACTTAAAGCGTATTTATTTTTTGTATTATTTTACTCTATAGTAAAGTCTATGAGAGCCCAACTTTAATTGGCTCCCACAAGTTTCCCAAGACAAATCTGCAATGCCCCTATATAGTTAGGTAAAAGTAGACAAAAGTTAAACCAATCTGGGAACTAAATCAAAATCAATATCTTTCTTCACAAATGTGTTAATAAAGGTGTCAACTATCACCTCTGAACTTTCTCAATCACAACTCCCTTGGGGGACTCTGGTTTAACTTTCGGCTAACTTTACCTAACTAATAGCCAAAAATGTTCCATATGGCATGTTCTAACTGTGTGCCAAATGTCATGCTTCTTTCATAAAGTGCACGATTACATCAAAATACTGCCCGAAACGCCTGCACTACATAGTGAGAGTAGAAACAAAGATTGCCCGGTATGTGTTTTCACTGCAGGGGGGGGGGGGGGGGGGGGGTTCTCTGCTTAGGTTAGTTATTGAGCTTGTTTGCAATCGTATGAGTGCCGATATAATTCAACAAGGGCTGTCAAGTTAGGACTTGGCTTTTAATGGAGACCAGGGAGGAATCAAACCTGTGAACTTCATGCCACGGGACAGTGCCTCTAACCATTTTAACACTTCTGTTGATCTTTTTGTTATACATTCATTCCATAATCTTATAAGATTATTGTATGAATTGGCTAATTGCGACCGTAGGTCGCATTTACTACCAAAACCTCCCCGGGCTGTCTGTGCGTCAGTCAGTCCGTCAGTCCGTCAGTCACACTGTTGCCCTGCTCATATCTCCACAACCGTTGCCCCCATCCATGCCAAATTTTGCACACACTCCTTGACTGCCAAACTACAACCTCCAAGGACCCCCGGAGCCCCAGGGACCCCCAGGTCCCTGGGGGACCCCCAGATGTAAAAAATGACCAAATGTGCTCACACGTCACACGTCACACTTTTTCCCTGTTTATATCTCCGCACCCGTTGACCCCATCCATGCCAGATTTTACACACACACTCCTTGCCTGCAAAACTACAACCTCCAAGGACCCCCGGAGCCCCAGGGACCCCCAGGTCCCTGGGGGACCCCCAGATGTCAAAAATTACCAAATGTGCAAAAATGACCAAATGACCACCCCAACGGGGCTGCTCGCGGGGAATTCCCGGGGACCACCGACTCCTGATGCTCCAGAACGGATGCAAAAGTGGTGGCGCCCCCAGTGGAGGACCCCCTGCCACTGCAGCGCACATAAAATGCCATAACTCGGGCTAGGAGCGTCCGGGAGAGCCGGGGCCGGTACCTATTCGTCCGCCAAGGCAACGCGGAGACCCCACCCCTCATTTCTCACATGGCCCTATTCTAGCGCCACCTTCAGGCCGATTTTTAAAACACATTTTTGGACACTGCTCCTACAGTTTTTGCCCTAAAATCACGAATATCACTACACAGCATGTCTACACTCATGTCATCAACATGGATCAGGAAGATTTGGGAAAAACATTTTTGCCCTATTTGTGGAGATACGGTGGCTTATCTCCCGATTAGGGAGTCTTACTGGTAAGTAGAAGAATCTTGCCTCCTCAAACAGTAAACAAACACTGACTGCAACTTTACAACTTGCCCACAATTGTCTAACCAATCCTAAAAAGCATGTAGTTAAAATGTAATTGACAAGAAACAAAATAAGATTGACACATGTACAAAAATGTGCATGCATAGTGCCTCCTCTAACAGTAAAACACTTACTGGAACCTGTAAACATACTTTCTTAATAGTGACAGTGCTTAGCAAATATCACCAATCGCCTGTGTTCGAGTGTGATCACAAACTAGGGGTGTAACGATACATTTTAATAGCGATTCGATATTGGTTAATTCATGGCGATACGATACGATTCGATTCAATGATTTAAAATCGATATAGTAACTATTTAGCAAAGAAATTAAATCTGTGTGAAAGGTGTGGATAGTGCAGGTTTTAAGTGAAACATGTATTATTATGGATATAAATAAGTAAACACAGTGATTATCTGCCAAATACATGGACATTGTATATCGATAAACCTGCACCTTGACATGAACCCAGAGATTACACACATTTATTAATAGACCAGTGTAGCTATGGATATACGTGCAACAGTTGTAGTCCGGACATCCTGGAAAAACTAAGGGAACGCTGTCAGTCAAAGTGACTACTGGCCAATCACAGTGCGACTTTTCCGGGACTTCTCCAAGGACTCCAATTCAATTCAACAGAACCAGTTCCGATGTTGCGCGGTTCAGCTGTTCTTACAGGCTGCGTACGTAAAGACCCGCCCCCACCTACCTCTGATCGGCCTAGCAACTTCCCTATGTGTGACGCACGTGGAAGCAATGCACACGTGATCAAAGATATTTAATTAATGAAGATAGCTCATCCTCATTGGATCCACTAGAGTGCGACATGGTACACAAATCCTACAAATTGACTCCTAAGTGGGCGCCGGCTCTGACTGCAAATCTCGCGCACGTCCTGTTTACTGGTGCTATAGATCCCGCGAGAGTGTGTTGCTGGGACAGCTAAAGAGCAATAATAAAGTAGATTTTCTCCTTTGTTGTGTCGCTGAAAAAAGCCACTTTAGTATGACAATTTTGTTAATATTATGAGGCTTGTGATGATTGGGTCCAATATTTAGTTCAGTGACCATAGCTTCTGAACTATTATTTTGCTCTGTGTTCACGTTAGCTCTCCCATTGTAAATGAATAGACTCCAAACATGCTTCCGCCTCCTAAAAAGGTATCTACCTACGTCACACAGAAACGGGAAGTACAGGTCTTTTGCACCCTCTTGCTATCGCCCTCTTGGACGTGATTCCCTTAGTCCCTCGATGCACATGCATCAGAGTCGAAGGAGGCGTCTACCTTTCTATGTCATTCATTCCACTATCTGGCTGGCGTTCACTTCTTCTCTCTCTATCTGCTCACTTTGTGCTCACTAGCGCCCCCACCACAAACAGTGCAGGCGGCTGGCGTTACTGCACCCAATGTTAACTGGGGGAATACATAATGTTATGAAAAATCGATATTTGCCGTCAGTGTATCGATTATTTATTGCGGGAAGGAATAAATATATTTTTTTCTTTTTTTGCATTTCACTTTCAGAGGATATCACTGGAACGGAAAAGAGTGACTGTATGACTGGAGGAGCGATTGCAGGGATTGTGATTGCGGTGGCAGCACTGGCAGCAATACTGGGGTATTTTCTTCACTATTTGGAGATCTCTAGAAAAAGGCAGAAGACACCTTGTAAGTCTTGAATTGATTTCCTAACCAATTCATGTTTCAAATGTATATTTGTTACATCCATCCATATGTCTATAATGACAATGTGCATGCGTGTGTGCGTATGTGTGTGCGTGCATATGTAACTTTGTAACTGTGTGTAATCCACCCTTTGTCAGCCTTCTAATTGAGCCCTGACTGGCCAACCAGAAAAATCATTCACTTTTGCTACCGGGGGCGGAGTTATGCAGTGGGACAAAGTCCTTTCTTTCTTTCACCGCGGTGCGGCGATGGGCGGCACGGCCTTGGCGCAGTAAGGCGCGGCGCGGTCATATCAATTTCAATAATTATAATGAATAAGCTTCAACAAACTAGTTCACATGAACGATATCGATGTAACTAAGATATTCGATTGGGTACATATTTTAAATGGGCAGAATTACAATTAAAATACATTTTATGTAGAGAGCGAGGCTATAGTTCCTAAATATCCTGGTCAGTGCGAGTCAGCCTAGATGCACTGCTCTCTCTCTCTGCTCTCTGCCTGTTTCAGAGGATTAAACTAATTAAAACATGTATTTTTTGGGGGAAACCCCAGTTTTGCAATGTAACTTCTGTACTTTTTTGTTCCTTTTTTATTAATGTCACGTAGATGTTTTTCTTTTGGTACTTAAAATAACAATAATGAGGTTATGAAAAATCTTGTTTTTATAATGGAAGTGAATGGGGGAAAAAAGTCTTCCCTGGCTTTTTTGTGCCACCTAGTAACAGAGCGACATGGGGTGGGACTTGACAAAGGGTGAATTGCATGAGTGGGTGTGATCCAAAATGTGTTTATGCAGAAAAAGGTAGATTATGAGGGTTAACATTATTTACAATACACCTGTCACCTTTCCCCCTACAGCCATGACTGAGGAGGAGCATCTACGTAAGTAGAACATATGATGTACTTATAGTAGCAGAGTTTCACTGTATGCACTGTATCTGCCATTTCTCTGGTTAAATAATACAATTCTGGGGAATCCTGATGCGTTCCAAGGCCAATGTGGCCTAATCCCTCCATCTGGTCTTGGGTCTGCCCTGAGGTCTTCTCCCAGTGGGAGTGAGGACCTTCCGTACTCGGGAGGCTTCCGTACTATATGTCTGAACCACCTGAAGCTGGCACCTTTTCAAGTGAAGGAACAGCAACCTTGCGTCTCTCGTTGATGACCAAACATCTCACCCTATCTCTAAGGCCTCCGACACACATTTAAAGCATGTGTTTCATTCTCTATAGTCACATGGTTTTGAAGAAGCAACTTGCTTTACGGTTGCTTCATGGGAGAAGGACAGCCTTGGCTTAAGGCAAGCTTGCATTAAGCCAAAGTGGGTGCCGGGGCACCCTGGGGTGCCGTGATAAAAGTCCAGGGGTGCCTCAGAATAATTTGATAATATTTTGAATTTATGAACTTTGACCCTCTATGCTTAGTAAAACACACCTGAGTTGCACTGTACTGAGGTTATTTTTCCATCTACACCAAAACTCTTCACCAAAAATAGCAGATCTACAAGCTCACAACGTTTGTAGATCGGCTATTTTTTGGTGAACCTTTCCCCCAGAATAGGGATGCTGGGGTTCACGTGGTTAAACGTCATTTCTGTCTGCTTTGATGGAAACGAATATTTCTCTGTGACATACTGTAAGTACTAGTAGCCTATCGTATCTAAGGTGGAAAGATTTGCATCAAATAATATGATGTAAGATTTGCATATTTATATCAAAAAATATGATGCAAGATTCTAAAAATTAACAGTGTAATTCAGGGTTGCCGTGGATGAAAAAAGTTAATTACAGGGTAGGGACGACCAAATGGAGATTTTTTCTTAACCGATAACCGTATGGGCCTTATCAGTTAATTAACCGTTAAGGAGATGTGTTAAAAAATGCGCTGTTTTAGCGATTTAAAAAAGGAAAATACACCAGTTTTTCCCCATAATAAAGTGCACGTGCACACATAGACAAAGGGGGCTCGAGCCACTGTCCTTTTATCCGTCTGTAAAAAGTGCCCTCTTCAGACCATGACCATGGGCTCGGTTGGGCTCGGCGTGCCCACACTTCTCAAGCTGTACGCACACGCGACCACATGCACGCACGCACACGCACGTGCACGCACGTCGTGAAGTTGTGTGACGGCTCGACGGCTCGGTCAACACTTCAATCCCCTACCTGTCTGCTTCGCGTTATTGGAAATCACACCGCAGTTCTGGGCGGAGCCGTTTGTTTACACATCCGTCGGCAGGTTAGTTACTCAGAGCGTTAGTTTCACTGAGGTTAGGGTTAGGTTTAGGGTTAGGCATAATTAAGGTTAGGGTTAGGGTTAGGCATAGTTTTACTGAGGTTAAGGTTAGGGTTAGAGTTAGGGTTAGGTTTAAGTGATCGCACCTCCGTGCGGTCCAAGCGAACAAAAAGGAGCGCTCCCTAGCGCCAGTTCAGCCAATCAAAAGCTTCCATGGGCGGGGTTTGCCCAGAACTGCGGTGTGATTTCCAATCACGCGTCTGCTTTGCATAACAATACTCTGGTAGCCAGGCTCACACTTGTATATGCGACCAGCATATACTTTCGCCTAGCATTCTTTGCAGACTTTTAGCTCCTTTCGGAACCTCTCCCTCCGCTATGCAGCTCCTCACTCTTCATGTCTCATTTTGTCAGAGCTGCATAGCAGAGGGAGAGGTTCCGAAAGGAGCTAGCACACTTTACTGTGTGTGGGTGAGTCTATAAAGTCTATGTAAACTAAAATTATTGCCTCCACCAGCCGAAGGCAGGGGGATAGTAGGTTTTCGCCCCTGTCCGTCCGTGCGTGCGTCCGTCCGTCCGTCCGTCCGTCCTTCGAGTTTGTTACCAGCTAATCTCCGCCGCCGTTGGCTTGGTCGCTGCCAAAATGAGCACACACACTCCCTGGATGCCAATTCAGAACCTCTGCCCCACACTTTTAAAATGGCCCATTTCTAGCGCCACCATGAGGCCGATGTTTGCAAAATACATTTCTGTACACTACTCTTAGAGATTTTTGTCTAAAAATCCTACAAATCGGTAGGCAGTATCTCGACAGTCATGTGATTCACACGGATCTGTCTGATTTTCCATATTCCATCCTGATTGGCTAAGATTGGCTTCCAAAGTTAGTAGGATTGGGCCGTTTTTAACAAAATGCCTCAAATCACATACGCAGAGTGCAATTATCATGAAATCATGCACACACTTTCCCACTAGGCAGAGGAAGAAATGCCTCATGGTGGCGCTATAACAGACCGATTTGTGTTACCTATAACTCCACCGATCAGTTTCAAACTTTGTAAGCACACTTCCTAGAGGCCAAGGAAAAACCCATTCCTTGCATTTTTCACATCAGCCTTTTATAGCGCCACCAGGAGGCCGACTTATGTAAGACACATTCTTTGCTATTACTCCATCAGATTGTCTCCAACAATCATGCAAATCAGTACACAGTATCTCTATAGTCATGTGATCAAGTCTGATCCGTCTGATATTTCATATTCCATCCTAATTGGCTAATATTGGCTTCAAAAGTTTGCAGGATTGGTCCGTTTTTGAACAAATGCCTCAAATCATGCATGCAGTGTCCGACTGCCATGAAAGGTCTAACATTGGCGAAGAACACGTCACCCTTTTTACATTGGCCTATTATAGCACCACCAGGATGCCTGGCCTGGTGGAGACCTGTGCTCGGAAGAGCACTAGATTCTATTTTTATATGAAACTTAAAGGAAAATACATAAATTGAAACTAAAATAAAAACAACAAATTAACAATGTAACTAAATAATAAGAAATATAATTACATTAAAAATGTTGTATTATACAATATTAGCACAGAGCGACAGGCATGCGTGCGCACGTGTGCGCGCGCATGTGACATGCATGTGACGTCATGAATTTAGAGGGCCACCACTTCAAAAATCACACCACTGCCCAAACCCGATTCGTGTTGGATTAGTTTAACCTGAGGACCCCATGGGTAAAGTATAAAGATCACTGAGGTTGTCTGTTTTATTTTGAATCCTGTGCGAATTCAATTGACCATGTCTGTAATAATCACGGATGACGTGGGGTAAAGATTACAGGCCGTTTTACCTACCATAATAATCACTTCACAGACATCCTCTGATAAAGCTTTTTTTATGCTGGGTTTAGTTTTTTCAGCATGAGGGAATACAGCCCGGCGGATGAAGGAATGCCACACACACACACGCACACACAATTGTGGACAATGGATTATTGGCCGAGTTTCCCAAAGCGATTTTAGCCCATCATAGCTCACGCATGGTCGTAGAGACCAAGCCCCGACCTTCATGTTCCCGTGTTTGCATTGGTTCGGGCAGAGCGACTTATTTAGCCCCCTACAACTACACCAACATTCAGATTTCACAAAGTGCTTAATAAAGTCTCACTCCTGTCTAAATATGGTACAGCATTATATAATTACCCGTATCCTCCATGTTCTATAATAAGAAGCCTTTTTATCCGATCGCGTTCTGTTTTCCCATGTATTTCCTGGCGTTTCCCATGTGCACCAACCCCAATGAGATAAACAGACAGTGATCGGATAAAAAGGCTTCTTATTAAAGAAAACAGAGGATACGGGTAATTATAGAAAGCCGTACCGTATTTAGACAGGTGTGAGACTTTATTAAGCACTTTGTGAAATCTGAATGACGGTGTAGTTAAATAAGTCGCTCTGCCCGAAACCATATGAACACGGGAACATGACGATCGGGGTTTGGTCTCTACGACCATGCGTGAGCTACGTTGGGCTTAGGATGGGCTAAAATCACTTTGGGAAACCCGGCCATCTCCGTAAAATAAATAAAACACAGATATCGCTTATCCTGTCTGAATCTGCCATAATAATCACAGGGGACGTGGGGTAAAGATTAGATTACCCCACGTCCTGAGGTAATGTTAGTCCAACGCAAATCGGGCTATGGTCGATTCGCACAGGATTAAAAAAACTTAAGTGATTTCACCTGCGGACCCTAGGTAAAGCCTATCCCGTGCGAATCGGGCTTTAGTGTATGTACACCACAGAGGATATCAGATAACAATTAAATAAATAATATTGGTATATGATGCATAATAAAAGTATATATAATAAGAAATAATACATTTGGATGTATCCTGCTCCATATATGACACAGTTCCAGTTTTTCAGTTTCTTATTCAGGTTTGAGCCAATAAAAAAATATATATTATGCGATTAACTACACAAATTGTGTGTTAATTACAATTAAGAGGAGAGAAGGAGTCCCGCACACTGTCTTCACTTACAATCAAACTTTATTCAGCAACGTTTCGGTCTCTCATCAGGCATAAAAATGCCTGATCTGAGGTCTGAAGAGACCGAAACATTGCTGAATAAAGTTTGATTGTAAGTGAAGACAGTGTGCGGGACTCCTTCTCTTCTCTCAGTATCTATTACACTGTTCCAACGCACCTGTCCTAGTAGGTGTGCAATAGGACCTCTCTTCTAATTAATTACAATTTAAAAAAATGTAATCGCTGACAGCCCTAAATACGCACACCTACACAGTAAATGTATATGTTGTTTGCAAGAGTTAACATAACACTGTGTTACTTACTTAGCTGTAACCTTTCCCCCTACAGCTCTGAATACGGTTCCAAGTGTAGGTAAGTACAATATATACTATTCCACACTTCGCAGAGGGGCCAGAATGGCAAAATCCCAGTCGCCCTTTGTGACAAGGCGAGACTTTGGAACCTTAAATGGGGCCCTACTGGATGACTTCAGGCTGCGGCCTGGCTTATATACCCTGGTGGATTGAAACGAAAATCGTTAACTTTTTCATAAAAGCATGAAACGTGGTACACTTGTACAGTTTGGGGCCCTGAACCTTTCCAGATATGGAGCCATTGCAAAAACACCATGCCATGCCGGCCAATTTGCTTTCTGTCATTACCAAATATTGTATTTTGCATCATAACTCCATACTTCAATATACTGATTGTATTGATCAAAAAGGTAGATTAAGAGAGTTAACATTATTTGTAATACACCTGTCACCATTCCCCCTACAGCAAAACATGAGGAGGTGGATCTAGGTAAGTAGAACATAGATTGTGTGTGTGTGTGTGTGTGTGTGTGTGTGTGTGTGTGTGTGTGTGTGTGTGTGTGTGTGTGCGTGCGTGCGTGCGTGCGTGCGTGCGTCACAACATTTTAAATTTTTTGACAGGGGTCTGTGCGAGCCAGACAGATGCCCCTTGCGGGCCACCTATTGGGGAACCCTGCACTACAGCCACGAATGAGGAAGAGGGTCCATGTAAGTAGAACATGTAACAACAATGTAAAGGACAGGGTAATTTTTTAAAGAGGGATACCACAGGAGAAAATGTATAAGCCCTGTTATAAAATGCCTTGACCCTCCCTCCGAATGGGGGGAAAAAAATCAATGAACCTCCTCAAGCATTAAAAAAAAGATTGACCCTCCCCTAACATAACATGACATTTACCACAGTAAATTTATTCCTAAAACCTGAGCTTATTCCTAACAAGTGATAAAAATGAATTTGGCTGCCATAAGTGAAATTCAAAATGGTGAACCAGCCGAACACCAGACTGAGAGTCGAATGACAAACACGTATGCTATCCAGATGGGTTGTATATAGAGGCTGTGAGACTTTTATATTGATGTAATGCTTGTCATCCAGGATAGAACATAAAAGAAGTGGACGTTTAGCATGAGGGAGAGGATATACCCAGAACAGGGAATTACTGCATAGACTACAGAGAAAACAAAGTTACACACATGTACAAAGACAAACCAAAGACAGCTGCCATTAACTGCTGTTGATTGCCCTATGTGTCAAAATCAGGGTCAAATTCGCATTTTCACTTCAATATACTTATTGTATTGATAAAAACATTTCTTTATGCAGAAAGAGGTAGATTAAGAGTGTTAACATTATTTGTAATACACCTGTCACCTTTACCCCTACAGCCATAAATGAAGAGGAGGGTGTAGGTAAGTAGAACATCCATGATGTACTTATATATGCTGTAGCAGAGTTCCACTGTATGCACTGCATCTGCCTTTTCTCTGGTTTCTAATGGTTAAATACAATTCTGGGGAATCCTGAGGCATTAACGTAAACTTCAAAAAAATAAAAATAATAATAATCTTAGCCAATCGGGATGGACTATGAAAAATCTAAGCGATCCGTCTTGATCACATGACTATAGAGATCATGTGTGCCGATTTGTGTAAAATTTTGATAACATCGGAAGGAGTAATATAAGATGTTTTACATAAGTCGGCCTGCTGGTGGTGCTATAAAAGGCATATGTGACAAATGTAGGGCAAAGTTCTTTTTTCCTTGGCCTCTAGGGAGTGCACATTCAAAGTTTTACCCAGATGGTGCAGTTATAGGTAAAAACACGGATTGGCCTGTTATAGGGCCACCATGGGGCTGATTTGAAAAATTCCAAGTGGCATTTATAGAGAGACAGTGAGTGAACAGTAATTATAATCATGAAGTATTATGAGTGCTTATGCTGTAATTATAGAGCAAGCATATTACATTGCATACATTCCCCCTACAGCAAAACATGAGGAGGTGGATCTAGGTAAGTAGAACATAGATTGTGTGTGTGTGTGTGTGTGTGTGTGTGTGTGTGTGTGTGTGTGTGTGTGTGTGTGTGTGTGTGTGTGTGTGCGTGCGTGCGTGCGTGCGTGCGTGCGTGCGTGCGTGCGTGCGTGCGTGCGTGCGTGCGTGCGTGCGTCACAACATTTTAAATTTTTTGACAGGGGTCTGTGCGAGCCAGACAGATGCCCCTTGCGGGCCACCTATTGGGGAACCCTGCACTACAGCCACGAATGAGGAAGAGGGTCCATGTAAGTAGAACATGTAACAACAATGTAAAGGACAGGGTCATTTTTTAAAGAGGGATACCACAGGAGAAAATGTATAAGCCCTGTTATAAAATGCCTTGACCCTCCCTCCGAATGGGGGGAAAAAAATCAATGAACCTCCTCAAGCATTAAAAAAAAGATTGACCCTCCCCTAACATAACATGACATTTACCACAGTAAATTTATTCCTAAAACCTGAGCTTATTCCTAACAAGTGATAAAAATGAATTTGGCTGCCATAAGTGAAATTCAAAATGGTGAACCAGCCGAACACCAGACTGAGAGTCGAATGACAAACACGTATGCTATCCAGATGGGTTGTATATAGAGGCTGTGAGACTTTTATATTGATGTAATGCTTGTCATCCAGGATAGAACATAAAAGAAGTGGACGTTTAGCATGAGGGAGAGGATATACCCAGAACAGGGAATTACTGCATAGACTACAGAGAAAACAAAGTTACACACATGTACAAAGACAAACCAAAGACAGCTGCCATTAACTGCTGTTGATTGCCCTATGTGTCAAAATCAGGGTCAAATTCGCATTTTCACTTCAATATACTTATTGTATTGATAAAAACATTTCTTTATGCAGAAAGAGGTAGATTAAGAGTGTTAACATTATTTGTAATACACCTGTCACCTTTACCCCTACAGCCATAAATGAAGAGGAGGGTGTAGGTAAGTAGAACATCCATGATGTACTTATATATGCTGTAGCAGAGTTCCACTGTATGCACTGCATCTGCCTTTTCTCTGGTTTCTAATGGTTAAATACAATTCTGGGGAATCCTGAGGCATTAACGTAAACTTCAAAAAAATAAAAATAATAATAATCTTAGCCAATCGGGATGGACTATGAAAAATCTAAGCGATCCGTCTTGATCACATGACTATAGAGATCATGTGTGCCGATTTGTGTAAAATTTTGATAACATCGGAAGGAGTAATATAAGATGTTTTACATAAGTCGGCCTGCTGGTGGTGCTATAAAAGGCATATGTGACAAATGTAGGGCAAAGTTCTTTTTTCCTTGGCCTCTAGGGAGTGCACATTCAAAGTTTTACCCAGATGGTGCAGTTATAGGTAAAAACACGGATTGGCCTGTTATAGGGCCACCATGGGGCTGATTTGAAAAATTCCAAGTGGCATTTATAGAGAGACAGTGAGTGAACAGTAATTATAATCATGAAGTATTATGAGTGCTTATGCTGTAATTATAGAGCAAGCATATTACATTGCATACAGTATTTATCCAAAACCATTCAATTTTAACCTGACTGCGCCACATGGTGGCAGTAGTGCGTACCGCCCTACTTTACCATCTGAGATCTCTCGGGGGGAGTTGATAACACTTGAGCGATCCCAGATGATGGTAAGCAGAGCGGTATGCAGCCAGGCATACGCACTGCTGCCATAATCTGGCGCAGTCAGGTTAATTAAATGTGGTTTTGAGAGTAATATCTGTAATGTGGGTCTGAAAGAGATAGGTGGAGTGCCCAAGACAACATCCAATAGAGAGGCCTTAACATTAAATGGGGTTTCGGGAGTAATTCCAGTAACCTGGGTCTGAACAAGGTGGGCGGGGTGCCCTATAACAGCCAATGGAGAAGCCTTACCATTAAATGGGGTTTTGGGAGTAATTCATTCCAGTAACCTGGGTCTGAACGAGGTGCCCTAGACAACAGCCAATACAGAAGCCCTACCATTCAATGGGGTTTTGGGAGTAATTCCTGCAATCTGGGTGAGCTGGGTTGCAGAAATTGTACAATTCCACACCTTTGAATGAGGGGATTTTTGTGCAATTTCTCCCCATCGAATGGAGAGATGCATAGTAGATCGGGTGATAAGATTCAGATATATTTGCCTCTCCAGTAGAGGTAGGACGTTCACGAACGAATCGAGTCTTTTGAACAGCTCTTTGAAATTAACGATAGGATTCGGTTCACAGTAGGGAGCCGTTCCTTTTTAATGAACAGTGGTGGGAAAAGTACTCAATTTCTTTACTTAAGTAAAAATATCAAACTGCAAAAGTAGAAGTTTGGAATGTTAATGTACTCGAGTAAAAGTGAAAAAGTATTGGTATCAAAATGTACTTAAAGTACCAATATTATAACGTACTCATTATGCAGAATGTCCGATTTCACAGGTTTTCCAATGAGTAAAATATAGAAAGATCATTTGAAAATAGCAGATCTACAAGCCGGGCCCGGTGCCACGGGGGGGCCTGGGGGTGCAAAGCCCCCTGAGTTGCAAGTTAGGCCCCCTTAGTTTATATTCTGTAAATTATTCTGTAAATTATAAAGTTAAGAAAATATCAAAAACCAAAAAGATATTGGCTGAATATTATTATTGTCATAGAGATTACAATAACAGTATTGAAACACAGTTTCAATACTGTTAATTATCTGATGATTATTATCAGCAGCTGGCGCAGCAGCACAGCTCCCGTAATCCCCAATTTAAAATCACCTAAAACACAGGCAGAAGCCAGCACCATAGACAGAGCTGTGTTCCTCTTCCGTTCGCGGGAAATAGACAAAACGCGCAAAATAAATCCCAACACAAAAGAGTTCGCAGGGTAAAGATGGACATCAGAAAGTGGTTTAGTAAAAAATAAAGAAGACAGTGGCTACCTGTCGGCAAGTAGGCTTAGCCCTGCCCTGTAGCAGCGGATTTCTCGTTTAATGAAGGGATCTGACTGGAATAGCCTATGCAGTGATTACTGATCCTGCCTTTTGTTTTCATGTCGTGAGTATAGTAGGCTATTGGTTATAGTTCTAATGCCGACAGGAGCCTTCACTGAAACGACATGCATGATATGCGTGACTGCGTCCATCAAGGAACATAATATGAAATTCTTACTATGGAAGGAATAGAACGATATCAACTTGACTGGTAAGTGTTGCAATTTAGCTGGCTAATTGCTTCTGCTGGTTTTATTTATCTGTCATGTCTGAGACAGACGCATAGGCTATTTTAGGCTATAGGCTTAATTCCTCTATCATTGTATTTGTATTTGTATAATTGTAGAAAAAAGTCTGCCGAACGCACATTGCATTCAGACCACGGAACTGCGGTGTTGCCAGGTTTTCTATTATAAGCGACTTTGGTCTTGTTTCTTGTAAAGTCTCTTGTTGCCATGTTTGCTTATTATAAGTTACTTTGGTCTTGTTTTCCTGTCTTGTTGCCAGGTTTGCTTATTATAAGCGACTTTGATTTTGTTTTCCTGTGTAGTTGCTTATTTGGCATTGCTTTCAAGATTAATTCTGAAACTAGCTGATGTAATACAGCTAAAGGGTGAAAATGGTTGCTTCTTTTGGGCTTGTTTTCATAGACCTGTTCACTTGTTTCCCTCACAGAAAAAAAAATGTTGCAACTCTCTCAGTGAGAGAAAGTGAACACATTGCATATTAGGGGTAACTTGCCCCCTCACAATTTTCAAAAGCCCCCTTAGTCATTTCATCCTGGATCCGGGCCTGCTACAAGCTCACAATGCGTCGCAACACTTGTAGATCGGCTATTTTCAAATGGCAGGTTTGTATATATGTCAGAAATAAATGTACATAGGGTTGAAGTTATTTGTAATTATAATCAACATCTACAAAGTAACTAATAGAATGAGCCAGTCTTTTGAAAGGCTCTTTGACAGGAACGGATCACAGAGATCCGGCTCACTTCAAAGAGCCATAAATCCCATCTCTAGTCTCCAGACAGATGTTTTTCTTTTTTTAGTTTTTAACCTTCTAATTTGCATAACAAATGGCTACCAATTTTGCACTATTTCTTCAATAACTCTATAACAAAGCAGGCTAAACTGACAAATAAAGTGTATATATACAGTATATCTATGAGGGTCAGACAGTGTATGTTAGGTATTTTTAATGTAATTAGTGGTAGGACTACTCCTAAATATGCAAATTAGAGGCCACCATTACAGACAACAGTTTAGTACTCAAAGGGGTTATTTTCTTTTCTTTTCAACTTGCTGTATAATGAACCCATGTAAAAAATCCTGGTAAAACATACATTTGGTTCCTGTCGACCAAAAATATCTGCAGAAATTCTGGCGGATTTGAATTTGGCAAAAAAGTGGCTTCAAAACACAAGTGTTTCGAACAAAACACCTGTTTATTTAGGTCTGAAAGGAGGAACTCCTTCCTATGGGGGAATCGTCAGATTGCACCAAAATACAGAAAAAAAGGTACGTCAGCTCCCGTAGGACAATGTCCCATTGGCCATAGGGGATGTCAATCAAGTCTCGGGGCGAGGGGACCTCCCCCTATAAGACCCGTGACATCCTTCTGTTCGATCTCTTAAAAAGCCTTTCTGCTCCAATTCTAACAGAGGGCCGAGACCGGAAGGAGTTCCTCCTTTCAGATCTAGGTGTTTCGTTCGAAACACTTGTGTTTATTAGCGGTCTTCCAGTCGGAACGCCTTCCTGTAATGGGGTACGTAAACCGTGTGATGAAGGCCAACATCTAACCACCTCCTATGACTGCAGCCAGGACAGGTCCCCTCCAAGGGAAGTCCCAGTCCACAAACCCCCAGACCCTAGGGACTACAGGGGCGGAGGTGGAAAGGAAAGTAGGGGTCCTTTCTACCCTATCAATAGGGGAAAGGAGGCCCCCCCACCCTAGAACCTCAACAAGCAGGTTAGGGAAATTCTCAGAAGATGAGGGACCCCCCAATAAGAGCAAGGCCTTACTGAAGGGCTCCCAAGAAGGGAACTACAAGGGAACCCAACCTAAAGCAAATAAAGAAGGGGCAGCAGCAAACCAGAGGGTACTACAGCAGCGGGCACCACAGGCTGATCCACCACTCAAGCTGCAAGGGTTACGGACACAACAAGCGTCCTACCCAACCCCCATCAACAAGAGGACCCCCTACCAGAGGTCCCAAGAGGGAAGCGGGTCTCTTCGCATGAAAGGAGGAGCCGAAGGACCGACAGGTCCCGGCACCAAGCCTCTCAACAAGAATAACCACACCGTTCCCCCAAAAACACTCTCGAACGAGTCCTCCTGACGACTCTTGTCCAGGAGTGGAACCAAACACCGGAACAACCGTTCAGCGTGTCCCTATCCTCCTAAGTCCCTCAACAAGAAGGTCTACCCGTCCTACAGGACCAAGACCCAACCCAAGCCTTCCCTCCAAGCAAGGAGGAAAGAGAAGATCAGGACGCCAAGGTCGGACTCTCTCCACCACAGCCCTGGAGCCCAGTTCGACTCCGGTCCGTTCCACCTCGCTCCTGGCCGCATCATGTGCCAGGATGAGCTGAAGAAAAATCTCCTGTCCGGTCCATCCTTTCCCCAGTCAATGAGGTCCAGCCAGTGGCAGACCTCCAGTGTCATGATGTGGTCCATGGCCCTGCCAGCCCAAGCCACTTGCGTGTGAGGTCAGGAAAGTCAGGAGATCCATGGCCGTCCTGAGCTCGGCCTGGATGCAGGATCTTGACGTATTCCGCCAGGAGCGCCACCGCGTTGAGGGCCCGGATGGAATGCCCCGACGATCTGTAGGACTCCCTGCAGGCCGTGGAGACAAGCCTCTGTCGGGGATCCATGTGGAGGGGATGGATGCCCGAAAGGATGAAGGGCTCCTCACGCCTGGCTGCTGAGCCGCGAAGCGCAAGTGGAGGGAGGAAGCCAGAGCGGGGTGGATGTCCCCCTCAAACTCCGTGGAGAAGCCGAGTGGAGCCGGGTCACGGTGGGAGGCCCAGGGTCCTTGGACCCAGCTCTGAAGCCCCGCTACGGTGGGGAGGCGCGCCATCTTCGCTGGTGGTGGAGGAGCATGGTCCTTTGAACCTGCAGGCTGCTCCCGTACAGGGACGGGGAGGCCCTGCAGCCTGGTAGCCCTCTCCAGATCGCCCAGGGTTCCATGGAGAGGCCAGCGGGGGTGGTGGCGGCGGCAGCTCCTCCGACAGCAGACAGGGCCGCCTCGGGTGGCAGATGCGGACAGTCTTCAGCGGGTGCCTGCGGGCTCGGCACGGTGATACCCGCAGGCGCGCCGCTGCCGTTGGTCGGGGAGGCAGCAAGGCCTGCCTCGGGTCCCGGCACACTGCCGCTGAGCCAGGTTGAACCAGCTCCGGAGGGGCAGACAGGCCTGCCTCTGAGGTCCCCAGAGTGGCGTGGGGTCCCTCCTCCGCCGCCATGGAGAAGGTCATGGAAGGCAGCGGGGAGACAGAGAGGGAGATGGAATCGAGGATGGGGGAGGGGAAGTGGTCACAGGGGACCCATCCTCCGCCTGAGCGGCGCACGGCCGCTGTCGAGCTGGGGCGAGGTGCCACTCGGGGAGTAAAAGTCCTCCTCCTCGATGTCTCCTCTTCGCTGGTCGAAGAATCGGAAGAGGAAGATTCCGGGTCCTCGGGCAAGGCGGGGGTCTCCTTGGTGTCCGTGTGCCTGTACTGCAGGCCGGAGAGGAGGCACGCCATATAGAAACGTCCGTGCCTCTGGGCTGGTGACATCCTGCGGCAAAGCCTGCACGCAGGTCTGTCCTCCATGCCGTCAGCTGCATGTTGCCACCCGAGGCAGACGATACACTGTGGGTGGGGGTCGTCCGCGTCTAGCTTGAGTTTGCAGCCTTCTGTGACGCAGTGTGGAAAAGGGCTAGCAGTTGCCATTGCCACGGTCAATCCTTCGCCGAAAAGCACAGGGTCTGTGAGGCGGGGGGCAAACAAACAAGCAGAGGGTAAACAGGCAGCAGCAAAACGTCTGGTAAACGTAGGCTAATCAAGCTAGCCGCAACACAGTGGAAAGCAGAGCTAGCAACAAGTTAGCACAACAAGGTTGCAAAGTTAGCAAGGCTACGAGCAGCGGCTAAGGCTAGGCTAGGCTGGGCTAGGGCAGCTAACACAACAATAGGTTACCAAACGGAGAAGTGATCGCTGGAAGCAGAGAACAGAGAAGAAAAGTGCCGAAGCCGACGGACTTGTTCTAGTACGGCGCTTTCGTCTATCTTCAGCACGTTTACAACTTCTCTGTGAAGAAAGCAAGTGAAGAAATACGTTGAATGAGTAGCTGCGAGAATCATGTCTGTATGCTATGCATGGAGCAGAAATGGTGAAAGAGATCGAACGGAAGGACGTCACGGGTCTTATAGGGGGAGGTCCCCTCGCCCCGAGACTTGATTGACATCCCCTATGGCTAATGGGACATTGTCCAACGGGAGCTGACGTACTTTTTTTCTGTATTTTGGTGTAATCTGACGATTCCCCCATAGGAAGGAGTTCCGACTGGAAGACCGCTAAATAAACGGTCTGTAGAGACCAATGGGGCTCCCTTTGTACATAATTATAATTACAGTTATTATCCGGATGAAGATTGGATTGTAAAGTTTTCATTAGGGGCCCAATTTGAGCAAAATGGTTAAAATCATGAATAGGCCTGTCAGAATGAAATTCGTTTTTCGACTATAATTCGAATATTAAAGAAATGGATGAAAGTCGAATGCTTCAATTACTATTCGAAATGTAAAAAAAGAAAAAAAAGTTTATATAAAAAAAGTAAACAAAAAAACATTTTTCCTGACCTCCCATTGCGAAAATAAATGCTTTCATCAAGTCACAAATGATCAACAATTTACGTTTGTACATGGCATGCACTGCAGTGGACACAGAGGAAGTTATGCCACAGCACTTTGTGTGTGAGAAACCCGACACCACCGTTTGCATCGCTGCTGTCCGGAGCTCTCCTCTGCCCTCTCGTCTCATTTCTTCATAGATTAGCTGGTTAGCTACTTGGCTATTTCTCCTGCTGTTTCCAAGCGTCAGTTGAAAGTAACATTTAAGAAACTTATGACAACAGCGGACAGCCAAAGACTAATGTAATATGTGTCTGTCAGTAACATAGAGGAGCTGGCTTTTATGCTCTGTTCCTCTCTCTCGGTGCACTGTTCTGTTCTGGTACACTGGGAAGACACGCTGTCTAAACAAGCTATTTAGCTGCTAGCCACGCCTCCGCTGATCTACAAGCCCACAGCCTGTCAATGATGCAATGTAATTAGGGCTTGTAGCTTAGCTTTTTTTCCCAGCCTGTTATAGCATCTGAATTTGCGCACATAATGTGCTTATTATTTTACAACTATACATTTTATAAATATATATATATATATATATATATATATATATACATTTTATATATTATATAACATATTCAACTATTTTCGAAAAATTATAAAAATGAATGAATGAAATTCAGAGGCAAACTGACAGCTCTAATCATGAACATAATTTTCCGATTGCCATGAACATTTTTACGCAGATTCCCACTGGGTCCAAGTTTTCCTTTGTGTTGCGTTTTCGTTGCATAACACGTTTTTGTTGATAGTGTTAGACCAAATTTGTCCAAACTTTGCCCACATTGGTACACATTATCCCTGAAGTCATGTTATGAAGATTCATCTGAAAGTATTGTAGGAATTTGAAAACCTGACAAAGTGTTCAGGAGGGGCACGTTTGCACAGATGCCACAGGCATTTATAGCCGGGGAGCCACAGGCCCAAAAACTCAAAGAATAGGGTTTTACCTGTGACATGTTTTTTCTATTAATTTGGTCATTAAGGTACACAGAATGAGAGGCCTTCTCTGTCGGAAACATTGCGGAAAAAAAGTCATGGCCATTTGTATCACTGTCCCATCGACTTCACTATACAGGAAAGAAACACACCAAAATAAATATGCTTTAAGTAGCATGTGAGGGGTCAAACTAGGGGTTCTTGATGATTCTAAATCCATTGCAAGCATTTGTTTTGCATGAAAAACATTCCTTGGGCTAGAAAACGGACCAAAATAACGGTAAAAAGTGATGACTCATCACTTTTCACAGGTTTGAGAGGCTGAAATCTAGCCCAAGGAATGTTTCCCATGCAAAACAAATGCTTGCAATGGATTCAGAATCATGAAGAACCCCTAGTTTGACCCCTCACATGCTACTTAAAGCATATGTTTGGGTGTTTTTTTCCAGTATAGTGAAGTCAATGGGAAACTTTTTTTTCGCAATGTTTCCGGCAGAGCAGGCCTCTCATTCTGTGTACCTTATTGACCAAATTAATTGGTTAAAACAAAAATTTGGAGTATGTCATGACATCACAGGTCTTCTCTCATTTTGGCACAGTGGCTCCCCAGCTAATTGCTGGACCTAGAGGTGAGAAAGTTTGAATGCACACTCCCAGTAGGCCAAGGAATAACTTCCAATCAAAAGTATTCACATTGTCCATGGCGTCAGTTTTAGCTACCTGGCCTGCTGGAGACCTTCTAGTTTTATACTCAATTCATACTAATACATTTATCTTTTTTTTTGTTTTGCCAGATCCTAACATCCAGCACCCTGGTGTAGAATGTGGCTGCTGTCAGATGAAGCCTATTGTGGGGACCAGGTATAAGTGTACCGTGTGTCCTAACTATGACCTGTGTTCTGCCTGTCAGTCCACTGGGCTTCATAAGGAACACGGTCTGAGGTCCATCCAGTCCCCACAGGTCAGAATATAATCATTACTGTCAGCAGAAACCTCATAATTCCATAATTATGTAAAATCTTATGTTTGACTGTCCCCACGAAATGCATAGAAAACTGCATTTTGACAGTTATACGTACTGTATAACACACAATACAAACACGACAGGTCTTACACCTGCACAGATGGATACGGTAATGACATTTGTCTGTGCCTATGTATAGCAGCATCAACAAAGAAAGAAATACTGATCGTCAATTCTCTCTCTTTTGTCTTTAAGGAAGCAAACACGGTTGCAAGACCACAGAAGGGAGGTGAAGGTATGTATCTTGCCAGAAGACACATTAGACATATTATTAGGATCCGAGTCCTGCACCAATAACAAATTGCAAAGATTAGCCTAAACATACTCATGTATTCTTGATGTAAATGGTCTTGAAAGGGGCGTGGCCTAATGGCTGAAGTTAAATGTTAGTGTTTAGGCCGAATCAAGGCGAAACTCCCGGAAAAAAGGGGAGTCCCTTTGGACCCATGACCCGGTCATTGCTGCTTGCAGCTTTAATTATATTTATTCCTCATGTGTGCAAAGTATACTTTGTAATTGGTTTCAAGTGCTTTATAAATAAAGTTATTCTAAACTTAAGATGATGGCTACAATCAGTAGCGCTTTGGGGGCCAGGTGTGGCCAGAAATATTTCCCCACATGCACGCGCACGGACGGCACCGAACTGTGCACGAGCGTGTAAACGCGTGCATACCCCCCCGCGAGAGCCGCGACAACCCCCCACCCCGCGAATCCGCGATAACTACAAGCGATACTTTAATCAGTAGCTACAACTTTGCATAACAGGTTTCTAGTGGTGAATGTGTGAGCGTCCTCAAGCCTCTATTCATATGGATATATAGCCTACTTTAACACCTAGGTTTCCAGCTGTGACTGCATGTGCGTGTGTCGATGTGTGTGTGTCCTCATATATGGCTCCATATTACTGTGGTATTTAGTGTTTGAGATTCGTTCAAGGCAAACTTTGTTTCTCTAGCCTACTGCAGCGCTGTATTTTCTAAATGAAGTAAAAGAAAGTAGAACATAAAATCTTAAGTAACAATGCAAATGTAATTAAGACTAGAAAACTATTGTTTTCCCACCATTAGATCTGCTGACATCCTTTCTATCTAAATAGCCTCTAGAGGCGTGTGCACGCGTGTGCACGTGACGTCAATAAATGACCGTCCGCCCGGGAAAAAAAATCCCAAAGCACCACTGGCTACAATGTTGATGATGATTGAAAAAAGAACAATAATAATGTATCATTGATATCATGAGCCCAATATCGTGTATCATATTGGCGAATAAGTGTATTGTGACACCCCTAACCCTTCTCCAAACATGACATGACAGCCTACATAAGACAAATTAGGCTATCAATTTTGCATGGCCTGATCATTTTCGTTTTATTTGTGGAGTTGGGCTGACATTATGCACAACTGTCCATATAGCTCCAAATTAATCATGCACAGAATTACTTCCATAACAGTTATAAATTGGTCATTGTAACCTACCTGGCGTTAACATTATTTTTAATACACCTGTCACCTTTCACCCTACAGCCATGAATGAGGAGATCGACCGTAAGTAGAACATCTATGATGTACTTATATATGCTGTAGCCTAGTTCCACTGTATAACTGCATCATTGCTCTTGTTAAATAGATTTGAAGACCTTAGTCGAGTTGCTTGGTGCCCTCAGCCCAGGGGATCAACAAGCCCACAGCCTGTCAATGATGCAATGTAATTAGGGCTTGTAGCTTAGCTTTTTTTCCCAGCCTGTTATAGCATCTGAATTTGCGCACATAATGTGCTTATTATTTTACAACTATACATTTTATAAAAATATATATATAAATATATATATATATATATATATATATATATACATTTTATATATTATATAACATATTCAACTATTTTCGAAAAATTATAAAAATGAATGAATGAAATTCAGAGGCAAACTGACAGCTCTAATCATGAACATAATTTTCCGATTGCCATGAACATTTTTACGCAGATTCCCACTGGGTCCAAGTTTTCCTTTGTGTTGCGTTTTCGTTGCATAACACGTTTTTGTTGATAGTGTTAGACCAAATTTGTCCAAACTTTGCTCACATTGGTACACATTATCCCTGAAGTCATGTTATGAAGATTCATCTGAAAGTATTGTAGGAATTTGAAAACCTGACAAAGTGTTCAGGAGGGGCACGTTTGCACAGATGCCACAAGCATTTATAGCCGGGGAGCCACAGGCCCAAAAACTCAAAGAATAGGGTTTTACCTGTGACATGTTTTTTCTATTAATTTGGTCATTAAGGTACACAGAATGAGAGGCCTTCTCTGTCGGAAACATTGCGGAAAAAAAGTCATGGCCATTTGTATCACTGTCCCATCGACTTCACTATACAGGAAAGAAACACACCAAAATAAATATGCTTTAAGTAGCATGTGAGGGGTCAAACTAGGGGTTCTTGATGATTCTAAATCCATTGCAAGCATTTGTTTTGCATGAAAAACATTCCTTGGGCTAGAAAACGGACCAAAATAACGGTAAAAAGTGATGACTCATCACTTTTCACAGGTTTGAGAGGCTGAAATCTAGCCCAAGGAATGTTTCCCATGCAAAACAAATGCTTGCAATGGATTCAGAACCATGAAGAACCCCTAGTTTGACCCCTCACATGCTACTTAAAGCATATGTTTGGGTGTTTTTTTTCCAGTATAGTGAAGTCAATGGGAAACTTTTTTTTCGCAATGTTTCCGGCAGAGCAGGCCTCTCATTCTGTGTACCTTATTGACCAAATTAATTGGTTAAAACAAAAATTTGGAGTATGTCATGACATCACAGGTCTTCTCTCATTTTGGCACAGTGGCTCCCCAGCTAATTGCTGGACCTAGAGGTGAGAAAGTTTGAATGCACACTCCCAGTAGGCCAAGGAATAACTTCCAATCAAAAGTATTCACATTGTCCATGGCGTCAGTTTTAGCTACCTGGCCTGCTGGAGACCTTCTAGTTTTATACTCAATTCATACTAATACATTTATCTTTTTTTTGTTTTGCCAGATCCTAACATCCAGCACCCTGGTGTAGAATGTGACTGCTGTCAGATGAAGCCTATTGTGGGGACCAGGTATAAGTGTACCGTGTGTCCTAACTATGAGCTGTGTTCTGCCTGTCAGTCCACTGGGCTTCATAAGGAACACGGTCTGAGGTCCATCCAGTCCCCACAGGTCAGAATGTGACCAGAAGGTATGTATCTTGCCAGAAGACACATTAGACATATTATTAGGATCCGAGTCCTGCACCAATAACAAATTGCAAAGATTAGCCTAAACATACTCATGTATTCTTGATGTAAATGGTCTTGAAAGGGGCGTGGCCTAATGGCTGAAGTTAAATGTTAGTGTTTAGGCCGAATCAAGGCGAAACTCCCGGAAAAAAGGGGAGTCCCTTTGGACCCATGACCCGGTCATTGCTGCTTGCAGCTTTAATTATATTTATTCCTCATGTGTGCAAAGTATACTTTGTAATTGGTTTCAAGTGCTTTATAAATAAAGTTATTCTAAACTTAAGATGATGGCTACAATCAGTAGCGCTTTTTTAGGTTTATGCCTAAACCTAATCTTAACCCTAGCCTCAGTAAAACTATGCCTCAACCTAACCTTAATCCTAACCTCATTAAAACTATGCCTAAACCTAACCTTAACCCTAACCTCAGTAAAACTATGCCTAAAACTAACCTTAAACCTTAAGTCGGACAATTGAGAGGTTGGACTTATGGGCAATCCCCCGGGAGGCATCCGTACTAGATGCCTGAACCACCTGAAGCTGGCACCTTTCCAAGTGAAGAAGTCACCCTCTGATGACTTAAAACATACATGGCAGTGAATGATTGCTCCACAAATATGGCAGAGACAGACACAAGTGGCGTTTCCATAAAGCCTCTTTATGTGCATTTGCGGCTTATTCGCAAAATCTTTTTATGGAAACGCTTCAAAATGTGAATAAACTTTCATTATCCGCAAAAGAATGTATCCGCTTGCGACCGTCGCTAATTCGAATGACACCCTCAAACGGGCTAAATTAGCTTTGTCTTAATACGCATTTCTGATAATTTGCTTCCCTAATTCGAATAAGCTTATGGAAACATGGAAACACGTTGGATAGATACATCTATCTATAGATAGACAGATCTGAAATTGCACAAATGAACTACAAATGTTTATGCTGGTCTGTGTCCTTTAACGTTTTCTCTAGCTCAAGAACTCAGTTAGGATTGAAAATAGTGATGTGAATGAGAGGATGGGGGCGAGGGGCTTTTGTACTGTATTTAAAAAATAAGAGTCCACACACTTGATTAAAATTATGAAGCTCCCAGTCAGGCTTTATTAACATTTTGACACAAAGTTCTTCATCAGAATGTAACTACTAAAACTGGAAAAGCATGGACTTATTAGTGTTGATATTGCGAATGAGTGCTCATGACAAAATGAATAAAGCAACTTGATTTTATATGCTCAGGTGATGTACAGGCAAGCGCAAAGCTATTGATTTGGCCGTGAATATGAATTGATACGCCTTTCTGCAAAGGCAAAGGCCTTTCTTCAACATAAAATTACTCGCCATCGATGCGTCCATGCATGCATCTTTGTTGGGCTTGGATCAAGACTATCATATGTATTTTATTCAGACTTTTACTTTTATACCCATGCAGGTAGCACTTTACAATAATGACCTGTTATAAATCATTTATAAACATTTATAAGCAGTTTGTAGACGAGTAATAAACATGAGCAAATTGTTTATTGACATTTGTACATGTTTACCTAAACATTTATAACTGTTTAGTAAGGTATTAGTAAGTAGTAAACTATTCATGAATAAACAAAATTATTTGTAACTAAAATTATGCATTATTTATATGCTATTTGTAGATAAGTAACTAATCATTTACAAGCTATCTATGTACCTTGGCAAATTATTATAAAATGTATAATAACATTGTATAACATTTTAGAATCTTTAAACATTGACATTTGTAAATGTTTACTAAATCATTTATAACCAATGCTAAAAATCACATATAATGTGTAGGAATTCATTTACGAATGTCTGTTAAGGTGACCTCCATGTTTGTTGTGGTGACTATTCATTGCGACCGTGATATTGCAAGTTACTATGAAAACCTCCACCGGCTGTCTGTCATTCCCTCCGTCAGTCTGTCCGTCACGTCACGTCGCGTCACGTCACACTTTTAGCCCTACTCTTATCTCCGGCACCGTTGCCCCTATCCATGCCAAATTTGCCAAACTGCTAAACATGAACAAACATAGAGGCCACATTAACAGACAGTTGTAAATAATGAATAGTCTTCACTTTACATTAGGGCTCTTGATAACATCTACTAATGATTTATAGATATTTAAGGAATGTTTTACAAAGCATAACCATGAACAAACAAGGAGACCACATTAACAGACAGATGTAAATAACCAGTAAGACTCCCTAAATGAAACTAGTAAGATGCCTCAGGGCGACATGAAAAAGTGCCAATTTTTGGCCATCTGGCCAGTGATGTATATCACACCAGTTACCCATAATATGGAGACCCCTGCATGATAGTCAACAATGTTATGTCAAAACATGCATTACCAAATATGGGCGTTCCCAGATATGTCCTTAATATTGATGACATTGGGACAGGGATCTCCATATATGGGCATACAACATATGTTATTTAGTAAAGCCAAGCAGGGCCATGGTGAGTTAGGGCCTGGGTTTGATGCCTGGGGATCTACCTAACAGGGCATCATCTGGGAATGCCCATACTGTATATGTACAGTCTGTCCGTCACGTCACGTCGCGTCACGTCACACTTTTAGCCCTACTCTTATCTCCGGCACCGTTGCCCCTATCCATGCCAAATTTGCCAAACTGCTAAACATGAACAAACATAGAGGCCACATTAACAGACAGTTGTAAATAATGAATAGTCTTCACTTTACATTAGGGCTCTTGATAACATCTACTAATGATTTATAGATATTTAAGGAATGTTTTACAAAGCATAACCATGAACAAACAAGGAGACCACATTAACAGACAGATGTAAATAACCAGTAAGACTCCCTAATTGGGAGATAAGCAACCTCATGGTGGCGCTAGAAGAGGGGCATTTGAGAAATCAGGGTTGTGGTTTGCCAGCCAAGGAGTGTGTGTGCAACGTTTGGCATGGATAGGGGCAACAGTGCCGGAGATAAGAGTAGGGCCAAATGTGTGAAGTGAAGTGACGTGACGGACAGACAGCCGGTGGATGTTTTCATAGTAACTTGCGACCTGATGGTCGCAGTGACTAGTCTTCACTTTACATTAGGGCTCTTGATAACATCTAATAATGATTTATTAATCATTTACAAATGTACATAAATGGTTTATTCATGATTAGTTTACTACTTACTAATACCTTACTAATAACATGTAAATAATGTTTGTTTAAACAGTTATAAATGCTTAGGTAAACATTTACAAATGTCAATAAACAGTTTGTTCATGTTAATTACTCATCTATAAACTGCTTATAAATGTTTATAAATGATCTATAACAGGTCATTATTGTAAAGTGCTACCGATATGCAAATGTCAGAAATTATAAAATACAGCTATGATAGTCTTGATCCATCTTTGTGAACAACATCCTCGAAAAATCATCTTAGAAACATAAGGCAATTGTAAAAACAAAACACACTAGAAAATATTGTTCCTTCAAAACAATTGTGGGCTTGCATCAAGCCAAAAAACAATGGATATACAAGTACAAACTGACGTCAAATGGTAATCTAACTACAAATGCAGACAAGCAGTGTTATTACTTGAACTTAACGGTATGGACAATTAAATCAAAATAAAATGAAACTAGTAAGATGCCTCAGGGCGACATGAAAAAGTGCCAATTTTTGGCCATCTGGCCAGTGATGTATATCACACCAGTTACCCATAATATGGAGACCCCTGCATGATAGTCAACAATGTTATGTCAAAACATGCATTACCAAATATGGGCGTTCCCAGATCTGTCCTTAATATTGATGACATTGGGACAGGGATCTCCATATATGGGCATACAACATATGTTATTTAGTAAAGCCAAGTAGGGCCATGGTGAGTTAGGGCCTGGGTTTGATGCCTGGGGATCTACCTAACAGGGCATCATCTGGGAATGCCCATACTGTATACATTTTATTTATTTTATGGGCTTTATATTGATGACATCAAGTATCTCCATATATGGGCATAAAAGGTATTCTGTTAGAGCGGTTCCCATGACATCACA
This sequence comes from Nannobrachium achirus, assembly GCF_963921795.1. NCBI lineage: Eukaryota > Metazoa > Chordata > Actinopteri > Myctophiformes > Myctophidae > Nannobrachium > Nannobrachium achirus. The sequence continues at coordinate 22,358,823 of NC_137821.1, forward strand.
ACATACAATATCTTTTATGCCCATACATGGAGAAGTCTCGTACCAATAATGTTTTTCCCACACACATGAATTAAATAATCACAACATAAAAACGTTATTTATTATATTTGAAATTACATTTGCGCTCCTTCTAGCTAGCGTAGCTGCTAATGTTTTGTTGTAGTTGTTAGCTGTGAGCATAGTGCTCCCACCCGGTGTTTCCCAAATGGCAGCCACAGGGTCTGGGAGCTGCGGGGACCCCGTCAAATGTTTTTCCCCACGCATGAATTATGTCATCTCAACATATAAGATTATTTTATTCACTTATTTTTTATTTTATTTTATTTTTTATTCGGAATGAGATTTGAATCGATTTTAGGACCATCAAGAATGGAAGCAGGCAAGCAGCATTCCTACTTGTGTATCTACCTGGCTGCTAATTTATTTTGTTGTTGTCAGGTGGTGACATCAAAGCCAGGTGGGGATTAAAGCCACCGTTTGCTCCACCCAGTGCCGAAAAACGAGTGCACCCTTTTCGAACCTACAATGTTTTCAATGACACACACACACACACACACACACACACACACACACACACACACACACACACACTCATTTTTAACCTTCTAATTTGCTTAACAAAATGGCTGCCGATTTCTTAATAACTATAACAAAGCAAGCAAAACTGACAAATAAAGTGAATATATCTATGTTCTGAGGGTCAGACAATGTGTGTACTGTGTATTTTTTTGGTAAGCTTACTCCTAAATATGCAAATTAGAGGCCACCATTCCAAAAAGAAAAACAAAATGTTCAAAAAGGGGTCCATATACGCATACCCCTTATTTTCTTTTATTTTCTACTTATCTGTATTTTTGGCATCCTTATTGGAACATCTAAAATATAGGTTTAGATGATCCCATGTCAAAATCCTGGTAAAAGTATACATTTAAATATACAAAATGTATTGAAGTAAACGGATTGACATTCCATAAATAGACTTTAAAGGTAAAATGACATTCTGTTTTTACCAATCATAAAAGTCTTTGCCCTGGTCCTAAAAACATGTTTTAAAATGTTTAAACTTGAAAACCCACTCCATGGAGCTGTAATATCTCTCTTTTATGGGCCCTGTTGAAAAAAGGTCTGTCACCTGAAATACTCTATATTCACCACCAGGGGAGCCTCTCTCTCCCACTCATTCGAGCAGCACCTGGCTGCAGACACTAGGGTCCTGTTGATGTCCACGGGAGACAGGAACATCAACAAGTGGCAGGAAGTGACCTCACAGTGTCAAGTGACTTCATGCCGCTTGTGGAGGTCACGTGACGTCTCTGCCTTGCAGTCCAAGGCACTACAGTCCCTTTGAGCCGCATTGTCGCTATGTGTACATGTTATCTTTTATCTTTTAGACAACCCAACTCTACCCCCTAACCCTAAACAGAACCTCCATGGGGTAGAGCAAGAAAGAGGTGTGAGGTCACTTCCTGCCACTTGTTGATGTTCCTGTCTCCCGTGGACATCAACAGGACCCTAGTGTCTGCAGCCAGGTAGTCTTGGACTCATTCTAACAAATTATGGTGCAGTAACTAGGCTACATGTACTTGAGTACAATTTTGAGTATTTGTACTTTCCAATTTTCAATTCTTATACTTCTACTCCACTATACATCTCAGAGGCAAATGCACTTTATCTCTCCACTACAATCATTTGGAGGCTTATAGTAACTTTGTAGATTTTGATTATTAATACATAATCAATCACTTCAGCCAGCGGTTCCCAAACTATGGTCCCGACCCAGTGGCCATACACACACACACACACACACACACACACACACACACACACACACACACACACACACACACACAATACGCACGTGCATGCACGCACTTACAGATCTGCGGCCGCCCCTTCAACACACTGAGAGATGCGTGCTTCAGACTCAATGTGGATCGCCTGCGTGCTCCCTGCTCGCATTTTCGTTGCTTTCGCACAAGACACAGGACACAGACACACACAGAACCAATACGAGCCGAGCCCGAGGCGCGGGTGTTTTTTCTTACCCCGGGGACGATACATTACCGGAGCCTTGTGGTTACATGTACCTTCGCGGAGTTCAATTTAGACCGTCCGCGCCACGATAAAGTTCCTCCGCTCCGCTATGCAGAAAGATTTCACGGTCCTTTGCCTCAGTTTAGAGAACCACATTGTCAGACATCAACGGGACATGACCTCCCCCCCACCCCCAGCGCCCCCCTACCCCCAATACACACGGATGTGGACTCACACACAGGGGAAACCCCCTCCCCCAGCCCTGATAATGGCTATTTGAACATCTCAGACATGAAAGGTACTTTTGTGAAAAGAGGACTGAAAATGATTCATCTCAACATCAACAGTTTGAAACCCAAACTGGAACAAATCAAAGCTATGTTTCTTGATGGTAAGGTACACATTTTAACCTTCTCAGAGACTAAACTCGATGACTCATTCTCAGATACTAGCATTGAAATAGCCAATTACACTGTCATTAGGAATGATAGGAACAGGAAGGGAGGCGGTGTTTGCATGTATATTCACAATGATTTAAATTTTATCATTCGCCCTGACCTACACCACAGCTCTCTTGAAACTGTATGGGTCGAGATAATTTTTGAACATGCTAAAAATATACTAATATGCGCAGTCTATAGACCCCCTGACCAGAATGACTTCTTTGAGCTGTTTGAGGAGAGCTTAGCAAAGGTGGACGGTATTGAGTATTATGCTTTGGGCGACTGGAATGTTTGTGCTTTGCGTAAAGAAGCACCCCTGTTCAAGTCCTTTAATGGGTTATGTAATCAATATGGTCTCACTCAGCTCGTTACCGTACCTACCAGGGTGACGGAGCACTCCCAAACCCTCATAGATCTCATCGTAACCACAGACAAATCCAAAGTCACCGCTAGCGGGGCTATTGTATGCGGTCTTAGTGATCATTACATGATCTACTGTACGCGTAAAATACACAAACCCAAGGCTAGTGGTCACAAAACAGTGGTAGCTAGAAGCCTCAAAAACTACTCCAGTGAGGCATTAAATCACACACTAGCGAATACTGACTTTTCTTCTGAACTGAATTGTACAAATGTCGAAGGAGCATGGTGTGGTTTTAAAACCAAATTGACCAATGCTCTAGACGACGTGGCCCCCTTGCAAACCACCAGGGTTAAAGCCCGCCAAGAGCCATGGTATAACTCAGATATAGCCGAATCAGCTAAACTCAGAGACAAAAAGTACGATGAAAAACGTAAGTGTTGCAAAAAGCTTAGGAAAAAATTCAACCCTGACCTCAAGATCCAAATCAAACATCTTACTGCTCAGTGCAAGAAACTCAGAAACCAGACGATCGCACTATGTAGATCCGCCCAAAAAGACTACATCGACACCAAAATCGACGAATACAAAAATAAACCACGAGACCTATGGAAGTTGCTTAACAACCAATTAGGCTTAAAATCTAAAAACATATGCCACAGCATAAACATCAAAACGGACGCCGCTCTCATTTCTGACAAATGTGAAGTAGCTACCCATCTTAACAAAACCTTTACCACCATGGCCCATTCACTGGTTGAAAGACTGGTCGCCCCATCTGGGCGGTATGGTATAAATTTTGTTAAGAAATACTACAATAAACTGGGTGTCATAAAAGATAGTTTTAAACTTGCCACAGTGACAACTGATGAAGTGTTTAAAAAACTGAGCGCCCTACCTCAGCACAAGGCCACTGGCCTTGATAAAATTCCAGCTAGATTTCTCAGAGATTCAGCCGCCACCATTGCTCCAATCATTACCCACTTAATTAACCTTTCCATCGAACAGGGTCATGTCCCACAGGACTTCAAACTAGCAAAAGTAACCCCCCTGCATAAAAAAGGTAGCAAACTAGACCCTGGAAACTACCGTCCCGTTTCCATTCTCAGCTCCATATCCAAAGTCATGGAGAAAATAGTCTACGAACAGATTGCAAGATATCTCGATGAGAATAATCTGATTTACGAGTTCCAATCTGGATTCAGAAAATCTCATTCCACCGACACATGCCTTCTCTATTTGACTGACCAAATCAAACGCGAAGCGGATGACGGCAAATATAGCGGCATGGTCATGATGGACCTCCAGAAGGCATTTGATACCGTAAATCATTCTATTCTGATTGAGAAACTAAAAGCCATCGGTCTTGACAGCGCAGCAGTGAGTTGGATGCAATCTTACCTGATGGGGAGGGAACAGGTGGTGGAGATTAACGGTACCATGTCCCCCCCCCTCCCAGTAAGCTGTGGTGTTCCTCAAGGTAGCATACTGGGGCCTCTGTTGTTCCTAATATACGTGAACGACATGGCATCTGCTTGTGACTGCAACCTGTTCCTGTTCGCGGATGACTCGGCTCTCCTAGTCTCGGGCAAGGACCACTTGCAGGTTGAGAAGACACTTAACTCTGAACTAAGTAAGATCTGCACATGGCTTAACGACAACAAATTATCAATTCACCTGGGAAAAACGGAGTCCATCCTCTTTGGAACAAATCATAACCTCAAAAAGGTCGATAACTTCACAATCAAAGTGGGTGACAAGGTCATAACACGAAAAAACGAAATCTCTTACTTAGGATGTATCCTGGAAGCTAATCTTTCCAGTGAAAAGATGACTTCTAAAGTAATAAATAAAATCAACCAACGAACTCGTTTCCTACAGAGGATAGCCCCGATGGTCAATTTTAACACACTGAAGACCATAGCTGGTGCAATAATCCAGCCCCTCTTTGACTACGGAGTCCACGTATGGTATCGTGACGCCCCACAAGCCCTGAAAACTAAACTCCAAACAGCCCAAAATAAACTAATTAGGGTCCTGCTTAGCCTTCCCTATCAGACTCACCTCACCGCTACTCACCAATTAAGAGTGGGGTGGCTCAGAGTAGATGACAGAGTACAGCAGCTTGCAATGGGCCTGGTGTACAAGATACACTACACCACTATGATACCCAAGTACCTGTCAAAATACTTTATAAACATTAAGGATGTCCATAATTACAACACCAGAGGCAGCGCCACAGATCACTTTCAACCCAGAGTCAAAACCAACAAAGGGTCAAACTCTTTTTTCTGCTATACCACCAAAATGTGGAAAGCCTTACCGAAGGCCATAAAGGAGTGTGGATCACTTGCATCCTTTAAAATTGCCCTGAAAAGCCACTTACAGGCAGCAGCCGTTCGCAACTGGTAATAATGAACCTAGCCCCAACCCTACCCTCCCCTGCCCCTTCTTTGTATATACTGTTTGTTTAAGAATTACTGTCTTTGTTTTGTTTTTCTTTACATATCTACTGCATAGTACTGTGTTCTATCTGTCTGTCATTCAATGTTATATGAGATACTTCAATGGTTTCCAGTGGAAATAAGCTTAGTCTTTTCATGGATCTCCTTTTAGTAGACCTTGTACCAGTGAACTGTACCGTCATGAAACTGTACCTTTTCCTATGCAAACTTCTAATAAAGTCTTCAATCAATCAATCAATCCACATATTGCTTGTGTTTATCATAGCGTTTTACTCTCTGCTCGCTGGCCCGTGCCATTGGGTGTGTCTGCGCTGTGCACGGTCACAGCAAACTGAGCAAAGACATAGCCTAGTGTCGGTAAGAGAGGAACGTTCCACTGAGCTGAGCTTTACCCGGTGAGCAGTGCAATGTTCTCGGACACAGAGGAGGAGGGAGCTTCCACGCCACGGAGCTCTGTAACCCGGTCAGCAGTGCGCAAATACAATGCGATACAATAGCGATTTTAATTATTTCACTAAAGCATAAACAGACTAATTGATATGAAGGATATTGATGTAAATAAGATATTTGAATGGACACATGTATTTTATATGCCCATATTTACAATTAAAGGACAATATAATGTAGAGATTACTTCCTCAAAACTTGGGCTGTGGAGAAATACAGACAGGGTCAGGGAGAGAGTAGAGCCCAGGAGGAGGAGGAGGGGGGGGGGGGGGGGGGGGGGGGGTGCTGATTAGTGCCCAATATATGGGATGATAACTTGGGGATTGGGTGCGCAGAGTGACCCACTGCCTCAGCCTGATGGCCTCAAAAGTCTAGTATCTCCCCTGGTCCAAATTTGGTCGGATGGTTAAGATGTAATAGACTTTCCCGTGGGAGACCCGAGTTCGAATTCCCGGGCATTACACACAGGGATATAAACATATAACCTGGGCCAGGTTATAGGAGGCGGAATATCCCCTAAAATATTATGTTACATGTCATTTTAAGGTTTACTCTGACTTTTGTGTGAACCTCAGACAGTAATATAAGTTTCTTGAGTCAATATTAATACATTTATTTAAACAGTTATATGAGAACCAAGATGGTGATTGGTTATTTGAGGCGGAATTCCCTAATAGGCTACAAGGAAGAATTTCTCCTGCCGAAACAAAGAAAGAAGGAATTGAAACCGCTGCCGTGTGTGTGTGTGTGTGTGTGTGTGTGTGTGTGTGTGTGTGTGTGTGTGTGTGTTTCACCGTGGAGCATGATCACCTGCAATCAAATTAATATCAAATATCTAAATATTGCAGAGTGTCAATATGTAATCCGGCACACAAGTTAGAGTACATGAAAATGACCCCAGAAGTGTTTTAAAGTGAAAGCTTAAGTCTACTGAGCACCAGGAACCACTCACCGTCTTGGTTCTCACATCCCGAGTTCAATAGCACCAGACCCAGGTGTCAGTAGGGTGGGTTATACAAAGCAGAAATCCCCATGAAAGACTATGTATAGAATGTCAATCCATTTACTTCAATATATTTTTGGTTATCAGATACCAAATGTGCACTTTTTCCAGGACTTTTACGTAGGATCATCTAAATCTGTATTTTAGGTATTTAAAATAAAATAATGGAGATGCGTATGGACCCCTTAGAGTAATACACATTTTCTGTAATGGTGGCCTCTAATTTGCATATTTAGGAGTAAGCTTACCACTATAATTACATTAGAAATACATACTGCCACACACATCGTCTGATCCTCAGAACATAGATAGGCCTATACACACTTTGTCAGTTTAGCTTGCTTTGTTATAAAGTTATTGAAGAAATGGTGCAAAATCGGCAGCCATTTTGTTATGCAAATTAGAACAGGGGTTGACACTAATGTCTCAGAAGCATTTGCCCGTCAGGCAAGTACATCCATAACGCTCAATTTAACACATATTTCTTTAATTTCTGGGTGATAAAAAATGTCATACTGTACTTCAATTCTTCCAAATCTAAATATCTACATAGCTATGATTGAATATGTCTATGGTTTCACACTAGTTATTTTACATTTTTAAGTGTATCAACAGTAAAAACAGCACATTATAGGTAAACAGTGCTATTATTTTACATTCCACAGACAGAGCGCTCTGGCCACGTTCAGGTGTTTAGACAGACATCTGGTGTTGTGTTTATAGACTGTTGTGTCCGCTCTCAAATTAGCACTTGTCCGGTCGGGCAACCTGAAAGCAAACTTAACCTGCCCGAAAGTTTTATTTACCTGCCGGGGACAGGTGGGCAAGCCTTAGTGTCAATCCCTGTTAGAAGGTTAAAAACAAAAATCTTGCTTGAATTATGTAAAATGGCCTGTACCCCTCTTTTACCCAAAAATGCCTCTAACCTCATTATAGACCTTTGTTGAAATCCCACCAGACTATTAAAGTTTAATATAAAACCATAAAAATGCCATCAATCTTTTGGAATTTAATTTTGTTTATTGCCTTTTTTCACCCAGATGATGACATCCAGGCAGTAGTACATGTAAGTAAAAGTAGCATCACATTCACATTTTTTTTTTAAATCAGTAGTATATAAACTTCCCTCCCACAGAGAGTTATAACATGTTAGTTTCAATCACTGTTTATACTGTAGTAAAACATTCACTGAAGGGAGCAGAAATCCTAGTGTATCATTGTGTGTCTGTGCCAAACTCTAAATTTGTCTCTAAATCTGGCTGTTTTTAGGATGAGCAGTACGAGTTGACCAGTAGACCTACAGGACTCTGTGTAATCATGTACAATAACGTCTTTAAATCACTGAAACCTAGAACTGGAACAGACAAAGATATTGGTATGAACATTGTCTGATACATACTATTGACACTTAACCTCATACTCTTTACTGTGGTTTTGTATGTGATGTTAATTAAGTTTGTTTTCCTCCCCTGCAGTTGATGTGGCAACAAGATTCAGCTGGCTGGGCTTCAGGGTTTTGAGGTTTGAAAACCAAATCAGGAAAGAAATGCTAAAGTCACTGAAGCACTTCTCTTCTTTGGAGGACGTCACAGAGCTACAGAAGTTCAATGTAAAGGAATGGTCCAGTGAGGAGGAGGATTTCATTGAACTCAATGCTAACAAACCTCTACAGCACGGAGATGCCTTTGTTTGCTACATTAATAGTAGAGGAACAATGGATTGTGTTTTAGGGACAGATGTGTTGCCCCTCCACATTGATAAAATAATTACACCTTTCAATGGAGTAAACTGCCTTGCCCTTGTGAACAAGCCCAAATTGTTCCTCATCGAGGCTGCCCAGGGGCATGAGGATCAGGATGAAGAATATTCCCCGGTTAACGTAGATGCAGATGTTCTGGTGATTAAGGGAAGCAAGGAGAAATCGCAAACCTTTGTCAACAGAATAAATGGAAGCTGGTTCACACAGGCTATGTGCAAACAGCTGCAAAAAGGGTGCCCCAGGTAACTCTCAAAAAATAATTAACAAAAACTTGAATGTAAAGTATTATGGAATGCTTCAAGTGAAACTTCATAGACCAGTGTTTCTCAAACTTTCAATTTCAAGGTCTCCCCTTAACTCTGCACACTGGTTACACTCCATAGAGTTTTATTGCTCGTCAACGTTTTGATCAATAGATCTTCATCCCTTTTGTCCTGATGAAGATCTATTATCGAAACGTTGACGAGCAATAAAACTCTATGGAGTGTAACCAGTGTGCAGACTCTACTTGTCCTTCATGATTCTGCTTGTCTAGCACCTGGGCCACGGATGTGTGTGTACTATTCTTTTCACTCCCCTTAACTCTAACAGTGTACAAATGGAACCAAATTATTTTTTTTAATTTAATTTTATTCGACCATGTTGCTGCATGTAGGCCTACATCGTTTAACTGACCACAATTCAATCAATGTCGAGTGTAGTAGTGATAACTGCTTGTGTTCTGAATGTTGTGTTTTACAGGGGTGACAACCTCGTGGCCATCTTCTCTGAGGTCCAAAAGAATGTGATGACGCGATGCCATAAGGAGGAACCAGGTCGAGGCATACAGATACCTGTGGTTAGAAATAACACACTGACAAAAAATGTGGTGTACTCACCGATTTCCAATTGATTACCTTTCCACCTGGTGTCCCCATTTAGACCATGTCAGTATTGTATTTGTTTCACGGCCGGACTACACCAAGGCTTTTCACACACTTAAGTGCATAGAATTTACTGGGTGTACACATTGTGTTTGGACAGATCCAATATATATCAATGTTATCGGCTACACCAGGCTCGCAGGTAGCGCGAGCCCCAGATACGCATGCTTTAAAAATAGGATTGGTTCTATTTTTTACACGTGCGTATGCGTTTTGTACTCCGATTCCTCAGGTCTCCCGCACAAATACTCCCTCCTTGGTGTAGCAAGGGGCTACACCAAGCTTTTCGGACAGCGCACGCGTGCACACACATTTTCTGGTGTAGTCTGGCTTTTTTAAGGGGTGTCTCAGTGTGTTAGGTCTGTAAAATCTCAGAACTAATTTGCTCTTGGAACAAGTTTGACAGGTCCAATTAGGGTCCTTGTCCATTTGATAATATCACAGTTTAACAATTTAATAATGTGTGTGTGTGTGTGTGTGTGTGTGTGTGTGTGTGTGTGTGTGTGTGTGTGTGTGTGTGTGTGTGTGTGTGTGTGTGGGTGTGTGTGTTCAAGAAATGTTCAAATACTTTAAATGTAAAAGAAAAAGTAAAAATAGCCAGCTGCTGCAACATCATGATTGAGTGTTGAAAATCATGACCTAAAGCCTGACCTACATTTGTGTACGATTACTGGGCCCTTGGTTGGTTTCTCAGGACTTGTGAGCTGTGAAATATTTGAATAGCTGAGCAGGCCCAGACCTAATCTGCCAAGGGCCATTTTTCTTTGCAATGGCAGATTTGTCTGTCTACGCAAGGTTAGAAAAGTACAGTATGAATTAACCACTTAAGCCCTATTTCAAATAATAGCAGTCTACAAGCTCTCAAAGCGTTGCATTGTGATTCATGAAATGTTTTGAGGCATTTTATTTGCTTATGAGCTTGTAGATCTGCTATTTTCAAACAAGTTGTATTTGTATGCACATGTACATGTATTTTTATTTGAGGCGTATGTTTTACTTTGGTACAGTATTTACAGTATATTTTGATGCCAATACTAATTTGTGCTTTTGTGATTTTACTAATAGTAGAGGTTAACTTTCTACAGATTCATTTAAAGCATTGCATACTGACCCCAGGGAAACAAGGGTCCATTCACCCTTCCCTTTTCGCTGCTGCATTTTAACTGGGTTTATGTGTGTGTGTGTGTGTGTGTGTGTGTGTGTGTGTGTGTGTGTGTGTGTGTGTGTGTGTGTGTGTGTGTGTGTGTGTGTGTGTGTGTGTGTGTTTTTAACTGTTTTGTTGCAAATAATATAAAGCTTCTTTATATAAAGTCGTTGTCATGATTTATTCTTTAAATGAACAAACCACTGATCATTACACTATATATTTTTTTTAGTTTAGTTTAGTTTATTTGATCATCATATATTCATACAGGTCATACATTCATTTAATCATTATTACAGGTGATCAAAAGGAATAGGCAGAAGCTGAAAGCTTGTGAATGCCTATCCTACATGTTCATGAATTAAGTCATTGATTCATTATAAGTGTTCAGATTATTATTATTATTTTTTTTCCAAAAAAAAGAGAAAGAAAAGAAAAAAGAAAAGAAAGAAGAAAGAAAGAGAAAAAAATATTTAAAAACTAAAAACAAAATGTATAAGGAAATAGACTTGATACATTCCAATTATAATAACAGTTCAAGAAACAGAGATATGTTACAAAGTAATTGTAAGAGATAATAATAGAGTATTTTTTTAAACTGTGAAATGTTTGATCTCTTCTGTCAAACTATTCCAAATCTTTACTCCACAAATAGAAATGCACATACTTTTTTTGGTGGTCTGAACAGATCCTTGTTTAAAATTGAGTTCCCACCTTAGTTCGTAGCCACCTTCTCTATCACTAAACATGTTAAGAATGTTAGCTGGAAGCAGTTTATTTCTTACTTTGAACATCATTTGAAATGTATTTATTATTTATTAATATTACCTGACAACTACAACAACTGACATCTCATCCACTCAGATTAATTTAAGTGGTTTAACAGACTGATAACCCCTTACAAGAGAAACTCAGTTCCCCTATCAGGTGAGAGATTACGCAGGGTCAGCCAGCTCAGTGATAACAGAGTCCAGCAACTTAGACAGCGCCACTGCCTAGGGCACGTCATCGAGGGAAGAATGTCCCTAATTTGATTCTCATTCAGCTTGACTAACAAGCTGTAGACAGCTGAGCTGAATTAGCTGATAAATGGTAAATGGTGCATTTATAGCGCCTTCATAAAAAGCGCTTTACATAGATTGTGCCAGCAGCTGCCTCGGCTGGCACCTAGCAGCTGACTTAGAACTGGTGCGGACCAGGGGAATCCGACTGGTTAAAGGGATACCGGTATTTCACTTTCAAAAACACTTTTGGTTATTTCATCGTCTAATCAGGCTTTTATGAACACCATGAACAGTTTTTAATTTTCAAAATAAATGAAAAAGGTTATTAAAAAACACGGCCTGCTCACATATTAGGAGGGTTGTATGAGTCACCAGAAAAAAAAACAATGGGTATTTTTAATCAATCTATCATGGTTAACATGAAGTTACGACGGGTGTGTATGGGGCCCTCGTCCTTGAGGAGGACTGATAACATTTACATCATCAATATCTAAATATTGAATGAAGCAAATTAAAAACTGTTCAGGTTGTTCATAAAAGCCTGATTAAACGATAGAATGATAAGAATGAAAGTAAAATATACCTTTAATTAAAACAGAGCATCGCAATGGCCCTTGACGGTTGTTGACGCCCATGTCAGTGGCTGATAAAAACTATAAAGGGCAAGACCACTTTGGTAGAGGTTTGGGTTGTGTAGTTACCATGCCATGAAGTAACACCAAAGGTGGGCGAGAAAGCAAAAATAATTTCTCCATTGACTAGAAATTGATAATTAAAAATGCTCCATTGACTTAAATTGTAGCTCCTGTGTCATTCAGGAGGAGCTCAACTTCTTTAGGAAGTACAGCCCAGTAGCCCAGTATGAACATCCATGTAAGATTTCAAACCTGTCAGCAATTTTAAAGAAATTGTAGCTCTGGCCTACATTCTGAAACAAATAGCTCAATGTTTGTTGTATACCCAATCAAAATTGAGGATATCAATTTCATCACCATGACATCACAAGAATTACACCATCTATTATTATCAGGATGGAGTCCTACATGGAAGTACATGATAAGTCCATAAGAATATTGATACGCTCCTCCTCACTCCTACTGACTCATGCTGACTGCTCATGACTACTACTGACTATGTTTTTAGCCACTCAATAAACATTCATGCTTAACTTCCTGATACGATGATTTCACGTCTATTAAATTATACTCTATTAAATGATATAATAAATAGCACCGCTCACTTCACACTAGGTGTGATATGACATTCATGGACTGTTGCAAAGTTGAATTTAGAGGTCACCAGACATATCCAGTATGGGGATCAACGCATCGATCAGCTGTGTGATTGTCATTACTCATTGTCACTTGCTACTTGGTTGCCATTCTATGATCTATGAACGTCGGGATTATGACTTTGATCACTACCCAGTGTTGCCCAGGTGGCAGATCGACCTATGATGGCAGTACTGTGACATCGAAACTGTGACATCACAACTTCTATAGAATGGCACGTCAGCCAGATCAGCCAGACGGCAACAAGACGCAGGTGAGATGGTTGCGTCCGCCGGGGAACGATGGCAGCGTGAGCTGCCGGGGCATTCCATCTTTGGCAAACTGCGAGAGAACGTCTCCGAGATAAACATGTGTGACAAAGGGGCCATCACAAGGAACGTCATGTTCAGTCTGAACGGAGACTTGTTCGTGTGGGACGACACCAGATGCGTGTTTCACACCATCAACCTGAAAAACCTCAATTCAGAGGAGGAGAACCAGGGAGGCAGGACTCACCACCACCAGACCCTGATGTGCATCAACCCACCCCGCTTTGAGGTCTGCCAGGTCCTGCTGAGTCCCACGCAGCACTACGTTGCACTCGTCGGCCAGCGTGGAGCTACCGTTCTCGAACTCCCACAGCGATGGGGCAAACGGTCCGAGTTCGAAGGAGGACTGTCCGGGATCAACTGCAAGACCGTCCCCATAGGCGAGTGCTTCACCTGCTCGGCATCTTTGAGCCTGCGGCAGGCGGCCTGGTACCCCAGCGAGACAGAGGAGCCCCATCTGGCACTGCTCACCTCGGATAACACCATCGGGTTCTACAGCCTGAAGTCACCCCAGATCCCGGCTAAGGTGCTGTCCCTCTCTGAGTCAGATGAGGACAGCGGCGTCCAAGCAAAACATTCCTACGCTGCTTCTCTTGGTGAGATAGCAGTGGCATTCGACTTCGGGCCAGCGTTGAGTGTTCCTCGACAACATGTGGGCCAGCGCTCCGAAAGTCTACTCGTCTATCCCCTGTACATCCTTTATGAGAATGGAGAGACGTACCTGAGCTACGCCAACCTGGCAAGTGGTATGAACCTCAGCAAGCCCACGGGGCCTCTGCCCATGTACCCTGCAGCTGAAGATAACTATGGCTATGATGCCTGTGCCATCCTCTGCCTGCCCTGTGTGCCCAACATCCTGGTCATCGCCACAGAAACAGGGAAACTTTATCACTGTGTCGTCCTGGAGGAAGAGGACAAAGAGACGAGGGCAGAAGTATGGTGGACCACACGGGCCTCCCAGTCGGTGCCATCTCTCTACGTGTTCGAGTGCCTGGAGCTGGAGCTCACCCTCAAACTGGCCACCGGGGAGGACGCCCAAGTGTCTGACTTCACCTGCCCCATCAGACTTCACAGCGACCCCCTGTCCCAGCACAGGTACCACTGCACCCATGAGGCAGGCGTCCATAGCGTGGCTCTCACTTGGTTCAACAAGCTCCACAGGTTTCTCCAGTCGGATGAGGATAAAGACAGTCTCCAGGAGCTGGCGGCAGCAGAGCAGCGCTGCGTCGTGGAGCACATCCTCTGCACCAGGCCTCTCAGTACCAGTCCCTCAGCACCGGTGCGTGGCTTCTTGATTGTGTCGGACCTGTCCCTGGGCGCCACCATGATCTGCATCACCAGCGAGTACGAGTGTCTGCTGTGGAACCTGCTGAACTCCGTTCGTCCACCTTCGCCGCCCTTGCTGTGCTCCCGTCCGGGCCCTGGAAGCTCCCCCCTATACGGGCCGACCCACGACTCGACAGAGCAGCAGGTGCGCAACATCCTGGCACGCAGCTCCACCAACCCCCTGACTCTGAAAGGCGACAAGGACACGTCACACCAGCCGGCCGAGTGCCTGCAGCTCCTCAGCCAATACACGCAAGTCTTCAGGGAGGAGTACGTCCTCAAGCAGGACAAGGCCCGCGAGGCGCTGCAGAGGCGGGTGAAGCTGTTGACGGCCCAAAAAGACAAGCAGCTGGAGGAGATGGCTCTGTGCTGCGAGGAGAGGAAGAGCCTGCGAGACGCGGCAGAGAGGCTGGCAGACAAATACAAGGACGCCAAGCGCCGCCAGGAGGCCATCGTGGGCCGCGTGAGGAGTGTGCTACGAAGCCTGCACCGTCAGCTGCCTGTGCTGTCAGACAGCGAGAAGAAGATGGGGAAGGAGCTGCAGTCCATCAGCAACCGACTGAGTCCCCTGGACAGCAGCATCAAACAGGTGCACACCAAGATGGCGTACCGGAAAAAACAGGTGGACAAGGGCTCCAGCGAGGCCAAGAACACCGTCTCCCTCGACGTGAAGCAGAGGAGGTGCGTCCAGGGCTTCCTCAAAGAGCAGGGGGAGCAGATCGCCGACATGATGAAGCATATCAAGGATGTCAAGAAACATGTCAGTTTCTGAAGGGAGTGAAATATTACACTCACTTACATAATTATCACTTTTGAGCGGTGCTAACCGCTCTTACATTTGGCTTTGTGTACTGTATGTATGTCTGTATGTCCCGCAAAGTTTGGCATCATTTGCCAAGCTTCGCGGGATGTTCAGCTTAATGAAATAACTAATAATAAAAGGTGACGCTCACTTCACACTGGGTGTGATTTTTTACTATCTCAACAAAAAGAACAGTGTCTCAGCGCTTCATCTCTTCATGTGAAGTCTAATAGAATAATTGTTTTGTAACTATCAGGCCCTCTCTTCTCCATCTCTTGTTTTGAGTATGCATCCTTATTCCTTACATTGAATGTAGAGTACAAAGATGTATACAACAGTGAGTCTAGCCCTGAATTGGCTGGGAATGTATGAATGTACGTATGTCATGTTGGTGTCTCCCTTTTTTGAAGACCGTAGCCGTGAATTGGCTGGGAATGTATGTATGTATGTATGTCAGTGTCTGCTCTTGTTGAAGACTGATGAGGATGCAGATTTACACATAGTAAGAAAACCCCTGAATGTAAAACGGT